>NC_052617.1:49788985-50157482 GCF_016545825.1 Eucalyptus grandis | reverse complement strand
GTTGGAGAACGTGGATTATAGTCTTTATAAGTGTGAAAAATCTTGACATCAAGGAGTAGACAAGGTAGTTTTTATAAATAGCTTTTTCCATCCATTCCACATGCCTTTTTTTTGCTAGGGATTCATATGTGCAATTTAACATAATATTGGTCGTGATCTTAGGACCAGTAGCTGAGAAAAATTAAGTTCTGTCTCAACCATGCATGTAGTTGGTGCCTACTCATACCAGTTAAGTGGCCAAGAGAAAGAAAAATAAATGTAGGACCGGTTGGGTTTGTTGGCATGTATTATATAGGGCTATCAAAATAGGTAACAAATCCATATCTGAACCCAAACTAACCCGGACCGTCTATTTGACAAGCCTAGTATCATGGAACCAAAGAAATATAGTTTAACAAATTACGTCTCTAAAACCCATAACATCAAATTTTCCCAAAAGTCTTAAATAAAAACAATGCCTATTATGAATCAAATAGCGACCATACATTACCAAATAGCACGGGTGAAAGACTAATTAGAACACTTTCTTAAAGTCTTCATTTAATTAGTTATATCATTCTCATCCAGATCAGAATTAGAAAGTTTTAGAGAGAAAATCTCTAGGAGAGAATGCTTTTATTACTAAAATGTTTGGATGGATATAAAATGAGGGAAGAGATCTCTTATGTATACAAGAAATCCCTCCATTACAACCGTTAATTGACATTCGATTTATTGGATAAGATCACATCTCCCCATTTACCAACTTCCGACATTTATGCTAAGAATGCGCTAGAACCCTACACATTTATCGTGCCGTCTTGTCTCTAAAAATGTTCTAGAAATCCTAGACGGCTTTGCATGGTCTTCTTCAATCAAGTACGGTCCTTTGCTCATGGGAAACCTCTTATACTAGTTGAATGGCCAAGAGAAGGAAAAATAAATATGCATACTAGTTGGGTTTGTCGGTATGTACTGTGTACAACTATCAAAATGGATCACAAATCCATATCCAAACCGATCGACATCTACCCATCCCACCTGTTTTTTTTTTGGTCGGACCATCCCACCTGTTTGACAAGCTTAGTATCATGGGTTCAAAGAAATATAGTTTAACAAATTATGTCTCTAAAATTCATAACATCAAATTTTCCCAAAAAGTCTTCAATAAAAACAACTTATTATAAGTCAAATAATGACTATACATTACCAAATAGCATCAGTGAAAGGGAAAAATTACAAAAAAAAAAAAAAAAATGCAAATTCAAGCATAAACATTTTTTTTCTAACAAATTTAGTCCAAAGTCTTTTGTATTTGTATCAATTTAATCCATCCAATAAAATTGAGTTGGCCCATACTAATGTGGACACCGATTGGCACAGGCCATCCGGCAAATGTTGACATGGACAATTTTGTAATAATATTTTTTACAAATTTAATTAATTTTTAATATTTTTTATTTTCTTTTCCCTTTCTTTTTCTTTCTCTTTTTCCTACTTCCTTCTCCTTTAGTCGATCGCCATCACCGATAGCGACTGGCCAAAGGTGAGGGTTTGCGTGGCTAAGCCTCGTTAGTGGCCAATGAGGGCAAGCCTCACCGACCCTCGCCTTTGGCTAGTCGCCGATGGCAACCAACTGGAGGAGAATGAAATAAGGGGGAAAAAAAGAAAGGAAAATATAAGAAAATTAATAAAAATATGAAATAATAAAATATTATTAAAAAGCATCTACGTCAAAATTGATCAGATAAATTAAATTGGCAAAAATAGAAAAGGTATTCATACAATCTTGATCATCCCCAGATCATTCAATGCCGATTAGATTGTCACATTAGCAATTTCCAACCAAAATTCACCCTAAAGATTGCATTGACAAAATTGTGAAATGATTTTTAAGACTAAATTGGCATTCGTACATATTGCGCTTTTATCAATTCAATAATATTTTCAATTTTGCTAATGCAATCCTAAACATTTTCATATTTTATTAGTCAAGTCCATCCAGCCAAAATAAAGTGTCATGGTCGGCACTGATGTGGGCGATTTTTATTTATTTATTTTCTTTTTATTCTTCCTCTTTTCTTTCTTTAGTTTTTTTTTTTTTTTTTTTAAATTGCGACCGACACGGGTCGCAAAGGTCAAAAATGAATGAATGGGTATTGTGATGCCACTAGTAAGATTGATTCTTTTCTTTTTCTTTTTTTTTAATTTGTTTGAAGGGTAGAAGTGTTTTATTGAGGCATTTGGTCATCCATATGGAATTAGGCGGAACAGTGAATTTACGAAGGGGGTGATGGTGGATGATCAGTAGGTAGACGAAGTAAATGGAGAGGCCAGACAGGCGGAGAAGAGCGACCGGTGGAGGCCGTGGGGGTTCTGGATCCACGTTCCAACCTACCCTCGCCTCTTCCCCCCATCACGCGCCCGCGCCACCTAACCCCATCTCCCTTCGTCGCTTCCGTTTATCCTCCTTTACGATACGCGTTTCGCATTGAAGTTTCTTGTCTATCGCGAAAACGAAAGGGCAGCGTAGGTCCTAGATTAGTAGGGTCATCGAGGTTTACCATGAAAAATACCGGACGAGCTTCATCACGCTCGAGCGAAGGTTGCTAGATAAATCTATAATTGAAGGAGGGAATTGAATAAATAAATAGAGTTCAAGAATGGAATTGAATTAAAAATGATAAGTAAAGAACTTTAACGATTACATAAGCAAAATTTCGTCAAATTTTTAGTGGAAGTATCGGGTTAAGTAGAAATTAGAAAAGTTTAGAGATGATATCAAAAAATGAGCAAAAATGTAAGGATTATTGATATCCCTACCCCTATCTTTACTAATGTGACAGTTCAGGACTAGCTGTAGTTAATTCCATAAAATGTAAGGATCGTCCACATAACCAAAATTAAAGTGCAAAATTATATCGGAAGTTTAAAATAAGTTCTCTTTCTTTTGTGAAATCTCTTAATACATATGAATAATAGGTTGTTGCCTAATTCAATCCACCATAAAATAATAGGGATAATGACACAAATGGAATGTGATCCATGAAATTTTAATTTATTCAATGTAATTCCTGAATTTCAACTTAATGTTCAATATGATTGATGAGCTTTTAATCTGTTTAATGTGATCCATGACTTGCGATACATATTTAATATAGTTCATGAATTTTTGTTACTTGTTCAATATACTGTATGAAAATGATTAACGTGATCATTCCATTAAACATTAAATATTTTCATATAGTTCAAAAAATTAAAATTACATTGCACATATTGAATAAATTGAATAAATTATAAAGAATTATATTACACATTGAGTTTAAATTTAAGGACTACTTATAACATTTTTCCAAAATAATATTGATTGGAGCTTGTGAAACATAGTGAGTCCGCATCCAACGTTTCATCTATCTTTAGTCCATCATGAGCTATGCTCGAATTGGGGAGATACTGATCTTTTACTCTTTTGGGATTTGAAAATTTATTATCTACTTAGATGAAACTGTCCAAACTCTTAAGAAAAACTCCTGTAGATATCAACACGGGAAGCCCGCTCAAAAGTCGCCGTTGACCTTTTTACGTCCTCGCGCAACCCAAGAATCAAGATAAACGGGAGCAGTCAGATCACGCGGACACGCCGAGATCCGTCGGGATCGACGGCCCACAGGCGTTGGGTCGCACCATTAGGGTGAAAGCACAGAAACACGGGCCCGTAGCGTAACATCGCCCGTCCCGAACGCGCGCGAGCTAGTCAGGCGAGGGCGTTCAGTCATTGGCTCTCCCGATGGAAATTTGTTAATCCTCAACGGGTGAAGCGAGATCTGGCCGTACACGTGGGAGCGTTGAGCGGCCGCTGTGGATGGGGATGGCGGGAGCCGAACCTACGCACGTGGACCCGCATCTACCATCCCTCTCCCCCCGGTCATAAAGCCCTGTACTCACTCCGTTCCGCCCCACATCTCTGCCGTCGACATTCCAAGACCCCCCACCGAACCAGCAGCCGACAGACGATGGCGCCGCCCCCTTCCGTCCCCGTCAGCGAGGTCCAGGTCGAGTCCGTCAAGTTCCCGCCCTCCGTCAAGCCGCCTGGCTCCGCCAAGACCCTCTTCCTCGGCGGCGCAGGTGCTCCGTCGTCTTTCTGGTTTCCCCCGTTGTTGTCATCCGTTCACTTAGATTCCAGAAGGAGCAACAAAAAAAAAATTATGACCTTTTTTCTTTTTTTTTTTGCTTTTTGGTTTGTGGGGGATGGTGCAGGGGCGAGAGGCCTGGAGATCCAGGGGAAGTTCATCAAGTTCACGGCGATCGGGGTCTACCTGGAGGACGCGGCGCTGCCGTCGCTCGCCGCCAAGTGGAGCGGCAAGAGCGCGGAGGAGCTGGCCGACTCCGTCGAGTTCTTCCGAGACGTCGTCACAGGTCCGTGTCCTTTTTTCCTATTGAGCGATCCTATCATGACGCGGCTCGCCGGCCGGTGACTCGCGAGGGACGGAGTCCGAGGCGGTTTCTCATTGGCCGATGCAGAGTGTGGGTTTTGACTTTTTATTTTCTTTTTTTCTTCCTCTGTTTTGGTCTGAGGGGGAGTAAAATTTGGAGACTTTTGGCGTCTGTTCTTTTGGTTCCCGACGACGTTTCGTGGACGTCTTCCGACCGCCGGCCGTCGCGCCGGATCCTCTCGCGTCGTCGGAGCCAGCTCCGATCCGCCCGTTCATCACGTTCGTGGGCCCACGATCAGGTTTCCTAAACCGTATAAAAGTAACGATTGTTCGTGGTCGTGGAGACCTGATCGGCGAGTTGAGATGGGGCACTGTGGTGCCACCTCACGTGACGTCAGCTTTCTCCTTCTCTCTTTCTTCTTCTGAATTTCCAAAAATTAATTAATCCCCAGTGACAGTATGTCAATTAATATAGAAAAATATTAAAACAGTATCTAAGCTACCGTTGAAATGTCTACCATGTACGAAACTTTGAAAAGATCATATGAATGTATGATCTATTTTTCTTGTATCTTTGATCTATTAAATTAGAACCGATAGTAAACAAACCTGTCGATACCAGCTCGATCTGGTTCTTGGTGTAGACTGAACCAGACCATAAACAGCATCTTGGTCCCGGAGGTTGGTTGGTTGTCCGTCGAACCCTGATTTCAATATGCTGGTCTAGACTGAACAAGACCATCTTTACGTGATTGATGCACGGACGGGTTCTTTTGCTTTAAATCGTTTTCGCCTGGATGGTTAATTGTCCAAAGATTCCGTGCAAGCAAAGCTTTGTCGGCCTCATGATCGCCATGTAAACCTTGCTGAGGATACAAGGTGTAGGAGGAGGACCTTCTCTTCTTTCACCTGTCGTGCTTGTGTCGTGTAGGGGACAAACACTCAGTCCTCCAAACCAGTTGCAAGATGAATTTCTAACTCTTTGGTCGCCCTCTCTGTTCTTCATAGCTCACTTTGGTCTCATTAAGCTAGCTTCGGTTTTAGTTTTCCTTAACCTTGATTTCAGTTCCGTAGTTCCCCAATACGAGGCTGAGAATGAGAAAACTGTTCGTGTGGGAAACACAGGGGAGTTGCGCATGCTGTAATATAAATTGCAGATTAGAATCAGTTCCAGTTTCATCATTCAGTAGAGTCAGAGATGTCGACTTTTAACAATGAATTCGCTTTCGGGCTCGTATCTGATTTATTATGGAGTAGACTACTGCGATCGTGTCTTCCCTCTTTGCACAGCTTTCACTTAGGAAACGGTTTTCAGCTCTGTTCTCGTGATCGATTGTTTTAAAGTCTGGACTGGGATGATTAACCGGTGTGGCGAATCCCCGCAGGTCCATTCGAGAAATTCTCCCGGGTGACCATGATATTGCCATTGACGGGAGCTCAATACGCAGAGAAGGTCACCGAGAACTGCGTCAAATACTGGCAATCCGTTGGAACCTACACTGATGCCGAGGCTGTTGCGGTTGAGAAATTCCGCGAGGTTTTCAAGGACCAATCCTTCCCGCCCGGCGCCTCGATTCTATTCACACTATCGCCCAACGGATCATTGACGGTTAGTGATTAAGTATTACGAATACGAAAGTCTTGAGCACGTCGACGGTTAGGTCAATATTTGCTCAGCTGTCCTTTCTTGATTGTTGCCAAATCTAAGGGGAAAGTAGTTCTTTGAGGCTTAATGTAACTTGTACATCAACTGTTTTTCCCTCCTCTGGGTTACAGATTGCATTGTCTGAAGATGGATCCGTGCCCGAAGCCTCGAACACGGTGATCGAGAACAGACAACTCACGGAGGCGATATTCGAGTCGATGATCGGCAAGCACGGCGTATCTCCTGAAGCTAAGACGAGCCTGGCCTCGAGGATTAGTGAACTCCTGAAGGACTGCGAGAAGAAGGCGGATGAAGTCGACAAGATTGCAGCCCCGAAGGCGGCGGCGGCCAAAGTCAACGTCGCGTAGAATGGCGGAGGAGATGACGGGGGCAAGTCGGGTGTGGCGGAGGAGAGAGCGGAATCAAATGGCAGAACAGTGGCACCTGCCGCTATATAAGGCGGAGATAAAGCAGCAGCGTCATTAAGGGAAAATGACATTAATAATGTTAATCTCATCTTTGGATATTTAGTCGATGATCTTGGTGTGAAATTTGCAGCTTCGCGGTATGTGGACTTCTCATAAATGTTCACTTTTGTATTTTTATTTGATCACAAAATGGTAAAAAAAAAGAAGAAGAAGGAGTCACAACTTTCTAAACTATTATAAAATGTGAATCTAATCCCTAAATTTCGATTTGTTCAATCTATCTTGACATCCCATAATAAATTAAATCAGCCCGTATGACTTAATCACAAATTTTCATATATATTCAATTGGCCAAATTTTGGAATACTTTTCATTCCAATCTATTTCATACAAAACAAAAAATATGAGGTTTTTGAATTTTTGTCATTTTGGTCCAATGAAAACTATGGTAGTTTCAAGTATATTTTAGTTTATAAACTCTATAATAGTAAAAGCAAAATCTCATTCGTTGTTGTATCTGGTTGTTATTTTAGTTCTAAGTATTTCAATAAAGATATCTATAAATAATATAAATTCATCAATAAAAACTCATTTATATTAATTTACATCTTGTTTGTGCCTATTTTCTATTTAAGGTAAATCTGTGTTTTATTTTTGCGAAAATATTTTATTTTAGGTCATTAATTGCAGAGCTTGAAAATGAAAGACTTCACTAAATTTAATTATGGAAAACGAAATAAAAAAAGTTCGAAATTTTATATAAAAAAACTAGGCGATTATGAAGAACTATCGGTTCTAAATGTCCTAGAAAACACCTAGACTTAAAATAGCTAGAGATATCAACTCGCTATACTCTAATTTAGGTTCTACATTTTGAGATTATAAGCTTATATTAAAACGGCATTGTCTTGATATTTATCAAAACTATAAAGGTAAAAGGATACTAAATATATCATATTTTTGTGGACTTTGGAAACGGACTGAAATGAAAAAACATTTTAAAATCTAGGGAATAGTGTAATCATGAAAATTTGTGAATAATACCAAATGACTGGTTTGACTTTGTTATCTAAAGTTGAGAGATTAGATTGAAAAAATTGAAAGTCTAGGAACTAAATTGCATATTTGATAATAGTTTATGAACTAATTGGCAATGTTTCGTAATGATTTAGAAATTTGCGGTGACTTCTCGCACTTGTTTGATCAAACAAAAAGATGACATTGCTCCACCGTATTGAATGAATCAAAGTTATAAGAATGGCATTACAATTTGAGTCAAATTTTAGGGATCAATATAATATCATTTTTCCTTGAAGTAAAAGCAAAGTGTGTAAAGGTGCTTTATAACGTGACCTCTCCCAGCGATGCTATAACAGCTGAACGGTAGTGCTCAAACATGTTACATCCTTGAAAGAATCTGCCATGGTTGTCCAAACATAGGTAATACTTACTAGCTATATTCATATGTATGGACCTCTTTTTTTGTCTTCGAGTGAAGAGTGTTTTGTATTGCTCTGACCTGAACATAGAAAAAGTGTCCTACTCCATTGACTAAGGTTGCATTTGGCTGGCACCTGTTTTTGTTCCCAGGAACAAAAATTTCTGTTTTTGTTCTGGGAAAAAAAAAAAACGAAACGCGTTTGGGTGCGTTTACATTCCTTTTTTGTTCTTTTGTTAAAAAAAAAAGAAAAAAATAAGAAACAACAAATTTGCATTTCTTATTTTCGAAACAAAGCGAGAAACACTTTTTTATTTTCTTCTTCTTTTTCTTTTTATTTTCTTCTTCTTTTTCTTTTTATTTTCTTCTTCTTTTTTTCTTTCATGGCGGCGATCTCGACCATGGCCGACGGCCTCGCCCAGCCACGACGAGGCTCGCCGGCCCCCGACGAGGGTCGGCCTCGCCGGCCATCGCTAGGCGACGCCGACTGGCGGTGGCTCGGCCTCGCCGGATCGGGCGAGTCGGCATCGCCGGGCGGTGGCCGCGGCGAGGCTTAGCCTCGCCCCGCTGGGCGAGCTCGGCCTCACCGGATCGGGTTGAGCTCAAGCTCACCCGGCCAAGGCGGCCGACCCTCGCCGGGGGTCGGCGAGCCTCACCGTGGTGGGCGAGGCGCCGCCCTCGTCGGCCGGCCAAAAAAGAAAAAAAAAGAAAAAGGAAAAATAAGAAAAAAATATAAAAAAAAAGAAATAAAAAAATTATACAAATTTACCAAACGTGTTTGTTTATTTTTATTTCCGGAACAAGTTTACCAAACGTGTTTTTTGTTCAAAAATTGTTGTTAACGAAACATTTTTTTCTATTTCTGTTCCCTTGAACAATTTTTAAACAGAAACGCAAACAAACGCACCCTAAATAGATAAGCTCCCATCTACTTATGGAGATCTTATTGTCATGGGTGATAGAATATCTTAATATTAAAACATACATTCATGTAAACTTTAAGAGTAATTGACAGTAATATCATAAAATCTCACATGATATCAAAATAAGTGATTCCACATTTATATCTTTCCAGTTCTCTATTTATCTTCATAATTAAATATTTCATGCTAGTGAAGTTGAAATGAATTCAAAAAGTGAGACCAATGGCCTTCGAAGAGATTGCTTCATTCCATGCATTCTTTGGTGACTCAAAGCCTCTCTGTTCATATTTGACTCATCCGATGTTATGATTTGGGAAATCTATTGGGTTCACTTGCGGTGTGTATATTACAAGCAACTTCATTTATGCTAATCACAATGCTAATTTTAGCAAAATAAAAAATCAGAAATGTCTTAATTTTTTCTTATGATGAGTAACAACACAAAACAAGAAGAAGCATTTACACCATTTCGGGGTCTCATCCTGAATGTGTACTAGACCATACATCACTCGGCCACATAAATTGAGTCACAATAAGGTCGCAAATTGAGTTACAAATTATCTCGCTGAACATCAAGTATAAGTTGTTTATTCAAATATTAATTTGCAGTATATCACACCGCATAGAATTCTAAGTTTATAGACCGGATCGGGTACTCTAATTTTACTTTGTTAAGAGAGGTAGCTGGATAACCAAGAGCTTTTTTCTGCCGGAAGATGGTGTACTCTGCAACAAATGAGAATTGAGATGTTTTGACATAATCAAGTTTCCTCTGTGCATGAACAGATCATATCAAGAGGGTTAAGGTATTCACAGTTACCTAGCACGTAATTTTACCTAAGAACCATCTTTTGGAATGGGTAATATTTTTGTGTCACAGAGATTGGGAGCTCAAATTTCACATTAGCAGTCAACTTACCGGTATCTTCACCAACTTCTGCGCAGAAGTGAGCTCATTCTATGGAGGAAAAAAGAGCAATCAAAACAGAACAGAAAGAAAAAAAGAAATCTGCCACGATATTTCATCATAAAGAAGCTACTAATCCTCCGTACGGCCATGCAGCCGGGCTAAAATCAACCGCGTGCACCAGAGTACAACATCATCAACGGTGCAAAATAAAATGACGGAACTCGAAAGAGAGGAGGGGATTTACACTTCAGCAACGAAGATGGGGAAAGGGACAGAGATCCTAAAATCTTACGAAGTGAATACAGATCAACACTCTTTGACAATCACCGGATTATGGGGCGAAAGCACGTAAGAGTTGCTGGTGCGCAAACGGAGGATAGGTTCCAACGGAGCATTGGAGCAGAGTGTCGTCAACGGCTAATAGACAAGATTGTGGAAAAACTCCGGAGGTATCGAGGGAGGGCAATACTTCTTGGCCACGTATTTGTACTGAAAACAGATACCAACATATAAGTATAAAAAATTTCTTACTTTCACCAAAAAAAAAAAAAAAAAAAAAACAAACATATAAGTATAAAAAACCATAAACCATACTAATGCTTTCATTTAGCATGAGAACCTTAAAAATCCACATTTTCCAAACAAAGAGATAGCAAGAAAGTCTTGCTCAGTACCTTATGCTGGCTGTACTTCTCCCTGATTGCTGGTAAGGTCGAACCATGGTTGTTAAAACACAGCCGATGCAGATCCTTGACACAGTTTCCCAGATCGGAAGGCTGGTAGAGAGTGTAATGCTGCAACGTCGGGTCCTGCACAATATTGCGTAAGTAACCTCAGCCAACTTCATACTCTCTGTATGAAGAGAAGTTATTCAAATAGTCAGGGTCATACCCATGGTCTCTTCGAAGGGGTGATGACAAATTTGGCCAGAAATATTGCTGATGCAGCTACAAGAGATGGAGCATAACAAAGCATATCGTACTCTAGTAGAGAGAGTTCTGCAATATAGTTGGCCATGCACTCCAGTTGCAAAGATGGAACCTGGAAATAGAAAATAGCAGAGCCAGAAATACCGAGTCTCATTAGCATTAAGATCATGCATTCCTAATGACAACCAGGAAGACCCTATAGTGTAGATTTTTTAGTTCATAAAACAAATTTTGTTCTTAGAAATTTTCAGAAGTAAAAAAATAACAAAATTAGTAAGCTGTGGAAGCAAATGAATTGCACAACAGTGTATACAGTTAAATGACTTGAGATTAAGTTCATGTAGAAAGCTGGTTGCAAAGCTGAAGATAAATACCTCATTCACGCCTTGTGCAGCACGAACAAATCGTCTACATTGCATTGCCGAATAAACAGTCACCACCTCATGAAGCAATGTGAAAAAGAAAACTATGGCAAGTAATAATTAGCACGGACATACCTTAAAAAGCACTTGACAGTGGGAGCAGTCATTTCAAACTTCAAGTAATTCAACACAGAAGATTCCATTTGCAATACCTACATGAACATCAAGCTCCACTGCATTAATAAAAGTCTTAAGAATAGAAACAGGGAAAATCCAATCAAACGCCTACTGCACAAAAATGTTAGATGCAAACCTCCTCCTTGAAGTACGTATTGTCGGTAATGTAACAGAACTCTTCCACCTGAGGTGCACAGATCTCCTCGTACTTGCTGTCCATGATAAGAATGAGTACTTAAATATTTTGGCTTTACAAGAAGATCCTCGGCAACACTCAGAAAAGAAAAATGCCTGAAATGCAAAAATCTGTTTCTTACGCAGCTATCATCATGCAAGCAACACCAAGCAGCTGCAGACGTTGTCTATTCATCACATTTCCTGAAAGATACCGATCTATGTAGTTAACAGTCAGGTACAGTGTATCAGGTACGAGCCTGTATTCTTCAGCCACCTGCGATACAACCTGGAACTTCAGCCTCCAAACAACATCACAACTAGGAACTTATTCTCAGCCCTGGATAAGTTAAAAGCCTTTACCTCCACAAGCCAATCAATTAGGATGGCACGCATGCTGGCAGTTATATCCTTTTGTACTCTATCCATAAAATCAGTGGAAGGTCTCTTCTTGGCCTGCAAAATAGCCAAGATGAACAAATATTATGATAGAGAATCTCAAAATGCCATTGGTGTTGTATATAAACTCAAAAAGTTTTGTAAGCTTAGCCAACTCCGAGAAAAACGAAATCCAAAGTCAACGGGATTCTGTCTAGCCATAGGCCCATGCATAATGATGTTTGGTATCAATCAGTTGCCCATTTATTTCCAAACAGTGATTTAGTACGTTATGTAGCCTGTGAAAACAGATGTCTGTTTCTGAATTTCTATGTTAACGAAAATGATGTGTCAAATAGTCATCATAAACCATCCGTTTACATCAGAAACTTTTGAAAAGTATGGAAAGGCAGGAAGTAAAATCAGATTCCATTGTTTCAAAACAAAAATGATCTAGAATGCCCCATCCCATTAATTTGTTTCATTTGTCGTCAGCAGCATCTAGATTGCCTAGAACCTCGATCCTCAACTAACTGCAAACTGTACAATGAGATCATCTAGCTTTACAAAGTAGCATAACTTTAATTTAGTCAGCATGATCTCCCAGCCTTGCCAAGATTTTGTTCTTGAGGGGAGAGCAGTGACTAATGCCCAGGCCCCTACTCTGTCTCTCTAAATTGGACTCTATACCGACTTGACTTGAGCTGAACTAATAGTGCACGCTTTCTCCTCTAATTATGCAAAGAAAACCCTATTACTCAAACCATCAGACATTAGGAAGTGAAACTCATAGAAGGAAATTAGAATAGAATAGAAAAAAAGGCTGGACCTCAGATGCACGTAAGTGCTGGTAAATGTCACAAGCAATGGTTGCACAGAGTTGTGGATCCGAGTAGTTGTCGTCAACATTGACAATCTTCTCATCTGTTTCCATTTCCATGAGTACATCTCTCTCGCAAATGTTAACCGCTGGCCAATCATGGGTAGCCAAGGAATTAATGTCAATCTGACTGGCAAACACTGTGAACCATAGAACAACACATGAAAAGCACACTAAATTTTAGGTTTTGAAGAATTACCTGTTTTTGCTGCAGCATCTGAGATATAAAGATTGCTAAATGTCTTCCTGTCGATAGAATCAACTGCCGAAACATCCTCATTGTCGATATACTCAACGTCGGGACTCTTGAAAGACTCGCAGGTGGACATGCTCTCATCCAGCGAAACCGATTGCATGTCAGATCTACTGGGCGAAACAACCATGCTGCACGGCATGGGATCAACGGCTATCTCTATTCTTGGAATGGAAAGATTAACGCTAGGAAGAACTCCACTGGGTTTCGTGCTAGCATATCTCGGTAAAGCACTTCCCGAGAGGCCCATGATGGAGCTGGAAGTAGAAGATCCCTTCCTCGTCTTTGCCAGTTTCGTCGCATTAGCCACCTTCAAAATTCAAAATTCAGCTCATCTCTTCCATAAACAAGATGTCAGTACAGATTCAACAGACATACTACGGTCAAATACCGAACACAATCATATGAGACTGCAATTGCACACGACTTCTAAAGTTCCTAGGCATTCAGGCCATCCTAGGATTTTCTCAAAAGACATTAAAGGTATCCCCGTAAATTGTGCCGACATTTTGAACATTGGACAACATCTGCAACGCAACTGCTCGAGAATTACTGAACCAAACCAGTTTAGAGATCTATAGAGTTACATTGCTAAGCATCACTTCTCACGAGCAGAGCTGAAACAGCGACTGCACCGGTCTATCAGAGGACCAACAGGGATCATCGGTGCAAGACGTTGGTTCTCAGAACAAGCTATACGTTCTTGAGATGGAACCTAAAGATTTTCAAGAAACTCAATCTTGCAAGGTTTTCCGTACATTTTCGAGCACGGCATGATCCGCCAACCCTAGACCACGCGACCGTCGATCACCCAAGAAAATCGAACAAGAAAAAGTGCATCGCAAGGAAAAAGAAAAAGGTCGAAATACACGGAGGAAAAACATGAAACGCAACGAAAGTCGGTCGTCCATTAGAGGAAGCAGAGAGAACAGGAATCCCAATTCTGCACCGAACAGAACGCAGCAACAGAAGCATCAAAATGAAAAAGGCAAAACCAGAAAACAAAACGGAAAAAAGAAGGAAACCCCACCAAAGTGGATGGTGCCGATGAGCTGCGGGAATTGCCATCGCCGGCCTTGAGGTTGGTCAGGTTGCCGAGGGGGGCCCGCTTCTTGGCGAGGTGCGACGGGACGGCGGCGGCGGCGAAGGCCTTCCCGGCGTTCTCCGAGGAGGAGGAGGAAGAGGCGTGGCGCTTGGCGAGGGACGACGTCGTGGAGGACGAGAAGGAGGAGCGCCGGTGCTGGTTCGACATCTCGAGCGGCGGCGGCGGCGGCGAGACCAGCAGTTCAACACGAATCGCTATCTCCCCCCGCCCGCTCCGGTAACCCCCTCTCCGTTTCCCAACGGCGATGATGTATCCCCCCAATCTTTCTTCACAAAAAAGGAAGGAGAGATGGAGAGAGGGAGAGGGACTTTTCTCGATTCTATTTTTCTCTGTTTTTCGGTAATTTTGGAAAAAGGGGTTTTTGAGGTTTTTATTCGAGAGAGCGAGAGCTTTTTGAAATGTGATTTTAATAATTGATTTCCATCGTGCGCCTTAGGCGGGCAGATTTTGAACTGCGGGGGCCATCCTGGCCGTCCGTCGGGCTCGGTTATCGTTGGGGAGGAGCGTCGCGGAGTGGGGCCCACGCGTGCTTCCCTTCTCCCCGGCGTTGAGCGTCGCTCGCGTCACGGACGAATGGGACCGGTCGAGCTCGGTTGGTCAATGGCTCCCGCTCGCCAGCTTCGGGGAGCGCGATATGTCAGTCGCCGTAGACAAGGTCACAGCCTTGTCGCTGAGGAGCCGGGCTGCTTTTTTGAATTCGAATTTGAAACGGTCACTGAACGATCTACTTTGTCTTTTTCTGCCACGATTTTAAGCTTAGCGAGGCACCAGGCAAATTTCCCAAGGCACCGGGTACTTTTATATAGTATGACAAAATCACTGTCCGAGATTTGCAATTTTCCCTGAACTTCGTGGCCACCTTTTGATGAATTCCAATCACAAGGATGAGCTCAACAAGGCCTCTCATATTGTCCACGTTGGACAACTTAAGAAAAATTCGGAATTCTTTCACATGAAATAATCACAAGGCATCAAATATTGAATAGAACACTAACAAATGGATACCTACTCTTTCCTCATACTCATGTACCGAAAAAATCAGACATCATTTTTCACGCCTTGCTTTATAAGAGGTTTCACTCATATTATGTATTATTTCATATTAATCTTACAAGACTCATGACTTACATGCGTGGAAATCATTATCTTTATTGGTTTATTTTAATCTCATAGGCTTGGATAGTGTTTTTTCATGACCCGACAAAAGCTCGCCTTGAGTAGGTAAATTTGTTCACTATGGTAGTCACAACGTCTAACAAAAGCTAGTGGTTTACTTGGCACCATTTTCTAAGAATATTATTATGGTAAACGTAGTTTCATTGGTTAGCAACGCATCTTAACTTTAAAAATTTTAAAAAGTAAAAATAGTTATGCACCAATGTGGTGGTTGGTAAACTGGTCCAAGGCTCAGTTTGAAAGTTTAATTTATCAATTTATGCTCAATCTCAAGAAACCTTAATTGATCTATAAAGGATGATATGGGTTTATACGTGTCACTAATTTAGGGCTTTCCACTTGCATCATCATGAAGCGAGGTGATAGGCTTGCCCAATATGAGTGGGCTAATCCACTGCCTTAAACTTGATGGGGAGAGAGACGATAAATTTTAACTAATATGTGCATTACTAACGGAAATTTGGGGACTATCACTGTTTAAACCGAACATTCTCTTTCATATCATTTGCCAAAGTTCCATATTGTTTTTCATTTGAAAAAAAAAACAGTTAGTCGTTTATAACCAATATATACATAAAGTATGGTCTGTGAAATGGAAACAAGCCGTCAATAAGGGTGTATTTGATAACTATTTTATTTTAGGGAATAATTTCTAATCAGAAATTATTATTTTATTCTATTCCCAGGAACAATTTTTAAGTATTTTCAGGTATTTAATAACTGTCCAAAATATCTACTCCTCGAATAGAATTTTGTTTGGTATCATTCAAAATTTCTAATCCACATCATTTTCTTTTAATTTCTAAATAATTTTATTACTTTTTTCTTCTCTTCTTCTTTTCTTTTCTTTATCTTCTTATTCTTCAAGCTTTGGTCGGTCGCTAGCTAGAAAATGATAGGCAAGCAAGGGCTAGCGCCTTGTTGAATGGGCAAGTGGCCTCACCCGGATCTGGCGAGGTCGAGCCCTACTAGCAACTAGGCGAGCTCGGCCTCTCCCAACCATGGCTCGACCGCGCCTTGCCCCGCTTGGCGAGCCTCCAGCAGGCTTTCCAGATCTCGCCCAACCTTTGCCAACAACCAGTGATGGTGAACGATGGCGGCGATGGCAACTAATGGCAATGGTAGTGGAAGAAGGAGAGAGAGGGAAGAAGAACAAGAAGAAGGAAGAGAAGAGAAAAAATGGGTTGGCTTTTATTTTGGAATTGTTCCCAGGAATAAAGAATCAACTTTTTTCTACTTCTTGATTTTGTTCCAAATCTATTCCTCTAAACAAAAGAATAAAAAAAATTACTATTTGACTAATTGCCAAATGCGCATTAAGTTAACAATGTAATGTATATTGTCTTATTCGGTATGCAAGATGAATTAGTCATTCCAAAAATATGACTTTGTTTCATTTCAAAGCATGTCTTTATTGGTTCAATATAATTCCATGGGAAGTAAATCATGATAAAAATTAAGGGTGCATTTGGTAATATTTCCGTTTAGGAAAACAATTTCTTTTCAGAAATAGTTTTTTTTTCTATTTTTATTGCCTAGAACAATTTCTGAATAAAATAACGCGTTTTGTAATTATACAAAAAAATTATTCCTGAAATAAATAAATAAAATAGGAATGCGTTTGGTACAACCTATAATTTTTTTGTGTTGTGGAATTTCTTTTAATTTTTAATTTTTTTTTAGATTTTTCCTTTTCTCTTTTCTTTTTTTCCTCTCTTCTTTCTCCTCCTCTAGTTGGCAACAACAACGGTGACCAGCAATCAACAAGGATGATGGCTGGTGATCGGAGACGCGGCAATGGTGAACGGTCGGTGGGTGATTGGCCACAACAGGTGGTGAGTCTCCACCAACCGATTAGAAAAGGAAGAAGAAGAAAAGAAAATAAAGAAAACGACTTATTCCTAGAAATTATTTTCAAGAATAAGAGAATATTTTTTTCTATCTTTTATTTATGTTCCAAATCTATTCCCTGACCACTTTTCTATTCTAAGAAATAGAAAAATTAATTGACGTTATCAAATGGATTTATACTTTTTTTATTATTACGGGAAATAAAAAAAAAAAAAAAATAAAAATAAAGAAATGTGAATATTACCATGCAGGCCCTAGAATGCCCAATCAAAAATGAAGCCCTTTTTATGTTGTATTTATAACTTTTTCTTAGAAACTACATAAATTAAAGAATTATCATAATTTGGAGATGGCAAAGTACAATTTCGTGATGTATAATTAGGAATAGAAAATCCATTTTATGTTCTACAACTCAATTCCAATTATCTAGCTTATGCTCATATTTGATATGATATAGACATAGCCCACTTCTAAAATAATTTGTAAAATAAGGATTTATAGTCAACAAAAATCTAAGGTTATAAAATCATTATATTTTCCATGAAGATCTGATGGCAACCGTATTTATATTTTTACTATACCATAATCACGTATTCATTTTAAAAACTAATTTCACAGTCAGTTTATAATGTTAATTTGTCACCTCATTATTAATTATGAATCAGTAAAATCATCAACTGACTTCCTCATAAAATAATGTGTTTTTTTATTAAATATAACCGATTTCATTAAATTCGTGTCAATTGTGGGCCCTGGCTTCCTCGTCTCGCTTACTTACCTCGATCTCGAAAAATGTTAAAAAAAAAAAAATGTTTCATAGTTTTAGGATTGATTCTCACGAAACAGCCCATTCAAAAGTTATTATGTATCAACTAGTTACTTTTAACAAAAAATCTTAAATTATTATTTAAATGTCAATTCAACTCTTAACTTTTCAATTTAACCAAATTATTTGTCAATATAGTCATTCAGGTCAATATTAGTTGAAAATTATTAATATAAACACCAATTCGACATACGTAATATGGCCAGCACTAATGTGGACAATTCATGTAATTTAAAAAAAAAATCTTAATTTTTTCTTCTTTTTCTTTCCTTTCCCTTCCAATTTTTTTTTTCCATAGTTCACTCCATCGGTTACCTAGCCTTAGTGACAGCTAGTTGAGGTTGCTGGCCATAGATGAGGGCTGCGACACTTGCTGACCTTTGGCAATCTAGCTCTCACTTATTCTAAATTGTCGTGTTAGTAATTTTCAATCAAAATTGATCCAAAAAACTACATTAACAAATTGTCTAAAAACTAATTTGGTGCTCAACATTTTGACTATCTATTAATGTAATCATTCAAGCCAATTTTGACATGTAATTGTTGATGTAGACACCTATCGTCTTACATGATATGGCTACGCTGACATAAACAATTCAAGCAACCTTTTTATTAAAAAAAAAATTGATTTTTTTTTCTTTTTCTTTCCCTTCCCTTTTCTATTTTCATTTCACTTTGTTTGTTGTCGAGCCTCAACAATGGTTAGCGAAGGTTACAAGCCATAGGTGAGGGCCGAGACACTTGTCAACCTTTGGCTAGTGGCGATCTGGCCCTTGCCTATTTTGGACTGCAATGTTTACAATTTTTGGCCAATATTGGTCAAAAGAACTACATTGACAAATTTTCAAAATATTTATGATTAAATCGGTTAGATTATTATATTTATGACTCAGTTAGTACCGCATAAAAAGTATATAAAGGTGCGTTTGGGAAGGCTTTCGGGGAAAGTTTTCGGGGAAACGTAAAGGCCGTTAGGTTAAAGGAATTTTTCAAAATGCAAATTGTGTTTGATAAATTGTATTGTAAAAGTTCATTATGAAGTACTTTTGAGCAAAATAGTATTTGGAGAAATTATATTTGCAAAAGACTTTTGTTATTAAAAAAAAAAAAAAAAGAGTCGGCTAGCTAAGAGCAAGTGATCACCGACGAAGGGCAGGTGGTCCGATGAGGGTTGCGGCTACCCAGATCGTGATCTAGTCGCATGACCTACCGCACCACAACCTCCGCACGAAGGTCATCGAGGCTACACAACCTAGATTTCTATCAAATCGCACGACCATCACCGGACCACTTGCACTTCACTAGCAATTGCCTACCCTTCGTCAATGACCACGTGCAGCCATGCCAGTCCTATTCAATAGAGAAGAAGATGATGAATAGTCATTGGGGGCAAAACCAGAAAAACAAAAAGTTAGCAAGGATAATTTGGAAATAATTTTTTTTACTAACCCAAGGCTCAGCATGCCGAGAAAACCAACTACCTTGGACTTTCAGCTTTCGGAAGTCTTGCTTTAGAAAAATAGAGTTTAAAAAAGATTTGCTAAACACCCTCTATTGGCCCAAGGGGCATTGGACGCCCCGGGGGTTTTAGAAAAGTCTTTCCCCCATACTTTCGAAACACCAACTCTTCTCTTCAAGACTTCAAGACCAAGTGTCAAATTATGAATGAAGAAACTTAATGAAGCAGATGGAATTAGAACCATTTTGCTGTTTGCTTGTTAACCATGGACACATGGCGGATTAAAGCTAGTGAGGACTTGGCATGTGCTCGGCAACATTAACCATTAAGGTGGTAAGTCAGCGCTCGGCGCGCAACTCCGGTCAAGTATCTCGTGAATCACTCTAGCTCGACTTTCAAATTACTCAAGTTCGGCTCGATTCCTTTCTAGTTCTATTTTTTTTTTTTCAGAAAATACACGTTCAACTAGCTAAATCAAAGAATTCGAGTACAAAAAACTAGATTCGGAACAAAGTAAAGTGTGAAGGGCTTCGAGTAATTTGGATAACCAATTGTGCGGAAGGGACTTGTTCCTTTGGACTTTGGTGATCCAATCCACAAACTTGTTAGACTCTCTGCTGTAGTGGGCAATCTCAAATTTGCGAAGCCTATGAACAACTTTTGGCCTTGATGAGAATCAGACTAGTCAATGTGGAGTATTCTAAATACTTGACTGGACGGCCCAATATC
Source organism: Eucalyptus grandis (assembly GCF_016545825.1). Lineage (NCBI taxonomy): Eukaryota > Viridiplantae > Streptophyta > Magnoliopsida > Myrtales > Myrtaceae > Eucalyptus > Eucalyptus grandis. The sequence goes on along the minus strand of NC_052617.1, from coordinate 50,137,427 downwards.
CTAATTGCGTTGTTGAATATCTTTGCTTATGTTCATGTAATCACAATCTTTTCTTTTTTTTCGGATTTCTGTACATAAGAAACATATCCTGTCTCAAGAAACGTATCCTAAGTGACCTTCAACATGCTCTTTTTGGACAAAACACGAAAATGTTTAGAAAGTAATTAATACATTTAAAAAGTTTAGAACCGACTTAACAAAAGTGCAATAGAGTTAAAACTTTTTTAACAATTTTCGTAATTGTGGGATCCCACATCAAAATTGCTCACATAGATAAACCTTGCTCAAATGTTCAATAACTCAGTTATACACTGTGTAAGAGTTTTTTTGACTTCTGTTGATCTCATCGCTCCAAAATTCTTAATTTAGGCTGCGTTCGTTTCACGGAAAATGGGCTATCTCTGGAAAACATTTTCCCAAAAGTCATTTTCCAGGAAAATGGCTATATTTTCCGGTGTTGGGCTGAAACTTAAATTTTGAGTGGAAAACATTTTCCTTTGTTCGTTAACTAAATTAATTGTTTAGAAAAAATTATCAAAAAATTAAATTTTAATATTTTTAATTGACCAAAAATATTTGTATTTTTAAAAATACAATTTTTATTATCTTCCACCATTCATTTATTTTTTCTTTTTATTTTTTCCTTTTCTTTTCCTTCCCCTTCCTCATTCCTCCTCCTCCTTCCTCCTTCCTCCGCCGCCGCACGCCTAACGATGGCTGCCCGGCGGCCGACAAGATCCGATCGCGATCCGCGAGCTCGAGGCTCGGCTGATCTTGCCCGAGCTCGCTGGAGGTTCGTCGGGCTCTGGCGAGCCGCGAGCTCGCCGGATCTGGCGACGGAGCTCGGGCTCCCGATCCAGGCGAGCCCGAGCTCCACCGCCAAATCCGGCGAGCTCGCGGCTCCCCATACCTCTGGCGAGCTCGGGCAAGGCCCGAGCCCCGCCCAGCTCGCCGGATCTGGCGAGGCCAGAGCTCCGCCCCAAGCCGGCGAGGCGGGCGAGGTCCGAGCTCGCCAAGCTCGGGCAGCCGGGCTTCCACAGATCGGGCTAGGCGGAGCCTCACCGAGCCGGGCCGGAGCTCAAGCTGGCTCACGACCACGGCCGGTCGCCGGTCGCCGGCCCTTTGTCGGGGCCGGCCACCGGCCAAGCTAAGGAAGAAAGATAAAAAGGAAAGAAAGAAAGAAAAAAAGATATAAGGTAGAAGAAGTTATGGAAAATGTTTTCCACTTTTCAGAAGTGGAAAAAATTTTCCTTATCTTTGAAAGTAGTTTTTACTATTGATGGAAAACATTTTCCTTAATTAGTTGATTTTCCGTGAAACGAACACCGGAAAATCCAGAAAACATTTTCCCTCGGGAAGTCATTTTCCGTGAAACGAACGCAGCCTTAGTTTAACATTTCTCTCTAGCTTCGCACGCAACTCAAGGCGTCGATGATTAGTATTTTTGTGTATGCCACAATGACTGTTTTGAATCTTATATCTTTCTGCTTAATTTGTCAAAGTGCTCGGAGAAAACAATTATCATAAGTAGTTGTTGCGTGTTTATCAGTACTCAAAAAGAATCAATGACACATAAAAATAATAAGATAAAAATAGAAAAATGAAAATCATGAGCCAGACCACGTGATGTGTTTTGAAATAAGAGGTTTGGATTTCCTTATTGAAATGGTAATTAGACGGATTTATGTGTCCTAAACAACACTATTGTACTAAAAATATATGCAGTCTATCCTCCTCTTCCCTTTTTAACAAAAAAAAAATTGGAGAATTTTTGTAGGTCCAAGTGGATCGGATCATATTCGTGGAGGGTAGTAGAAAGAATATCTTAGGCTTAATGATATGTACAATTATAGTAAATGCAATCTATCCTCCTCTTCCTTATTTAACAAAAAAAAAAATATTGGAGAATTTTTGTAGGTCCAAGAGGATCACATCATATTCATGGAGGGTAGTTGAAAGAATATCTTAGGCTTAATGATATGTACAATTCTAGTAAGTTATAAACCCAAGTTGCAAAATATATATTGTAAATAGGAATAAGTTTCTCGAATTGAAATTGCTTCTTGTCCATACCCAAAAGTCAGATCATTTTCCGTTGATTTCTCTGGTATTTTCCTTTTCCCGCATTTAAGGGTGCGCATGCCAATGTTTCTATTTCGGGAAACTATTTCTTTTCAAAAATAGTTTTTTTCTATTTCTACTATAGGAACAATTTCTAAGTAAAATAAAGTATTTGATAATTATACAAAATTTATATTTTTGGAATAAAAAAGAATAGAAATGCGTTTGATAAAATTTATAAATTTTATATTTATTTGTTTTTCTTCTTATTCACGGACCGCCAACCGCGCCCGCCACCGCATGATTGCCGCACGACCGCTGCCCACCACCGCACGACCGCCGCACGACCGTCACACGACCGCCACACGACCGCCACACAACTACTACACGATCGCCTACCGTCGCCGCCAACCGCCGACGTAGGATTGCCACCCACCGGCCGCGGTAGGGAGCGACGGTAGGCGATCGTGCAACGGTCGTGCAGCAGATCATGCGGCGATCGTGCAACGGTCGTGCGGTGGTCGTGCGACTTTGGTGCAGGTCGTGCGGTGGTCGTGCGACAGTCGGTGGTAATAGTAGGCGATTGGCTGCCGGTGGTGGCTGCGAGCAACAGGAGGTGGTCGATATTTAGCAAGTGGCTAGCGGTGGCTGCAACAAGGAAAAAAAAAAACTTATTTCTATAAATTGTTCTCGAGAACAAAAGTTATTTTTTTTTTTTTTTTGTTTCTTGTTTCTATTCCAAATCTATTCCCGGCCACTTTTCTATTATGGAGAATAGAAAAATAAGTTGGTGTTACCAAACAGATTTATGTTCCTTTTTTGTTTCGGGGAACAAAAGAACAAAAATTTGGAGAAATAGAAACGTTACCATATAGGCCCTTAAGTGTCAAACGGGAACTCCTAAGCTGTCCTAATGGGGGAGTCCAGACAAATCTATATTGAATGCTCTTTAACTCTGTATTAAATGTTGATTTGCCAAAATAGTGAGAGTCAGCTCGGCAGCTCAAGCCAAGGTTAGTGCTCTTGTAGAAACGCTAGTTTTCTTCTCTTGATCATGCTACAGATTATCTCCAACTAGAGTCGATTGTTTAGATATGGTAAGAGCTCTCACAAGTGCTGATCATTTCAAGTGGGATATACGTGTGCTTATCTTGAAAGCTCAAGATCATTTGAAAAACTTTTCCAATTTGAAGTTGGCCTATTGTAATAGAGAATCCGACAAAGTGGCAGACTGGGTAGCTAAGGCCCAAAGGAAAAACTCCCTACCTTAGAATTGGACCCTCTATCCCCCTCCCGATCTTTGGAGTCTTATTTGTTTTGATGCTATGTCGTTGTACTCACAAACTAAGACTTAAAGATGGTATATATATTGTTATTCTGACCCCAAAAAAAAAAAAAAAAAACTCTCACTCCCTTGCGGTATAAATGCCACTTCTGGCAATAGTGAACATCATTGAAGTCTTCACCTAAAGAGAGAGAGAGAGAGAGAGAGAGAGAGAGAGAGAGAGAGAGAGAGAGAGAGAGAGAGAGAGAGAGGAGCATGCGAGTGATGCAGGACCAGCAAGTGATCGGTGATGCAGCTCCGGGTCACGGCGATGGCAGTGGTGGTGGCAGTGGCAGCAATTGCATAGTGGCCATCGACTTGGAGGGGAGGAGCACCCCGCCACCTCCATCGCCTCGTGCGACCGACGACAACAAAAGCATGGATCATCATCAGCATCATGACGAGCACAACGAGCATCATCAGCCCCACCATGTACCTTTCTGATGCAAGCCTAGGGGAGGCTTTCTCAAACAATAGGATCGGGAGAGTGACTCGCGCACAAGAAACGGGACGAACAGTAATTTCAGCACTGCGCAAGCTCAAGAGAACAGTCGTATCTTTGTCGATACAGATCGCATCGACCTGATTCCAAAGCCAAATGAACAAAGACTTCTGGATCTACAATTTCTCTGTTTTGGGTTTTCTGAAATAAACACTGTAGGATAGTCGAAATTAGGTTGGAAGTAATGAACAGAATAGGAAAAGATAGGAACTTCGTTGGTTGCTCTTCTAGGCCTCCAAGGAAGTTGAAAGGGACACCGATTCTTCTAGATCGATGACTGCAACTCTTCAAGGATGCAGATTTCGAAAGCTCCGACTCTTCAAGGACGGAGTGAAAACTCTTCTAGGTTTTCAAGGGTTGAACTCTACAAGGTTCACGATACTTGCTTCAAGCAAAGTTTTTCATTCATCAAAAGCTTATCTGTCTTCTATAAGGGATTGGCTTATATCATCAAAGAAATAAAAACAGAACCTTGAAACTAGGAGAAATAAAGACAAAGTGTTGAAAACTAGGAGAAATAAAAACGGAGCATTGAAAATAGGAGATATAGTAAAGGGCATGGAAACTATAAACTAGTAAAGGCGTCACGCGAGCTTCCAAGGTGTCTTTCAAGCTTCCGGGATGGACTCAAGATGTCGTTATGGCTTCTCGGTTTCGTCAAGCTTTAATGCGGGCCGATCTTCTTGGTCGAGAGAGCCGGTCTTCAATGTGGGCTGCATCACTTTCGATCAAAAGCTCTCCTACCATCCGTACGAAGAGCTGTCGCGTATCTACTTCCATTACGTGTAGGTGCTCATTAAAAGCGTCGAAAGAAAACTTTTTGAGGAGTGACTGACGGGCTTCCGTTGTTTTTCGTGACAAGTAGAAAGCCGGCAGGAAAAACTGTTGGATGTATGCCCTAAAGCTACTATGTAATAGTTACATGTTAGGGATTTCAGTTGTACTATCATTATTATTATTTAATTAATGACAATGACATATTCATTAATTTGTCCAATTATTTTATATTTATGAATGATTTCATAAGATCAGTTGCAACTAGACCTATTCTTGAGACGTCAAGAATATATGTGACGGGTTCATAGTTAAACTCCATCATTGTAAGTTGATATTTTTCAGTTTAAAGCAATCGTGACTTGTTTCGTGCGTGCATAAGCACTGTCTGCAAGTGCACCTAGTGAACTCATCCTTATGTCAAGAACTGTTAGACAAAAGGCTGACCTTTAAAGCATAAACAACGCTGGTGCTGATGAAATTTTCATGCAGATAATGGTCATCTCATGGATTCTTGGCTTTGGAATAATCGCCATCAACATATATTACTTGAGCAAAGGTTTTGTGGGTTGGCTGAATCACAACAACCTACCGAGAGTGGCGAACGTATTTGTCGGGATCATTGTTTTTCCCTTCGGTAATCTATCTGACCTTCCGGGGGACGCTGTCGTAACTTTCATAGAGCCGATCAAGCACGACCCGACGAAATCTGGCAACATAGAGAGCGGGTTGAAGGATGCTGATGGGGAAGAGAAGGCAGAAGAAATACCGTACAGAAAAGATTTGGCCGATATCCCCTTCCTGATTAGGAAGTTGTGATTGAAGAGCATCTTCATACTGGTGTGGTCGAGTGAGCCGTGTTATGACTTATGAGGTCATAAGTTGCTGTATGTCCCGCAAGGCCAACTTCCTTAGCAGAGGCTCAACTGCTAACACCAAGCTTTGCTACTGTAATCTAAGTGTTCACGTAGGGCCACCGCCTGCCCACGCAGAACGAACCGCACAGCAGCAGCGTGCCGAGCCTGGTCGACAGCACCAACAGGACCACTCGCACCAGGATCACTGCTGCGAGCAGTCCCCTCCTCCCCAGAAGCTCCGCCACCTGCAACACAATCCACACATTCTTCATCACATGTTTCTCGAGTTTTTACTTCTTCTTCTTGGTCATGTCGGTGTCAAGGCCGACTTGCTTCTCAAGATACAAGATCCCCATGACGTCGTGCCAAGCTCGGCGGCATGGACTCGTGGCCAAGTGAGGGTGTTAAGAAGCAATGAAATGTTATTAAGAGCAGGACCAATCTATTAAAGGCCTTGCCACTCTACGAAAACAAGTTCCCGTAACCCTCTGTCGACTCGGCTTAAGCACTATCGCACCTGAGTCAAGCTCTTAATCGCTGCTGAGCTTTTCGATTACGCTCGGGTATATACGCTTTTGCATGGAAGCGGTCTTACTTCTCAAAAATCCAAATGGAGGGGAGTGAAAGTTCATGTGAACATGAACCAAATCGTGAATTTTACCAGCTGCTGCGTACCGTGATGATCCATGATAATATAATTATCCGTCTAGCGAGAACAGTAATTGATTTCATAAGAACTCAAAATCACAAACATGGCAAAAAGTTGTCTGAATTTGGTGGTTTTTCCTGTAATTCAAGGTAACATCTTTCGAATGGAGAGAGAGGACGTGGAATTTAGTTACCTCTTGAGGCACTGGAGCTTGAGAGCCAGACGATTCATAAAAGAAGCGCACCGCTTCGTCTTCTCTGTCCATCCGTCCCTCGAACTCTCCTCCCACCGCCCCCACCGCCGCCGCCCCGCTCAGCGGAGGGAACACCGTCTTGCAGATGACGGCGAGAGATTCCATCTCTTGCGAGGAGAAGCTGCCCCGAACAGCTTCTTCTCTCTCCCCTCTGATTATGTAAAAAGCGACAAGGAAAGCATAAAGACACTTAAGATTATTTAAGTGCGTCTTTATGCCAAGATCTTGCGGGATGCGTACATGTCACAGAATACAGCAACTTATGACCTCATAAGTCATAATACAGCTCAGATGCTCTTCAATCACAACTTCCTATTCAGGAAGGGGATATCGGCCAAATCTTTTATGTATGGTATTTCTTCTACCTTCTCTTCCCAATCAACATCCTTCAACCCACTCTCTATGTTGCCAGATTTCGTCGGGTCATGCTTGATCGGCTCTATGAAAGTTACGACGGCATCCCGGAAGGTCAGATAGATTACCGCGAAGGGAAAAACAATGATCCCGACAAATACGTTTGCCACTCTCGGTAGACTGTTGTGAATCAGCCAACCCACAAAACCTTTGCTCAAGTAATATATGTTGATGGCGATTATTCCAAAGCCAAGAATCCATGAGATGACCAGCCTTTTGTCTAACAATTCTTGACATAAGGATGAGTTCACTAGGTGCATTTGCAGACAGTGCTTGTGGACGCATGAAACAAGTGGCGATTGCTTTAAACTAGAAAATATTTACTTACAATGACGGAGTTTTTGTGTGGTCTCATCTTGCTGGTGCTGCTATTAAATTTGAGGAGAGGGATGAAAGCGAACGGAAGTTCAAAAGAAAGAATCATCTGCTCAGTTCCCATAAAAAGTTTTGCAATCAGTCAAAAACTGGAAGAGAAACATGGAGAAAGGCATATTTTGGAGGTTTCAAGTCGACTAGTTAGGAACCGATGCAATAATAATGAGTTGCCCTGCACCAGATGATCCGCCTATAATTAAGACAATAAAACTAGCCATGATGGTGATGCACCTTGTCAACAAATTCCTTATCCACTTCTTCATCTTTAGGTTTAGAAATCCCTGTATGTGATGCATACTCCTTTCAATTGGCAAGCTTAGTTTAAAGCAAATAAAGTTGAATTCAGTATCTAGCAGTCTTTTTTTTTCCCTGAAGAGACCTGCATTATGTATTGCCGGTGCCTGTGATGGTGGAACTTTGGCCGGACGCCAGCAGTGCGATGGCATATATGGTCAAGCTTGATCTTCCCAGCACATTCTACATTGAATTAAAGAATTATCAAAGGGAGAACTCTCAGGATAGCAACCGATCTTGTATACAAGAAATTACAAATAATCATGCACCTTTAAGAGACCCAATGCATTGTTTAGTGTGAAATTATTGCACGTGTCACTATTGCTATTGGAGAGATTGTTGGCCGAGCAAATGGCACCCGAGACCGAGACAACTGAAACATTTATCAGAAAGGCTACTAGTAATGCGAAACCGCTTTCTATTAAGGAAATATCTGCAGGCATCCTGCGAAGTCAACAGAGCATCGGTCATTGACTGTCAGAGGAGGCGGCGGCCTTCCCGGCGCTCTCCGAGGAGGAGGAGGAGGCGTGGCGCTTGGCAAGGGACGACGTCGTGGACGACGAGAACGAGGAGCGCCGGTGCTGGTTCGACATCTTAGAGGAGCGGCGGTGAGACCAGCAGTTCAACACGAATCGCTCTCTCCCCCAGCCCGCTCCAGCAACCCCTCTCCATTTCCCAACGGCGATGATGCATCCCCACCCTTTCTTCACAAAAAGGAAGGAGAGGGGGAGGGGAAAAGTGCCCAAAAAGTCCTAAACTCTTTGATTTTGTGCCGATTTAGTCTAAATCATTTTTTGGTGTTGATTTAGTCCTAAAACGTTGTGCCACTTCAATCATTTCCGGCCAATTTTAGCCGGATTTTGCTGACTGGACGCCGGCTAGCCGACGTGACTGATCGGCACGACGTGTACAACTTTTAATAATATTTTAATATTTTTAAATTTTTTTATTTTTTTTTTTTTCTCTTTTTACTTTTTATTTTTATTCTTTTCTTTTTTTCTTTTTTCTTTTTTTCTTCTCATCTTCTTCCTCCCCGGCCGAGGTCAGCGAGGTCGACCTCGCCACCTCGCCACCTCGCTCGCTCGCCGGCGGCGCCCTCGCCGCCGAATCGGTGAGGGCGAGCCCCGCCCGGTGCTCGGCGGTGAGGGCGAGCCCGGCCGGCGCGAGGCCTAGACTCCTCCCGGCTCCGTTCTCCGATCCCAATCTCGCCCTAGAAATTTCCTCCCTCATCCGCTCGTCGTCGTCGTCTCTAGGGTTTACGGGAGCTCGGGGTGTCCTCGATCACGCGGCTCTAGCCCCGGATTTTCACTGTTTCTCCCACGGCGGCGATCCGTCGGGGTGGGGGTTTTGTGATTCATGGGGTTCTCGGGAGGCGGTGGCCTCACGCCGAGTTGGCGGGGCTCGCCCTCGCCGGCCATGGGCGAGGCTCGACCCTCGCCGGATCCGGCGAGGGCGAGCCTCGCCACCCCGGCCACGAGGGCGGCCTCGCGCTGGGCGGGCGAGGCTTGGCGGGCGAGCCTCGCCCGCCCAACGTGAGGCCGCCCTCGCGCCACCGGTGAGGTGGCGGCGAGGTCGACCTCGCCCGGCCGTCACCTCAGCCGGTCGCGAGCTCCGGCGACCAGCTAGAGGAAGAAGATGATAAGAAAAAAGAAAAGAATAAAAATAAAAATAAAAATAAAAAAAATTCAAAAATATTCAAAAATATTAAAATATTATTAAAAGTTGTACACGTCAGCGCCGATCATGCCACGTCAGCCAGCCGGCATCCAGTCAGCAAAATCAGGTCAAAATTGGCCGGAAATGACTGAATTGGTATAACGTAAAAAGGTTTAGGACTAAATCGGCACCAAAAAAAGGTTTAGGACTAAATCGCACAAAGCTCAAGATTTAGGATTTTGCACTTTTCCCAGAGAGGGAGAGAGAGAGTGGGGGACTTTTCTCGATTCTATTTTTCTCTGTTTTTCGGCAATTTTGGAGAAAGGGGTTTTTGAGGTTTTTACGCGAGCGAGAGAGAGAGACTTTTTGAAATGTGATTTTAATAATTGATTTCCATTGTGCACCTTAGGCGCGGAGATTTTGAGCTGCGGGGGCCATCCTGGCCGTCCATCCGGGCTCGGTTATCGTTGGGGAGGAGCGTCGCGGAGTGGGGCCCACGCGTGTTTCCTTCTCCCCCCGCGTTGAGCGTCGCTCGCGTCACGGACGAATGGGACCTGTCGCTGAGGGGCCGGGCTGCTTTTTTTAATTCGAATTTGAAACGGTCACTGAACGATCTACTTTGTCTTTTTCTGCCACGATTTTAAGCTTAGCAAGGCACCAGGCAAATTTCCCAAGGCACCGGGTACTTTATATAGTATGACAAAATCACTGTCCGAGATTTGCAATTTTCCCTGAACTTCGTGGCCACCTTTTGATGAATCCAATCACAAGGATGAGCTCAACAAGGCCTCTCATATTGTCCACATTAACAATTTAAAAAAGATTCAAGATTTTTTCACATGAAATAGTCGCAAGGCATCAAATATAGAATAAAACACTTACAAACGGATACCTACTCTTTTCTCATACTCGTGTATCAAAAAAATCGGTCATCATTCTTCACACCTTGCTTTATAAGAGGTTTCACTCATATTATGTATTATTTCATTTTAATCTTACATGACTCATGACTTACATGTGTGGAAATTATTATCTTTTATCACTTTATTTTATATTCATAGGCTTGGACAATGTTTTTTCATGACCCGGCAAAAGCTCACCTTGAGTAGGTATATTTGTTCACTATGGTAGTCACAACGTCTAACAAAAGCTAGTGGTTTACTTGGCACCATTTTCTAAGAATATTATTACGGTAAATGTAGTTTCATTGGTTAGCAACGCATCTTAACTTCAAAAAAATAAAAATAGACAAGCACCAATGTGATGGTTCGTAAGTGGTCCAAGGCTCAATTTGAAAGATTAATTTGTCAGTTTATGCTTGATCTCAAGAAACCTTAATTGATCTATAAAGGATGGTCTAGACTTACACGTGTCACTAATTTAATTTAGGGCTTTCCACTTGCATCGTCATGAAGCGGGGCGGCAAGCTTGCCCAATATGAGTGGGCAAATCCACTGCCTTAAACTTGATGGGAAGAGAGACGGTAAATTTTAACTAATATGTGCATAACTAACGGAATCAAATCAAATTGCACGACCCTCACCGAACCACTTGCACTTCACCAGCAATTGCTTACCCTTCGCCGATGACCACGTGCAGCCATGTTGGTTCTATTCAATAGAGAAAAGAAGATGAATAGTCATTGGAGGCAAAACTGAATAAATAAATAAATAAATAGTGAGGATAACTTCAGAAGAATTTTTTTACCGACCCAAGGCTCAACGTGTCAAGAAAACTAGCTGCCTTGAGCTTTCAGCTTTTTAAAGTCTTGCTTGAGGAAAATAGAGTTTTAAAAAAAAATTGTTAAACACTCTCTATTTGGCTCAAGCCCCAAGGGGCACTGGATGCCCAAGGAATTTTAGAAAAGTCTTTCCCGAATGCACCCATATTTTTGAAACACCAACTTTCTCTTCAAGATCAAGTGTTAAATTATGAATGAAAGAAACTTAATGAAGCAGATGGAATTAGAACCATTTTGCCGTTTGCTTGTTAACCATGGACACATGGCGGATTAAAGCTAGTGAGGACTTGGCATGTGCTCGGCAACATTAACCATTAAGGTGGTAAGTCAGCGCTCGGCGTGCAACTCCGGTCAAGTATCTCGTGATTCCTTTCTAGTTCTATTTTAATTTATTTTTCAGAAAATACGCGTTCAACTAGCTAAATCAAAGAATTCGAGTACAAAAAACTAGATTCGGAACAAAGTAAAGTGTGAAGGGCTTCGAGGGATTTGGATAACCAATTGTGTGGAAGGGACTTGTTCCTTTGGGCTTTTGTGATCCAAATCCACTACTTTGTTAGATTCTCTGTTGTAGTGGACAATCTCAAATTTGCGAAGCCTACGAGCAACTTTTGGCCTTGATGAGAGTCGGACTAGTCAAGGTGGAGTATTCTAAATACTTGACTGGACGGCCCAATATCCTAATTGGGTTGTTGAATATCTTTGCTCATGTTCATGTAAGCACAATCTTTTCTTCTTCTTTTTTCGGATTTCTGTACATAAGAAACATATCCTCTTGCTATGAAGTGACCTTCAACGTGCTCTTTTTGGACAAACCGCGAAAATGTTTAGAAAGCAATTAGTACAATTAAAAAGTTTAGAACCGACTTAATAAAAGTGTAATAGATTCAAGACTTTTTTGACAATTTCGTAATTGTGGGATCCCATATCCAAACAGCTCACATAGATAAACCTTGCTCAAATGTTAAACAACTCAGTTATACACTGTGCAAGATTTTTTTTGAGTTCTGTTGATCTCATTGCTCCGAAAATTTTTTAATTTAGTTTAAGATTTCTCTCCAACTTCACACGCAACTCAAGGAGTCGATGATTAGTGATTTTGTGTATGCAACAATGACTATTTTGAATCTTATAATCTTTCTGCTTAATTTGTCAAAGTGCTTGGAGAAAACAGCTATCATAAGTAGTTGTTGCGTGTTTATCGTATTACTCAAAAAGAATCAATGTCTCATAAAAATAATAAGATAAAAATAGAAAAATGAAAAACATGAACCAGACCACGTAATGTGTTTTGAAAAAAGAGGTTTGGATTTCCTTATTGAATTGGTAATTGGACGGATTTATGTTTTTTTTTCTCTGGCGAGATTCCTAGAATTAGATTATTCTTCTTTTGCGTGATCTAAATATTTTAAATATTCCTAGATTTATAGGAATATTTCTCAGGCGAGACTCCTAGAATTAGACCATTCTTCTTTTGCATGAACCAAATATATTGGGAGTCTCGCCAGGGAAAAGAATATATGTGTGCATGTATGTAGCTAGTAACTGTTAAGTGGGGTTGGGTGCTAGTTCACGAACGCAAAATCGTAGTAAACTATGGATCACATCAATAAAGAAATTTGCATGATTATCAACTAGTCAATCGCCGAATATTTTGGGAAAAAAGTTGCATGGGTCTTGCCAATTACGCGTGAGAGATGATTCATGTGCAAACAAGACACAATTGGTTCGATGTGATTGTCTTCATCAGTTGATTACTAACTACACTCCGTTCAAGATTTTGACGAATTGTAGCTTGCCAATGCACTGAAAAGTGAGCTACGGATCCGTCCATATCCTATCCTGCCCAATTAAGATCGTTACATTGATCTTTTTTATTAGGAAGCATCACGTTAGGATTATGTCATACTTTTGCTTTTCCTTTATAATATAAACGCGATATAATTATCAAGTGTGAAAGACCATTATACTAAAAACTGGTCAGACAATAAAAGATCGCTTCTAAGTATTCATGCCCCGAAGTTTTAGGCAGCATAAATATTTGTTTAAAATGAGCTATTCTGACATTACCTTTGTTTTTGTAATCCGAACAATTTAATGTTTGTGCTTTGTACCTAACAGAAAATGACATAGGAGGCTAATATCATAAGATGCAATCCAAATGCCTATGATTAAAATTTACGTAAATATTTAATTTCATCGAATTTCCCGTTCCATTTCAGAAGTCGCTTCAAATGGTAAATTAAAAATATATACAATAAATATGATTTACGAGAGGGGAAAAATGAGAACGAAAAGGAAGAGGGCAGTTTTTTCACAAGGGAAAATAGGAAAGACAGAAAATATAACATTGTCTTCCGAGTTCAAGTGACCGGCTTCAATATTTTTTGTTATTATATGTCATCGAATGCGGGAAACAAGAGAAGAACCTTGAAAATTACTTCTCCTTCTTTTTTCAAATTCTAAAAATTAATTATATTTGATGTGATTTCGCTTTCACAGCTCTTAAATTATATCGAATTTCATACTCGAGCACAGCTCTGGCAATATATATGTATAAGAATAGTGGGATGAAAGGAGGCATAGTTTGACTCTAGCTCTTGCTTTAAATATCTCAGTTCTGAAATTTCTTTCTCCTTGGAGAACCTTTGGACGTAGAGTTAAATGTTAAGACAGTCATTGTGATTTGAATTTCACTATTATTTGATGAGTAATTATATAGGTAACATCCCTAGTATAAAAGTGCAATAGAGGTTCGAGTTATTTGAAAGCAGTCTTCTCCTTCACCCTTGATTTAATGGTTGTTGAGAAAATGCATAATTAAAACCCTGATAGAATCAAGGTAAGACCACTTTTATACTGGCAGCGTATACTTTAACTTTTTGTATTTGATTACACGAATTTCTTCCAACTATCTGCTTTTGCCACAAATAAATCATATGCTCGCGAAGTAATCTAATAATCCTCTGGACCACCTAAGGCACGAGCAAAAAGTAATGGGTGATCTCAACATTAAATTTTTCACACATGGTAGTTCATAGTGTGCTATATCGAAGTTATGTGATGGGTAATCCACTTACAAAGAGGACAATGTATATTCAATGATTAGTACGTTTGTTTCGCGAAAAAACTCAATAAAAAAAGAAAATGTTTTCTAGGAAAGCATTTTTCAAGAAAACAATTAATTTTCCTTTGTTTGGTAATGTATGGCCAAAAACATTTTTTAATGTTCGGACCTCATTGGAAAATGATTTCAATTTCATAATTTTATCTCACAAAAAAATAAAAATAAAAATAAAAATTATTTTATTTTTTATTTTTTATTTTTTATTTTTAAATTACTTTTTTTCTTTTCTATTTTTTCTTCTTTTTTTTTTCCTTCTCCTTCTCTACCACTCCTTTGCTCCCTCGCACGCCATCCCCATCTACTTCCTCTAGCGATTCCTCCCTGGCTAGCTCGCAAGAGCCAAGCTCGAGCCTTGCCGCTAGAGACCGCGAGGTCGCCCAGTCCGGCTAGGCTCAAGTCTCGCCAGCTCACCCCCAAAGGCCACAAGCTCTCTGACCATGGCAGTCGACGACAAGGTGAGAAGAAGCAAAATGAAAAAGGAAAGGAAAAATAAAATATATTTGAATTTTTAAAATATATATTTTTATAAAAACAATCATTTTGTTAACCAAGTACCCGAAAACTAAGTTTTGGTATATTCACAAAACGTTTTCTGGTTCTTTTAAAGGGAAATTATTTTCCTAAATTTAAGCTTTGATAGAAAAACATTTTTCGTTGATTAGGAAAATATCTTCCGTCAACTTATTTTCCTAAACAGACCAAATGCCGGAAAATGAGGAAAACGTTTTTCTAAAAAATGTTTTTATCGAAACAAATGCACCCTTTCTTCTACTGAATTAAAATAACAAGAAAGAAAAGTTGTGCATGCTAATGTTATCGTTAGGAGAAGAAAAATTATTTATTGGTCATATGCCTAACTTGATATAACGAGTCGACCAAATGTCGAAACCAAACAAATTTTGGATTTGGATGTTGGAAAGTCTCATATTTTTGGCTTATTGCTCCATATACAATTGTTGCGCAACACATCCTTTCACTCGGTGAAGATCCTTTCACAACACACGCACACACATATATTGCTTTACTTCATGTACTTGTGAAGATCCTTTTCTTCTCATTCTGTAGAACGAGCGGTGTTTACTTCGCGATTCATGAATATATGTCATTTGAGGGTTTAGGATTTAATTCACTTTCAACCCCTACAACTTATCTAGCTTTTGAATTTTATCCTCTTGACTTTTTTTGTGCAATTAACTATTTTTCCTTTTTAAAAGTAAAAGCTTACCGCTCCAACACATTGCATAAATATATTAACAGTGTCAATAGCAAAAAAAGCTTGATTGCATAAATCTTACCAACAAGAGAAGTTGTCCAATTACATAGAAATTTATAATGTCAAATTAAACATAGAACGTTGATTTAAATTTCCAAGTGGACCATCAAGCCCTTTGTTAGGATTTAACTAATATTGGATAGATAGATAGATATGATGACAATACTTAGGATCTATTTATTTCGCAAAAAAATGAATGATTTGGAAAATATTTTTCTAAAATTAATCCCTTATAACACTCACAAAAATGAATGAACAAAATTTTTCTCATTATTCATAAAAATGTTTAGACATAAATTATTGTTGATAATGAAAATATCTTTATTGACTAATTATTTCAGCGAAATAATTAATCATTTTTTTAATATATATTTTAAATAATTTACTTTTCATGAAAGAAACGAAGTGTTAAATAGAATGAAATTTATGTTTTCATTACCCTAAAAAATGATTAATGCAAGTATTGTGGCAATCGTTCCAATTTCCAAGGGGCTTTTAATACAATAATAAGACGTGTACTTTTTAAATAAATACACCATGAGCGTGTTGGTGTCAACAAAGTTTGTTCGCACATGAATTTGATGTGTACAGCTTACCCTCCTTATAGACCATATGTCAATACTATTTATTCGAGCATATAGCAAAATATATTTTAATAATAAAATTTTGTCATAGCAGATTAAGTTATAAATGATTTAAATTTTACCGACCAGTTTGCCACTTTGCACAATGTATACACAAAAATAAATGCAGTTCATCCTCCTCTTCCTTATTTTAAAAAAAAAAAAATGGAGAATTTTTGTAGGTCCAAGTGGATCAGATTATATTCGTGGAGGGTAGTTGAAAAAATATCTTAGGCTTAATGATATGCACAATTCTTGTAAGTTATAAGCCCAAGTTGCAAAATATATATTGTAAATAGGAATAAGTTTCTCGAATTGAAAACTACCCAAAAGTCAGATTATTGCTTCTTGTCCATACCCAATCAGGTAAAAGATATATATATAACTCATTGCAGAAATATCTGTACAATAAAGTAATATTTGACTTAATTAGCCTGCCCCATTACTCACTGTAATGACAAAGACACAGCAAGAAGAGAGATAATGTTTTATATGTGTAAGAATCAACACACGTTCTGCCAGAATTTAGTTCTGCCAGAATTTAATAGTGGGAATGCGATGATTAATGCCATAAATGTGGTCGAGCTTCACTTATTGGAATATAAAATATAGGGTGGTTAATATTCGGAAAAACCCACACACGTAACAAATTTACCCCAAACTAATTTTTTGACTATAAAAAATCTTAAATTGGTACACATTTGACAAATTTACTCAAAACTAATTTTTTGACTATCAAAAACTCTAAACTGATATATATTTGACAAATTTACCCTAAAATGATACACTTATAATAAATTTATCATCTATTAGTTTCTGTTAGATTTCACTGTCAAATTACTAAATTAAATGACACGTAACAATTAACGGGTATACCAGTTTGAGATTTTACTCTTCGTTTATCACAGTTATACAATTTTTTTGATTTTTTTACAGTATTAATCCAATTTATTACAAATGTACCCGTTTGGGATTTTTGGCGTTCGAACAAATTAGTTTGAGATAAATTTGTCACAAGTATACTAGTTTGGGATTTCTTGTGGTCATTTTGTAATAAATTTATTATAGGTGTACCGGTTTAAGGGTTTTCATTGTCAAAAAATTAGTTTTGGATAAATTTATCACACGTGTATTAGTTTGAAGTTTTTTTAGGGTATTAACCCTAAAATATATATGATGAAATCAACCAAAAAAAAAACATACATAGGATGAGATTTAAATAGAACAACACGTATGATGCAACATGTATAGCCATCGTTAATGTATGAGATACTTAAATAGAGCGACACGTTGATGCAATACGTGTAGCCATCATTCACTAATTTTTTTAATATATAGGATAAGATCCTTAAATAGAGTCTCGCCTAAGAGATTATGTCTAATATGACTTAAATTTGAGACTTCAAATTCTTTTGAGGTGCAAGGTCTAAGTTGACTTAAATTGTACATGTTTGGTAAAATTTGGTGGTATATGTCTTACATTTGCCAGTTTAGGAAAAAGAAAAAGAAAAAGAAACCAACGAGGTCTTCTTCTATAGTTTCGTAAAATTTTGTGGTATATGTTTTACAAAATCCTCTCTACACCTGATGTGGCAAACAGGGCTTAAAGATTTTCCATAAAGTTTGGTATATATTGGTGATATATGTTTATACAAAATCTTTCCTCCACCCGATACCCAAAACCTAACCAAAAAGGTTGAACCCATGTCTAAGGCCTGCCTGTCCCTCCATGCCCAAGCGGCCGTTGAACCCTCTCTATTTCGACGAGCGAATTATGGCCAAACATAGAAGTTTTGATCTTTCAACAAGAGTTAGAACCCCCTAGACAGGGAATCGGCCCCTTTTGCTGAGGACCCCACTCTCAACATATAAGGGGGCGATATAGGTCCATCAAATTTCATTAAAGCATATCCAAAATTCTCTCGAATTAAAATTTAAAAAGAAAAATGCGGTTCACCAATGTATCTTAAAGTACAGTCCCTTTTATTTTTCTGTACAGCAGAAGGCGTATTAAAAGAGGACGACGGTGAGAAAGGCATGGACCATTCCCACTTTATGGATAGCACAAGTTGACCGAAGTGTGGCATGGGCCTTGCCATATAAGAGAATCAGTTTTGCCTCCTTTCAAAGACGTCAGACAATATTTTAGTAGAGATAGAGCGAAGAACCTACGATCTTATTCGGTTCATTGATGCGACATGTCAATTCGTTTCCTTGTCCTTTTCCATCGATGCTTCATGCTGTCCCCACTCCATGAAATTCCAAATTGTCAGATTCAACTAAAATGGGCTTTCTAAGAGGTCGGAGGAGCCGCACTAGAGGTCTCCGAAAGCATTAGGAGCAATTTTCTGCAAAGTGGATGGGATGGCGGGTCAAGTTTTACTGCTTGGAATATCATATTGCAACTCTTGCTTGACAAAGATTATAAGGCAGCTCGCTTAGCTTCATTCGAATCAATCTGGTTTGATTAATCATTCAGTCAAAGATGGAGGTGTCTTTAGATGCATGTTGAAGAAGGAGGAGGAGGGTATGTCCGAATGAAAGAGTTATTATTATTATTTTTAAGTTGTGTATTGTGAAGTATTTGGATTTATCTTTGCACAAGCGAAAGCTTAAACGCTAGCAACACATCTAGATAGAAAATCTCGAAACTCGCCCGCATAAGTTTGGACACATCCTCAGAAATTTTGAGACATCTTGTGCAACTCCACCGGTTAAAGGGTAGGGTCACACGTGTCGCCTCCCCATGTGTGCAACCAGTGACGTGGCAGCACCATGGGAGAATCTGGTCAAACAAAATTGTAAGACTCTTTGCGAAAGGACAAGGTTACATTCTAGGACTAAAGGTCAAATGAATCTTGTCTCACTTATGATTCCTGAAATTCCTACATAAATAGTCCACAAACGCAGTTGCTAAATTTATGAACAAATTTCTATGTATTTAAGTCGGTTTATTTCATGAAAAATAAATAATTCTAAAAATTCTAAAAATTAATTGGCTATATCGTTTGGAATAATTGATCAACAAAAAAATGTTTTCATTATCTATAATAATTCATATCTAAAATTTTTCATGAATGATGAAAAAAATTTGTTCATATATTTTTTAAGCAATTCAAGCAATTATGTTTAGGAGAATATACTTCAAATCGTGAGTTTTCCGCTAAACAAAATTTTATACTTATCACCGCGTTGATCAACATATCAAAATACGAACAGTTGATAGTCGAAACCAAAAATTGGACATCAATGATTCATTCTTCAAATTATGTTTTATATACACAATGAATTTTAACATTTAAGCGGGGTGTACCACTTTCCCATATAATATATGTTGAAATTTTCTTTAAAGTTGAGTTTCAGTCACTCACGCATAAAAAATTCAATTTTGTGGTACTTTATGCCTTTAATCAGCATCGATTAATATTTCAACGAAACTAACATGATTACCATGTGTCGCATGAGGTGACATTTTTACAGGACAGTCCATGTATGTCGGGCAACAACAATTCATCAAAAAGTCAGCCGGAGCCTCCGCTAGCTTAATCGAGAAAGGGCATGGGAATGGAGCGACGGATGTTTTAAGACTTCAAGAGAATGTCATGACGAGAGATCTCTTCCTAAAAGAATTCTCAATTCTCCCTTGAGCAATGGCCGATAATTCAAGATATTGTGTCGATTCCAATCTTAATTTTCATGGTTCCGCCACATCACAATAGCTCCTTGTGAGGAATGCATAAAATATGAGGAAGAGGATTGATTGTTGAGATGGGCAGAGAGAGAATTGAAATAAAAATTAAGTAAAGTATGAAACTAAACTTAAAAAACTTGATGGGAAGCGTTAGGTTTTTTCTTTGTCAGTTTTCCTAGTGAATTTTTTTCTGTCAGAGATTGCAAAATAAAAACTTGCCAACTATCATGGGTTTAATTTAGGGCTAGGTAGGTATCAATATTATAATCAAATCACGTAAATATCTCATATTCCCTATCAATTTTGGTTGATTTCTCTGGTATTTTTCTTTTCCCGCATTTAACTTGACTTGCAGAATTTGTTAATTTCCATGTCATCTTTGCAACGATCACGTCGTGCGCACGTTTATGTCTTCTCAATTTTTATTTTTATTATGATAACTTAATCTACATCTTGATTCAAACATCCCAAGAATCGAGTTTAGCATTTTATAAGTTTAAGAGGTACACGATCTAGTTTTGGAAACAGAGAAAGAAAAGAGGGGGGCTGTGTTGTGTAAAATCAATTTTGCAGCAGGAAGATGTGACCTCTCACCTCCCATGGCATGGCGTGGGTGGAGAGGGTAGAGGAGGGAACGAAAGCCATTTAAGTGTCAAACCAGGGACTCCTAAGCTGTCCTAACGGGGGAGTCCTAATAAGGGAGTCCAGACAAATCTGTATTAAATGCTTTTTAACTCTCATCCTTGCGGTATAAATGCCACTTCTGGCCACAGTGAACATCATTGAAGTCTTCACCTAGAGATAGAGACAGAGAGAAAGAGAAGCATGCAAGTGATGCAGGACCAGCAGGTGATCGGTGATGCAGTTCCGGGTCACGGCAACGGTGGTGGCGGTGGCAGTGGCAGCAACCGCATAGTGGCCATCGACTCGGAGGGGAGGAGCACCCCGCCGCCTCCGCCACCTCGTGCGACCGACGACAACAAAAGCGTGGATCCTCATCAGCATCATGACAAGGAGCACAACGACCATCATCAGCCCCACCAGGTACCCTTCTATCATAAGCTCTCCTGCCGTCCATACGAAGAGCTGTCGCGTACCTACTTCCGTTACGCGAAGGTGCTCATTAACAGCGTCGAAAGAAAACTTTTTGAGGAGTGACTGACGAGCTTCCGTTGTTTTTCGTGACGAGCAGAAAGCCGGATGGAGAAAATTCATGTCATTCGTGGGCCCTGGCTTCCTCGTCTCCCTGGCTTACCTCGACCCCGGAAACAGTAAACCATCCCTATCTCTACGTGTAGCGTGGCTAGGAAAAAAGTTTCGATGGTCTTGAGATTGCTCGACTTTGACAAAACCTTCATCCAAAACTTAACATCAATCAATTAGTTACTTTAACCGCAAAGGTACTTATATTTTCAAAACACCAACTCTGTAAGATCGAGTGTCAAATTTTGAATGGAAAAACTTGCTGTAGATTGGATAGAAACAAAACCATTTTGCCATTTGCTTGCTTAACCATGGACACATGGCTAAGGACTTGTCATGTGCTCGGGGTGAAAGTCCTGCCGAGTATCAAGTGAATTACTCAAGCTCGACCTGCAAATTACTTATGTTTGGCTCGAATCCTTTAAAGTTCGAAGAGATCCAAAGTTGAAGTGATCAAGGTTGAGCATTTGAAATAGTTGACCAGATGGCTCGATATCCTAATCGGGTTGTTGAACATCTTTGTTTGTGTCCATATAGGCACATCCTTTTTGGATTTCATCATACTTTCAGAACTTTAGCACCAAGCTCAAGATCGCAGAATACCTCATTGCGTTTAACTCGAACTTGTAAAATGAAGCCCATTGACCAAGCACCGATAGCATATCGAGCTTCGACTATTCGAGTCAAAATCAAGTTTGAATATAATATAGCACAGGTTCTTTTTTTTTTACTTTTTTTTCCCTCCTGATTCACAAAGATGCAATTATGGTTTTCTGTGCTACAGTGGAAACAGATCTTCAAGCTGGGGCCTCCTATGGATATGAGGTAAATAAATTAGTCCTAGTAGATCTACTATACTCCTCATTTTATAATGAAGGATTGACATAAATTGCAAGAGGAGCAAGGGAAGAGAGAATTAAGTCGCTGACACTTGCGTTTGTTGATTCCAGCTTCTGTGGGTGGTACTAATTGGGATGGTGTTTGCTCTAATCATCCAGTCGCTGGCTGCAAATCTGGGTGTGAGCACTGGTAAAAGAGCCGAACACAATACAAATTTCAATAAAGATGACATAGGTTCCATGACTTCTTTCGATTCTATTATTCGAATTGAATCTTTTCAGGGAAACACTTAGCAGAGCTATGTAAGGCTGAGTATCCCATAGCGGTGAAGTATTGCCTCTGGCTGCTCGCTGAAGTTGCTGTGATTGCTGCGGACGTACCTGAAGGCATGTTCTGTCAGGACATATGTTTTTTAGTCATTTATAATCTTGTTTATTTCCACTGACTATAGAGTAAATGATATCTTCTCTATTTCGTTGATATGCAGTAATTGGGACAGCCTTTGCATTGAATATTCTGTTCCACATACCACTGTTCGTTGGGGTACTGCTCACTGGCTGTAGTACACTCCTGCTTCTTGGCCTACAAAGATATGGGGTACGCCTGCAATTTGTTTTGTTTTTGCTCTTCTTGTTATTCTTTATTTTATAGATTGCTCTCGGTTGCCTTTTGTATGCCAACCTGCTTCCTTGCCTGATTCTGTCCTTCATACTCTACTCGTACATTTGGTACTTCAAATCTGTGTGACTGTTAGTTTGCACGGGCTTTATTCCAGGTGCAACGATTCCATCCAAAATTTGAAAAAGTTGAATCTTTATTCCACAGCTAAACTAACTTTCAAAGGATCCAGGTCATGCATGTAACTAACAATTTGTAAACTAATTGCTACACAAGCAATGCATAATAATGAAAGATGAAATTCTTTGTCTCAAATCGGTACTTGAGGCGTAATTTTGCTTGATGCTGATCTGGTGGGGAGTCATAAAACTAGATGGCAAAGTCCAGAGAAGTGTCTTTGTGGTGCAAACAAATTAAAGAAGAATGAATCGGTCAACTTATTTAGGATTAAGTTGGCCACTTCAGACTTTAGTTTAAAATTTTCCCTTCTATATTTACCTAAATGTTACTAATGTAGCTTGGCATTGTTAACCGGAAAATAGAGCCGTACTAGGATCTAAATCTATCAATCGAGCTGTTAATCTTAAGGACTGTTACGAACAGAGTCTTGTACAAATACATGTAATACTCACATGCTCTTGATGGATTGCCGGTGTGTTAGACCGGACCGAGCATATTTCTTGAATCATGTAAGGCCCATCAATAGCCTCATGAAAAAGGAGCACGTGGACTACCACATCAATTCCCCTCTGACCCGGCCCGTACGAGGATCCTTCTACAGCCCTTCACTGTACTGGCTCAACGCAGAATTCGAACTAGTGTTGCTCAAAATTTTCTGGTTTCTTGTGAAATTGTTGCAGGTAAGGAAGCTGGAAATGCTGATAACATTGCTGGTGTTCACAATGGCAGCATGTTTCTTTGGGGAAATGAGTTATGTGAAGCCTCCCGCATCCGATGTCCTGAAGGGCATGTTTGTCCCTAAGCTTAGCGGTCAAGGAGCCACTGGCAGTACCGTTGCTCTCTTGGGCGCCCTCGTCATGCCGTAAGCTGTTTTCCTGTACATAAGAAACATCTCCTCTCACCATGAAGTGACCTTCGACATGCTCTCGTATTGTCTTTGGATCAGCTCTTCTGACTGGTCCTCTTCTTTCTCTATGACAGTCACAACCTATTTCTCCACTCTGCATTGGTGTTGTCCAGGAAAGTACCGAGATCTGTCCGTGGCATCAATGTAAGCATGATATCCACTGGAACAATTTACATGAATCTGCATATGCATGTTTATATAAGTACCACAATGCCAATATATGGGAGCTCCTTTTTTTTTTTAATCTTTTGTTGTTATTTCCGGGAAATGACAGTCAATGACCGATACTCTGTTTACTTCGCAGGATGCCTGCAGATATTTCCTTATAGAAACCGGTTTCGCGTTGGTAGTAGCCTTTCTGATAAACGTTGCAATGGTCTCGGTCTCGGCTGCCGTTTGCTCAGCCAACAATCTCTCCAGTAGCAATAGTGACACGTGCAATAATCTCACACTGAACAATGCGTCGGATCTCTTAAAGGTGCATGATTATTTGTGATTTCTTGGAATACAGGATCGGTTGCTATCTCAAGAGTTCTCCCTTTGATAATTCTTTAAGTCAATATATGTAGAATGTGTTGGGAAGATCAAGCTCGACCATATACGCCATCGCACTGCTGGCGTCCGGCCAGAGTTCCACCATCACAGGCACCTATGCAGGGCAATACATAATGCAGGTCTCTTCAGGGGGAAAAAAAGCTACTAAATACTGAATTCAACTTTATTTAATTTAAACTAAGCTTGCCAATTGAACGGGGTATGCATTACATATAGGGATTTCTGAACCTAAAGATGAAGAAGTGGAAAAGGAATTTGTTGACAAGGTGCATCGCCATCACACCTAGTCTTATTGTCTCAATAATAGGCGGATCTTCTGGTGCAGGGCAACTCATTATCATTGCATCGGTTCGTAACTAGTCGACCTGAACCTCCAAAATATGCCTTTCTCCATGTTTCTCTTCCAGTTTTTGACTGATTACAAAACTTTTTATGTGGAACTGAGCAGATGATTCTTTCTTTTGAACTTCCGTTCGCTCTCATCCCTCTCCTCAAGTTTAGTAGCAGCACCAGCAAGATGGGACCACACAAGAACTCCGCCATTGTAAGTTGATATTTTCCAATTTAAAGCAATCACCCCTTGTTTCGTGCGTCCACAAGCACTGTCTGCAAGTGCACCCGGTGAACTCATCCTTATGTACAAGAACTGTTAGACAAAAGGTTGACCTTTAAAGCATAAACAACGCTGGTGCTGATGAAATTTTCATGCAGATAATGGTCATCTCATGGATTCTTGGCTTCGGAATAATCGCCATCAACATATATTACTTGAGCGACAGTTTTGTGGGTTGGCTGATTCACAACAGCCTACCGAGAGTGGCGAACGTATTTGTCGGGATTATTGTTTTTCCCTTAATGGCGGTCTATATCTTCGCTATAATCTATCTAACCTTCCGGAGGGATGCCGTCATAACTTTCACAGAGCCGATCAAGCATGACCCGACGAAATCATGCAACATAGAGAGCGGGTTGAAGGATGCTGATGGGGAAGAGGAGGCAGAAGAAATCCCATACAGAAAAGATTTGGCCGATATCCCCCTGCCTGAATAGGAAGTTGTGATTGAAGAGCATCTTCATCGACCATGTGCTTAAGCGAAACGGACATGGATGTCAAAGAGCCTGAGTACCGGTGTGGTTGAGTGAGCCGTGTTATGAATTATGAGGTAATAAGTTGCTGTATTCTGTGACATGTACGCATCCCGCAAGGCCAACTTCCTTAGTAGAGGCTCAACTGCTAAGCACCAAGCTTTGCTACTGTAATCTAAGTGTGTCTTTATGCTTTCCTTGTCGCTTATTAATGGTAATGAAGTGATTAGGCAGTATTGAAACGTAATAGCTTGCTTGACGAAAGTCGTACGGCCCGTTCCAGGGCAGCATCCCTCAAATGTTAGCGCGACGAGCCATGTCTTACGTCTCACTAGCCCGCTCGGCCCAGCGCTGGAAAGTTGACCTCGAATCATACGATTCCCTCGAACCATGCAGTTCCAACACCATCGACTTCTTTCCCCGTACAGCTGTGCACGTCTTATGTAGCGTCCTCCTCCATCTTTCTACTCGCTCTAGCCATCTCTCCCCATGAAAAATCGGATGGGCGAAGGGGGTGGTCCGATCCACACCGTGGGAAAAGTAAATTGATTCGATTCTAATTGACCATCCATTGGCCAGTAAACTCGATGGATGCCCCAGTAGGCAGTGACCTCGGGCTTGACTCCGGCAATTCTTCGCGTGAGCAGTTCGACATCCAGAGAGACCTTGACATTGTTAAAGTTTAACTCGTCCCGAGGCTGTGCTCCCTCTCATGAGATTCGCTAAACATCATCGGATAAGATAAAAAGGAAAGCTGAAGTGCTCTATTATTTGATAAATTATAACTTTAAATAGCATTATTTGGTTCGGCTTTGAAGAAATGACTTTCAAAAAATGCAAATACCTTTGACGTAAAAGGATTTTCCAAAATGCTATATTATTTGATAAATTATAACTTTAAATAGCATTAGAAAATAGCTTTGGCATAAATACTATTTAATGAAACTCAATTTATAATGGGATTTTGCTATATTTCTTCTTTTTTTTTGTTCTGAAAATTAAATCTTGTCCTAACCGCCAGACAATCGCAGGACCACCGCTGGACAACCAGATCTAGCGGCCTGAGGTCACACGACCTCAGGTGTCACTTGGATCGCAACACAAGTGACGTCGGTTGAGGTAGCCACCTAGGTCGTGCGATCCAGGTGACGCCTGGGTCACACAAACCCAAGTGACGCCGCCTGAGGCTACAACCTCGCAATTGTGCCCCTTGGGTCGCGCGACCTAGGCGACGCCGCTTGAGGTTGCACACTCAAGCAACGTCGCCTGAGTCGCGGGTCACGCCACCCCTTGCGGTGGTTGCCAGGGACGCATAACCCCCAGGCAACAGTGACGATCGCCAGAGAAGTCCAACTCAAGTGGCAGATTGGGGAAGACGAACGGCCGTGATGAATGGGAAGAAGATGACCAGTAGACTTAGTATTTTCGAAATGCAGAAAGCCCAAAGTAGGTTCCTACCTATATTAAGCTTTGAGCATTCGAAATGCTAACATTTGGCCAAGGGAGTCTCAAAAACACTTGCCAATTACTTTGTATTTGCCCCAATGAGCTTTGCAAGCCCAAAGCCCCTCACAAATGCTCAACCAAACAGGGTCTAAATCCTTGCCTCTAGGATTCAAGATGAGAGATCGAGATCATTGCCGGACCCAGCTTTAAGAGAGGGTGTCTGGGCTTCTGATTTGATGGCCTGACCCCTCTATGGATCCTGACTGAGCAACGAGATCACGGTTGATCTAGTCAGCCAACGAGCAGGTCACGGACGACATAAATTTCCTGTTCCTATATTTTCCAAATGGCCACTTAAGTGCTCATGGGCACCCATGCAAATCCTATGTGGTGCCAACAAAGCACCGCGTGGCAGGCATTACGGTTTGGCTAAACATGGCAGCAGTTGGTCAAGATCAGGTAACTGGTCGAGTCCAGTTGAAGGTAAGCTACCGAAAAAAGGATTCAGTGCGAAGTTTTTTTTTTCCTAATATTTGCAATCTACCTTTGGAATCAGAGATGGCCAATTTTTTTGTGTGCTTAACCCAACGAGAATACTAATCTCTAAAGTCCTACCGCACCTAGTCTATTCTCTCTATGTTCAGAAATACACTGAATTCTCGATCGATTACCACTGGCGTGGCCCCTATCAGTAATGCGGCGCATGAATTCCTAAGCCACATGTATCTCGACATGTTGGAGGTTCGACTCTTATCTCTTGGGGGTTTGGGGGAAGGGACGAAATTGCCAAGCCAAAACGTAAAAAGAAAAAAATGTAATGCAGCAACATACAAAGAAGGATGTGTGAACAATTTTCATTATACCTTAGTGACAACTTCCCTTGGTTCTTGGAAATTCCCAGCATAATAATCACGTCCAATTTGTTAAATTAATGGAACGCCTACTCTAAGATACATTTGCTATCCTTTTCAACCTAAACTAGAGTTAGTCCCTGGTACTGACCTCAGCATTTGATGATTGAGACTAGGCTGGGAATTGCCAGGAGCATTAAAAGCTGTGCTTGAAGAAGGTGCTGATGACGAGTTTATCGCTGAAAGTGGAAGCCTTGGCCCAAGTGGGAACACCGCCTGCCGTTGTTGGATGAATGGCATGTGAGGAGGAATCTGTTGATTGGTGGCATATCCCGGGGTGCTCAGTTGTGAAGGTGATGCTGGGATGCCTGCTTGTCTAGGGTTGCCAGAGCTGCTGTTAGCCATTGGAGAAGCAACTCCTGTTACGCCTGCATGCGAAGTGACTCCTGTGGCTCCAAAGCGGGTTGATATAATTCGCATTCGTTCAGCAGCCAATCTCTGCCTTGTCTTCTCAACCTGCTCGCATTCTTTCATCAACAAGGTCTCGACTTCTGCAAACTGCTTCAGTTTCAGCTCCAATCTCTTTAACTACACATGTAGATAGAGTTTATTAGAAACCAAGGTCAAAGATAAACCAAAATTATTTTTATGCTCTTTCTTTTTGGTTGTCTTTTTGTTGGGGGGGTGCAGGTCCTCTTTTAAGAGGTGGATAATTAGCTTATCCAGTTTTATCTGGAAGAGACTCTCAGCAATGCAGACAACAATACCCATTGTCCAATCATCCAGCCAAAAGTGATTGATCCTCCTTGATATAACCCACAACTAAAACTTGCTCGAAATTTGTGACTTGCCTCGTGCACTTATGAGCAAAAGTGCAGTGACAGTAATATCGTGTAACACTGCGTCAAGATAACACCGATACAAGCCAATGCTACAGCACTAACAAAAAGGTACCCTTCAACAAATTTGCTAGCTCAAGTTTTACCATCCAAAAGATTCACAGCACTCAAGGGCAGTAATTGTAAACGCAAGGATGACTGGGCAAGTAAATTCAAGATACCGAAATATCCCAGTTCACCAGAGGCTGAGTTCTCACAGAATAGTCAAGTAAGTCTCCACCAAGACAAAGAATGACTGAAGACATCAATGTCATAATTAACACAAAGCTGTTTCACTTGCAGTCCAATATACATCAGAGTAAACTTAAAAGTTGTTTAAGCAAAGCAAATATTGACAAGAATAACGCTGTATACGCAAAGATCAGTTTACAAAATTAGTATACTGAGTAATGTCATTGATTCTCATGGATAGTTAAATATGATTAAATGATCAATTACAGTCTAACTCCACTAATATATAAATTTGTAAATCAGTCTTCACATACAGCATCACTCTATTGATAAATCAGCTGGTCCAAAATACTAAGAAAGCTTGTAAGTATCCCAGATAACGAAGCATATATTGATTATTCAAACACAGACAAGCTTAATGGCATTATGGGACCGGTCCTTCCAATCATAAGTGATGCCAGGGTAAAACCTCTATGAAGTAGAACAACTGATGCCATGGTAAAAAACACAATTTTTTGAGTTATCTCTATTGGTGCGAGTCACGGTAGAAGGCATGTGGAAGAATCATCCATAAGCATCAGTGTGTACGAGTTAAAAACTCCAATAGAAACAATTTTGACCTCTGCCAAACACAGAGTAAACCTTAATTGCATCATGGGACCTGTCCTGCCAGCTTCAAACTTCATAAAGGTTCTGCAGCATTCAACTTTTCCCCTTTCCTACAAATAAAATCCTTCAAAGAGGTTCTATTTCACGTGCCTTATGAAACTAATTTGGACTCACCGTGAAAATAAATTCTTACCACTATGAGACAACAAATGATATTCATTCCAAAAGGTAAATTGTCAAAAACTTGGGAAGGTTTTAGCAATAAGAAAATTTGGAAAAGATAAATCTCTAACAAAAGATCGTCTATTACTTTTACAGTTAGAAATGGCACAATAGTTTAACTAAAGGAAGTCGAATGTGAGATATCAAACAATAATACTAATTATAGTCTCACCTGATGATTTATGATATTTGCTGACAACCTTTGAATTTCCCGTTCTTCATGATCTGCAAATAATTTCGCCTTGGTTGCAGCAGCAGCAAGACCAGCTTTTGCAGCAGCTTGGACTTTTTCCGGGGAAAGCAATGAACCATCTGCCTCATCTTGATTACCTAAACCAATTCACAGCCAAATCTCTTATAAAGTGCAAGCATTAGAACCGTAGTGAGATGAAGTTAGAGATCAGCATACAATAAAATTACAGAATCTGGAAAATTTCCAACCAACCTTCTTGTTGGACTGAATCTCCAGCTTGTGATGTCTCCAAATTCATCCTTCACGTAAGCAAAATATAATTAACTTTACATTCCAGAAAAACTTGACCAATACTATGGGCTCAAGGTCAACAAGTCAGATAACTGAATAGAAAGCTTTGGAATATCTTCTATTGGAGATCAGTTGATATTGTGCTCTGAAAGTTCTATTGCAGCGTGGTTCATATTCACTATCAACAAGATGGCACAAAGGTCCCACTCCAGCAGGGGTCATAGGGGGCGGTGCCCCCGCGACCCCAGAGGGCTTTTATAGTTTGAGCCCATTTGGTTGATAATTTGGGCTTGGGTTCATGAATAGCTACTGGACACACACACACACACACACACACACACACATTCTCTCTCTTGTAATTGAAGGATGTAACAGAGAGGTGCGAGATGTTGATTATGATAGACTCCTCAGCTGGACGTAGCCCTAGTTGGTTAATCAGGATAAAACCTTGCATCTCAAATTCTCTTTCTTGCTTTTAGTCTTTAATTTGTCTGTGATTATGTGGCGAATCCTAACAAGTGCTACCAACATAACCAAGATCTTTTTCTAGCCGAAACATAACCAAACAACGAGCATTCTACCTACTTAGATCCACATTGAGCAATTCCAATTACTTGGATCCATTTTACAGAAAGAAAAAAAAAAAAAAAAAAAACTTAATGGAGATGTTATCCAACGGATAGAAGTTGAAGGAGTCAATGCAGGATGACCAGGTGAGATGCTATTCAAGTTTGGGAGTACATTTAGAGGCTGTGACAGTACTGCAAATGGTAACTTGAAGGATTAGACTGAATTTTGACAATGGAAAAATTGACAAGGGTCTGAGGGAAAAGGTCCAATGAAAACATTCAGACTAAATAAACAGATTTCTGAAGAAAATGTTAAATATCTTTAGGCAACACTCTGAAAACTTCTTAAGCAACACACAAATCGGTAGCAAATAATTGCTAAAACTGAACTTTCATTAACCCAATCAATCATAATAAACCAGGAGTGCATGATATCTAAAGACCCTACACCGCATTAAAATAGGAAATACATATGAGAAACATAAATCCTACTCAGAACAGGAAGCAAAACCAGAAAGGGAACACAATAAAATCATCATAGTACTCTGCAAGAGCTCACAAAATCAATTCAAACTGAAATCCAAACAGCAAGGAAACAATGACATTGAAGTGACAATGAGAACGGAACAAAGAAAGCTGCTCACCTATGTCCCTGCGCTGATCCCTCCACCTGTATGATGTTACCTGATTCAGCCACACCATTTTCAGCAGACAACACTGCCAAGGATGCATGGGCACAAGCTGCCGCAACTCTGGGTGCTACAGCAGATGCCAGAAAGGAGACCTAGAGTTTGACTGGTATTAGATCCACCGAAAACCAAGTAGTGGGGACAGATAACCCTCCCTCCCTCCCCCACCAAACCAAGTTAGCACAGACGGGAAGTGTACCCAAACTCTTGCTAGCTGGGTAGCGATACAAAACCCAAGAGGAGTTCTAAAGAAAAGAAGACACCTAAAGGCCAATATACTCATGCAGTACCACGTTTGTTATAGAAAGATATTATACTAATGACTGCACCCAGGTCAAGCAATGAAGATGGATCATATGCCACCTAAGAAAGAAAAATCTAAAATTTTGACTCAACACTGAGCATCCTTTGTACTAAGATCTGGGCAGTGAAGCATTGATAGAAGTATAAAGATGTATTTTAGCCTCACAGTAACAGAAGTTCTCTCATGTTCCTCCCTCCAATGGTTTTCCACTGTTTAGCATGATCATCTAATGGGGAAAAAAAATTGGCACAAAATCAATGTTGAGACTCACCAGAGCCATCACTGGGTTCCCAGAATTGGCAAAAGGAAGCCTGTCTTCAGAGTTTGTATCTTGATGGCAGGAACCTAAAGAAAGAGGAAGGGTTATAGCCAAACAATATTGCAAGCGCACAAGTAGATGGAACTTCAAATATAAGCAAGTACCTCTTATTTCCCCATTGACATTTGAATTTTGACGAGACTGATCATCTCCATTTGATAAACCGGATGACAGTGATGCACCTGGAACCTCAATATTCTCCAGTATACCATTTTCCATAGGCAACCGGAGAAAATGAAGGATGCATTGCGCTTTAGACTTGGTGCCTACATACTCTGCAATTTCATTCCAGTTCTCAGTATATTGTTCCACTCCCTCTAGCAGCAGCAATGTTTCTTGATTTGTCCAATTTTCTCCATCTAGATCATCATAGATTTTTGTGGAATCTACCCTTGTAAAATCTATACTTGAATGACCAATAACAAATCTTCCTTCATGGTAGCAATCAGAGCAAAGATAAACATCCACCTGATAAAATAGAAGTGTTCATCAACAAGAATACTGGGATCAGGAGATGTACATCCACAGTTCAAAAGATAGAATGAGTCTCTTTTTTCCCAATTTGTGGACACTAACATACGCATGAATCATAGGAAGATTAATACATGTTAAGAACCTGATATGACAAAGAAAATCTGAAGTTACCTCCTTATGCGACTGATAATACACAACCAAAAGAGGCCGAGAACAATGACTACAACAATTTCCAGATAGGAGCTCTCGAATTCTGTTATCCAAGTCAGAAACCCTGTCATCCTTATGTGATGAGGATGAATATAGATCAGCTGCTTTCCGCCTACATTTGGGCTTCTCAAACTTGATTAAACTATCAATGGACTTCAATGCAGCTGATGGCACATGAACCTCCCCACTTTGATCCTCCTTTAAATAAGAACCACCATTCCAAGATTCACGAGGAGGTGCTGAAGCAGCACAATAATTAATGATACCCCAGTGGTCCAGAAAGCGAACAATCCGATTTAGATCATCATCTTGAATACCAATTACCAATCCCTGGCAATCAGAAACTCTGAGTCTTTTGTATGGATTGTCCATATATTTGGCAACTATATAGTTCCTACACTCCATGTACTTCTCCGGTGTATGGTCTACTGATTTTCCAGAAAAAAAATGCGGCACCACTTGTCTCTCCAATCGATGCACGGTAGAAGGTGAAAACCAGTCTGGACATAAGGAAACCAAAGCCAAACTATTACACTATGTGATAAAACATATTCAAGAAGTGAGAACAGTTACAGGGGATAGACAGGTGCTAGGGGCTCAAGATGACCATAAAAAGTTCGCTTACATTATTGTCAACCAAAAACCATTAACCAGTCACTAAACTTCCTTATCAATCAAGGACCAAGTATATTACGAAAAAGGAAAATTTTCCATTAACAGAACATCATAGATGCATACAAGGTGATTGGTGATGTAGTTATGAATTATCTACACAATACCAGACTTGTAGGAAACTTGAATGGAAGCGCCAGTAAATCGAGGACAGAACACATGTGTGCAATAACCAAAAGAATCTTATAGTGGGAAAGAGTAAGATGTCTATGTTCTAGAAGTATAGACAAGATGCTTTCAGCGTGTTTACTATTCAGAACAGTTCCAATAGATGGTAAAATGAGAATGATCAGTTAGCACAAAGCATTACAAACTTATTGACAGAAAGTCAAGTCAAACTTCTCATCAATGACCAAAAGAAACTGCTTGTATCTGCAAGTTACCACGGTTTCCAGTACGAAATGAGAAGAGTTATTCAGATGTAAACATGTGACATATTTACACAGAAAATCAAAATATCCTTCACATTTAACTTTAGGCTCACAGGAGCCAGAAAGTACTTCGTTCAGGAATTGAAGTACATCTTCCTATGACCCTACTATATAGAGCATGGTCTTAAACTGTGAAACTTGAATGAAAGTACATCTTGCTATCCTGTAGAGCTTGGTCTTAAATCAAAAAGTATTGATACTGGCAAACTTTCTTCACCCGACTAAATTAATGAGCACTCTATTGAGCTGAAGTTGTCCCATATTTCTCCCAACTTTGCTCTACGGTTTCCAAAACATTCACTTCTCAAAAATCAAGTGTGCATTCTCAAAAATACATAGGCTTAGATGAAATGCACCTCATAAACAAGCACAACAATCATTTTCAATGGCAAAGCTGAAGCATTTCGCATCAACACATAAAACCCCTTTAACTAGAGGCAACAATTGGCAAAAGCTTCCTATGCTAGGGATACCCCGTCATCATTTCTTCAACCGAATCTCCTTAATGGAATATCAGCTATCAATCAAGGCAACACTGATATACTAAGAAAACGTGTTTCACTACCACTTCAGCAGTTGGCAAAGCAGGTAAAGCAAAAGAATAAAATCAAACTAAACGATACAGATTGCTGTGGATGGCAAACTCGTATACACCTCGTTAATTAGAGAGAGAGAGAGAGAGAACCTGAATGCATAGGCACCACATGAACCCTACTCCCAAACCGCTTCACCACGCCCATCCCTTCCATAATGGAGGGCGGCGTGGCCACAAAGGACGGAGCGTCCCCATCGCCCTTCTCAGAATCCGCCAGACCGGGACTATCCGCCGGCACAGCGGAAAGAGCCTGGAGCTGCCCGTACGAGACATTCTCCAAGCAAACGCCGCCGCCCTGCACCTGATCCCTGCCCTCCCCGACCGAATTCGCCCTCTCGAGGGCCACGATGCCGAGCACCGAGGAGTGGGGCCGGTTCACGGCGCGCTTGACCACGGGAGGGAAGTCGCAGATGCGGACCCCGCCGTCCGACAAGACCTCGGTCTCCCTAGGGCTGGGATCGGCGGCGGCGTGGCTGTGGCTGTGGTTGTGGTTGCTCGCGCTAGGGTTGGCGTCCTCGGCGTCGGGGTCCTCGGCGGCGCGGTCGACGTCGTCGTCGAGGTCGTTGGGGTCCTCGTCCTCGTCCTCGTCCTCGACGGCGTCCTTGTGCCGGCGGGAGAGCTGCGTCGCCTCCCGCTTCCGCCTCTTCCACCGGCTGCCGCGCGTTCCTGCACAGAGAGAGAGAGAGAGAGGGGGGGCTTTCCGTTGAGACCGCGGAATCGGGACGCGCCGGGCGAAGGTAGAAATCGGGAAGCTGACGAATTCGCGGCAGTTTCGAAGAGAGAGAGAGAGAGAGAGTTTTTACCTGAAGGAAAAGAGGGAGATGCAGGCATTGCTAGAGAGAGAGAGAGAGGGAGAGGGAGAGGGAGAGGGATTTTGGGGTGGGAGATCTCTGGTTCTTGGCAGGATTTGAGCAGCTGCTCCTGCTGCTGCTGCTGTTTCCTCCTCTCTTCTTCCTTCTTTCTTCCGGAGAAATTGGCTTCCGACGAACCGAGAGGAGTGCAGTGGGCGCAGCTTACCCCGGGGGGAAAATTTTCGGTCTCTCTCGGGAGGCTCGATAGTTCAAGGATTTTGGAAAATCGATTTTTCTTCTTTTTTTTTTTTACTTCTGGATTTTTTTCGCAACCGTTGTATTACGAGCTATATAATGTGTCTATGGCTTCTGTCTAAATCTTATCTTCAAAATTGTAATAAATATATATATATTAAGTTCCGTATTATACTCTAAGGGTGAGACTATATCCACCTTCGATATAGCTAAAAATGGCTATATTATTGAGCAATGAATAAAATGCCTCTAATAATCGCTTCTTTCTTCTTTTTTCACCGTGATTTGATTCTTGCACTTACATGTCTCTTTCTCTCTCAAGAGTCCCTCTGTTTCGTGCCCTCGGATCTGTTATACCAGTGTCGTCGCCTCACCACTTACCTTCACATCACTTTGCCCAATTTCCCTCTCCTCTCCCCTTATATTGTTAATTCAGCCATCCCCACAATCTGTCTCTTCATTTCTCTTTGGCCCGAGTCATTAATAGCGCAAAACTCCACTCTTGACATTGAGCTCTGTCGCATATGAAGTCAAGTTCAATGCTCGCACATTGAGGAAAGAAAGGGACGGAGCTAGTAGAGTTAGATAAAGAACAGGTGAGGTAAACAAATGGGCAAACAAGGATTGAACTCGAGTGACAAATGAGCTCATGCACAATAGTGGAGTGGAGGAGGTCATCATGTTCTACGGCAATGACTTGATGGGGGGTGAACATAGCCACGTTGGAGAAGGAGAAAGAAATGAGGATTAGAAATAATAAGCGATAGTTATTTTCATAATTGTTATGATTAAATTTAAGTGAAATTCAGGTAGATGTTTTTTCTTCTTCTTCTTGGACTAGATGATCTCCATGCCCTTTATATTTTCATACGTCCAAAAAATGTGAGCGAAAGTTACTCGCTTTAAATTGCTGAACGAACCCTCCATGGACAAGTAAAAGAATGCGAGCGTCGAGCTGCCTCGACTGTGCAAGTTGACAGGCCGGAGGAAGAGAGGAACGGAAAAAGAAACGAGTCGCAGGGAATTTGAGACAGCGAAGAAAGAGACAACGGGAAAAGGGGAGAGTACAAGTGCGTCAGAGAGACGAGGGAGAAGACACGTAGGGGGTAAGGGGAGGGTACTTTGGTCACTGATTAATAAAAAGGGTTTGCTCTTAGGCTATTTGGAGGGGAACTACACCTGCCCCGATGAGAAAGAGGACAATCGTTTGGCATGAATCTAGGCCATTGTACCAAAGGGAAAGTTCCATTTTCTCGGTTTATTGTAACGTGCCCCCTCGACTTACAAATCCATCCGGATCTCACTGGACATTGAAAAATGGTCATCGGGCCCGCTCGTTTCATGAACCCTATAAGACTTCGAACCCTGATCACTACAAATTACAGCCAAGCTTGAAATCGAAGAAGGATTAATGGCTTTACTGTGATGGCCTTGCAATTTATATCGCAATTTGCGACCATGGAAAGCAACCCGTCTTGTCCAACTCGCTTCATTGGAGGAATACCTTATAATTTTCAGCAAGCTCGTGAATAATTCGACAAATTTGCCTTGGTCCAAGATGTTCTTAATCTAAAATTTGGGATTTTTTTATGGAATTAGGCCATCGCATTTATGTAGAAGTGTGATCTCTACTTTTGACTTTTCATTTTCTTGTATTTTATGGTTTTGCGCTATGATATTTTACGTAACAAGAAAAAAATTAAATAGTTAGATGATAGGTAAAATTGTACATAATTTTTCATAATCATCTAGAAATTCAAAATTACTTTTTTTTTCATTTTCTAATTTTTAAGTGAAAGTCATAAGTAGAAATAATGAGTATTTTTGCATAACTTCCCAAAAAGCTTGATATAAATAAAAAAATAATTTTAGGAGAATAAAAAAAAAAAAGGGTAAAAATCACTAAAAGCTCTAAATCATATAAAAGGAAAATTACAAATAAAAGCCTGAAATACTTTTATTTTCTCAAATAGGAGCTTGAAGTAGATTTTATTTCAAATAAGAGCTTCAAATAATCAAATCATCTTAAGTAAGAGCCGTTAGCCGCCTAGTAATTATTCCAGCTGTTGAAGAAAGGGTATTTTGGTCAAAAAATTATAACTATATATTTTTTTTCCTGTTTTCTCTTTTGTTCCCTTTTCTTCTTTTCTTTTTTTTCCTCTTCCCTACCCCACTTCCATCGCTATCTATGGTTAGAGGAGGTTGCATGCCTCAAGCGAGAACAAGGCCGCCCTCGTTAGATTTGGTGAGGGTCACCCTCAACGGCATTGGGCAAGGGCAACCCTCGCCCTTGTATGAGCTGGTGAGGCCATTTGAGGGCGAGGATTGCCCTCACCAGAGATTTGATGAGGAAAGCCCTTGCTCAACACTAGTGGGGTTGCCCTCACCTAAGTTTGTTAGAGGGAATGAGGGAAAAGGAAAAAAAATAAATAAATAGAAAAATTAAGTTAAAAGATAAAAATTTCCCTTCGATCTAAAGGTTAGGCTCTTTTTAAAAATTGATATGGTTACTTAGGCCTTATTTGAGACAATTTAATCACTTTAGGTCTTTATTTTGAAAAAACAAAAATACTTCGCATCTTTATTTAAAATTTTCCCTTATATCAATCGTGATGCATTTGCTTTAAATTTTTTTGATAACATAAAAAATAAAAAATTTATATTTATATCTTTCCATCAAAGTTCCATCAAAGAGAACTATTAAAAATCTATTTACATGGATACCATGAAGCAAATAGTATTGAAATGGTGCGTACCGACAACGTTATTTTAGTCAAAAAAACCAACTAATGAAATTTTGATTAAAAAAAAAAATCACCTAAGGGAGAAGAAGGCATTGCTAGAAAGAGAGATTTTGGAATGGGAGATCTCTGGTTCTTGGCAAGATTCGAGCTGCTGCCGCTTCTTCTTTCTTCTTCTTTCTTATGGAGAAATTGGCTTTCGATGAGCAAAGTGCTGCGGGGCGGTGGCCGGGGGAGGGAATTTTTGGTCTTTCTCGGGAGACAGTATAGTTCAAGGATTTTGGAGAATCGAACTTTTTTTTTTGAAATTTTGGATTTTTTCGCAATTGTTTTATTACGGGCACTACTCGATAGAGCCTATTTTGGCAGCGATTATGATGTGTCTATGGCTTCCGTCTAAATCTTATCTTCAAAATTGTTATATATATAATGATGGAAAATGTTTATATATTCTAAGGACAAGACTATTTCCACCTCCAATATAGCTAAAAACGGCTATATTATTAAGCAATAAACAAAGTGCTTTTCTAATTCCTCATCTCTTCTTTTTTATATCATGGTCCGACTTTTGCGCTTACATGTCTCTTTATCTCTCAAGAGCTCATTTGCTCCGTGCCCTCGAAACTATTACTCTAGCACTGTTACCTTACCACTTACCTTCACATCACTTTGTCCAATTTCCCTCTCCTCTTCCCTTATATTGTTAACTCAGCCATCCCTCACAATTCGTCTCTTCATTTCTCTTTAGGCGATGAGCCGTTAATGGCGTAGAACTCAATACCTAACATTAAGCTCCGTTGCATATGGCGTCAAGCTCAGCGCTCACACATTGAGAAAAGAGAGGGACAAAGCTAGAAGAGTTAGACAATGAGCATGTGAAATAGATGAATGAGCAAACAAGGATGTGAACTCGAGTGAGTATGAGCTCACTCGCAATAGTGGAATGGAGGAGGTCATCATGTGTCCATGGCAACTTGATGGGGGGATGAAGGCAGCCACGAGGGAGAAAGAGAAAGAAATTAGGATTAGAAATAATAATCAATAGTGTTTTCATAATTATTCCAATTAAATTCTATAAATTTCGAAATAAAATCCAGATAGGTTTTTTTTCTCCTCTTTTTTTTTTTTTTTTTGGTTTTCACAGAGTAGATGATCTCCATGCCCTTTATATTTTCATATGCCAAAAAATCATAAAACCACAGCAAAAAGTGAGCGACAGTTACTTGCTCTAAATTGCTTAAATTGCTGAATGAACGTTCATGGACAAGTAAAAGAGTGCTAATGTCGAGATAGCCCAGCCGTGCAAGTTGACAGGCCGGAGGAAGAGAGGAAAGGAAAAAGAAAGGAGTTGCGGGGAATTTGAGACAGCGCAGAAAGAGAGAACGGGAAAAGGATACAAGCGCGTCAGAGAGACTAGAGAAAAGACAATACGGGGTTAGGGGAGGGTACTTCGGTCACTGACCAATAAAAAGGGTGCTCTTAGCTATATTGGAGGTGGGAATTAGAGGTGTTAAACGGGTGAGTCGGGTCGGGTTTAGGTCCGGTCATTAATGGTCCGACCCAAATTGACCCATTAACTCATTTATGCTTAATGTAAATTTTCGACCCATACCCAACTCATTTAACTAAACTTAAAAAAACTTATTTATATATATATATATATATATATATATGTTTAAAAAAATGTATTGCTAAAATAGTTTTATATAACACAATTTAATGGATAAATTTTATCATTTTTAAAATAACTATTTTAAAAAATCGAAATTTAATTATTTTTTAATTATTTTTTTAAAATATAATTTTGTTTTCTTTTATGTTCTTCTTCTTCTTTTGGCGTCGTCGGCTAGCCATAGGCGAGCCTCGAGCTCACTAGATCCGGCGAGCTCGAGCTCGCCCGACGCCGGCGAGCTCGAGGCTCGCTCCTCGCCGGATCCGACGAGGCTCGCTAGCTAGTCGTCAGCCATCACATAGGCCCCTCAAGTAAACCAAAAATAATGTTATTTTAGTCAAAAAATTCAACGGAATATTGATGAAGGGTAAATATGTTTAGGAAAAAAATTATGGTAAATATGTTATAATTGGTATAATTTGGGATTTTTACATCACAAAAAAATTCAAAGTAAATGCACTTTAGTAAGGGCCTATTTGGTAATATGTCAAAATAGTATTTATTTCTATTATTTTATTCCTCGAATAGAAAATAAAAATAAAAATTCATTTGGTAACTTTTTTATTTCCGAAAACAAATAAAAAATCAAGCATTTTCTTCTTTTTCTTCATTTTGCTAATCGTCGGCCAAGAAAAAAAAATGTAATAAAATTATTAAAAAAAAATTAAAAAATTCTTACTCAAATTTTTTTAGAGTTATAGCAAACGCATTTTTATATAGTTACCAATAGAATTAGAAAATTAATTTTTGAGTATAAATTATTTTCGAAAACATAATGATTATTAAGACCCTATTTGGTAACACTTTTGAGAATTACTCATTTTATTATTATTTTTCTTTGGAATAAAAAAAAGAATAAAAATCCATTTAGCAAATTTTTTTATTCCCAAGAGCAGAAACCCATTTTTTTTTTTTTTTTAATTTTAGAGAATAGATTGGAAACTGAATTAAGTAAAAAAAGTAACTTATTATTTTCGGGAATAATTTTAGAATCAAGTCTAACTTTTTATTCCTTTCTTCTTCTCTCTTCTTCTTCCTCTACTAGCCACTAGCCATTACTGCTACTCTCAGTTGGACGATGGCCACAAAGAAGGAAGAAGGAAAAGAAAAATATAATAAAATTGTAAAAAAAATTAATAATCCTACCAAAACACCTTCCAAATTCAGAAACTATCTTCGGAAATTGAATAAAAAAAATATTTTCGAGTATGGAATGGTTTACCAAACCTCCTAAACGCATTATAAACATAATTTAGCTTTTTTGTGACTCTTTTTGGAAAGAAAAAGTTATAATCCTTTTATTTTTTCGCCAGGCATCCGTCAGGCATCCGTTTGGCATTTGACAATGGTGATCTTCATGGCAGCTCGATGACGTCGTCGTCCGCTCTTTCTCCTGCCTTGCTTCTCCCTCGCAGTTGCAGGCATGGAGCTTCTTCAATGAAGGAACTCCAAACCCTAGCCCCCATCTCCCCAGCAAGACTCTCCTCTCTCCTACAAACCATGAAGAGACCGAGGCGAACCCCGCCATCCACTCCTCCGACCCCTCAAACGATCCACCGCCTCCATCATCACCGCCGCCGCCGCGGCGAAAAAGCCGTCTCAGTCGGCCAGTCGCTCGCCGCCGAAACCCCAGAGTGGGTCCCGCTCGACCTCGCCGAGTCCGAGCTCTCCTTGCCCCTCACCTTCCCCACCGGCCAGACCTTCAGGTGGAAACGCACCGGGCCCCTCCGCTTCACCGGCGCGGTCGGCCCTCACCTCGTCTCCCTCAAGCACCTCGAGGACGGCGACGTCGCGTACTGCGTGCACGGCGATCGCCCCGACGGCGCGGGAGCTCGGTCAGCGCTGCTGGATTTCCTCAACGCCGACATCCGGCTGGGTGAGATCTGGGAGGCGTTCTCGGCCTCGGATCCGAGGTTCGCCGAGCTGGCGAGGCTACTGCGCGGGGCTCGCGTTCTGAGGCAGGATCCTCTGGAGTGCTTGGTTCAGTTTCTCTGTTCGTCGAATAACAACATCGCGAGGATCACTAAAATGGTGGATTTCATTTCGTCTCTGGGGAGGCATCTGGGGACTGTGGAGGGTTTGGAGTTCTACGAGTTCCCGTCGCTAGACCGGCTTTTGGCCGTCTCTGAGAAAGATTTCAGGGAGGCTGGTTTTGGTTACAGGTTGATTGCTCTATCTTCTTATACTCGCTTGAAACGTAGGAGTCTCTTCGTAGCATTCGAATTTTCTCGAGCTTTTTCTGAAAATAGCTATGTGCTTTGAAACCTGTTGCATACAGTTTGTTGTGGTGGATTTCTAACTGACATAAGTCAGCCCAACTTATGGTTATTGGCGTTTACCAATCTTACATGTGATATGGTTTTAATTGGGTTTTTATTAGCGTAGTCCTGCACATTGGTAGAGGACATGGAAATACCGTTGTTTCGTCGGATCCAAAGAAATTTTCTGTTAGAATGGATCACTAGGTTCATAAACTGGTGGCGGAGTACCTCATACGTGATTCAAGGGATTATCAAAAAGCTGTTGAAATAATTCTTAGATATGTTGGTAGTATGTCTATTTTTTTTTTTTTTTTAAATGTGTTGCCAAATGTGGCTGTAGGAAACTTCTCCTTCTCAAAGAATCATAAATCATGTTGATTCTCTAAGGAAGTCATCTTGTAAATTACTTGTTGTTTTGTTGGTTCCTTGACTGCCAACCTATGTCAAACTTTATCCTTCTTCTCTTTTCATGGTAGGTTTGCTACATGCTTCCCTAATATATGATAATGTGACTTAGCAGGGCCAAGTATATTGTGGGCACTGTTAAGGCTTTGCAGTCAAAACCTGGCGGAGGTGTGGAGTGGCTTACATCCCTGCGTGGATTGGATCTACAGGATGCTATTGCTGCTCTCTGTACTTTACCTGGAGTTGGTTCTAAAGTCGCAGCGTGCGTAGCTCTCTTCTCTCTTGATCAACATCATGCCATTCCGGTTGATACGCATGTGTGGCAAGTAAGTTCTTTTGTTTCTTATTTATCAGAATTGGAACGATTACTATCCGAATTATTGTCACTTAACTGTGCATGCTATTGTATATAAAAATTGAGTAGATCCACATATGTACTTTTAATACATGATTGTGAATGTCTAAAATGGGATGTTAACTTTAGTGTTATTTTTGCATTTTGTTTCACCCTAAAGGTTCATTGCACATCATTCATGCAGACTTTCTTCCCTAATTATGTTTGATGGGTAATGGGTATGCTCACACATGGAAATAACATAGTTCTAGAGTTGTTCTTTATTTACTAGAAAGCTACGGTAACCATTCGTTTGCCCATATTTCCCATACCAGACATGGCGATTTTGGTGTGGAAGCAAATGATTCTGCTGAACATGTTGATAGTTGACTTTAAGCACACAGATAGAGCTAAACATTAAGAAAGTGAATAGCATCGTTTGTCCATGTTCATTGGTAGCCTTTTATTTGTAGGTTTTCCATTTTACAAAAGAAATAATTAGTATGTACCTTTGCACTTTTAACCCGTTGAATGTAGAAAGTTTTCTGTGTGCCTTTTGTTCTGCCAGTTTTGAATTCTAATCTGCATATGTT
The DNA here is from genome assembly GCF_016545825.1 of Eucalyptus grandis. Classification (NCBI taxonomy): domain Eukaryota; kingdom Viridiplantae; phylum Streptophyta; class Magnoliopsida; order Myrtales; family Myrtaceae; genus Eucalyptus; species Eucalyptus grandis. Next base: position 50,094,427 of record NC_052617.1, on the reverse strand, counting down.
CTCTTGTTTGTTCAAAAGATTGCTACCAGGTATCTTTTACCTGAGCTTGCTGGTGCACGACTGACACCCAAGCTCTCTAGCCAAGTAGCGGAGGCTTTTGTGAGCAAGTATGGCAAATATGCCGGTTGGGCTCAGACTATGCTTTTCATTGCTGAGTTACCTTCTCAAAAGGCCATCATACCATCACATTGTCTCACTATCCAGAAAGATAAAAAGGTCGAAAGATAGATAAAGAAGCTTGTAGTGCTGAGTGATGCTTTTCCTAGAAAAGGACGTTTTATTGGGCTGTGTCCCAAAGTAGGTTTGGCCATGATAATTACTCTGCTTGCCAATTTGTCGAATGAAGAATGGCTATGCAGGGTCAGAGGCAAATGCACACTTTCGGCTTTGAAGTCTGCAAGAAAACCCAGTGGAAGTGTGGGTGCTGAATGCTCTCCGACAGACTTTGCTCTCAGTTGTCACTGCTTGGTTGAACATCTGGTGCATGCACATGCGGATTCTGTCCTGGATTCATGAGTAAGCGACTTTCTATTCTTGTATTCAGATGATATATCCATCTGATGCTTTGTGAATCCCTGGCCCCCTTCATGGTGCTAGGCATGTAACTTGGATAAGTTCAGTGTCAAAATTTATGGTCCTTGTGACCAGATGATTACATAATTGAGGCACATATGCTCTTTTTCATCTTACATGATTCTTTTGTGATGCTTTGTACTTTTAGCTGGGTTAGACATTGGTAAAGGAATTGCAATATCTTTATGTAACACCTTTTAGTGCAAACATTATGCTCTTTTTCATGTTACATGATTCTTTTGTGATGCTTTGTATTTTTTGTTTGGTTAGACATTGGTAAGAGAGTTGCTCAATATCTTTATGTAACACCTTTTAGTGCAAACTTTTGTTATTGTGCGTAGCCACACAATTACTTCTCCTAGAATACTGTTGAAGCAATTTTATCCCTGCAACCTGAATTTCTGCTGAATCTGTCCAAGATGACGTGTGTTTGATTCTCTGGCCTTAATCATGGCTGCTTGATTGAAATATGTAGATAGTTCTCCATTTGCAAACTTTGTTTGATTGTGAAGATGTTGAGATTGAATTGACCACGTATTGATTTTTGCTATCCAAATTTAGACAAAGAATTGTCATGCAATCTGAGTATAGTGACAACTCAATAATTTGAAACAGACTAAGGACAGTAGAGAATTTTAAAAGCATTTATCTACAGTTGAACAGCTCAGTGGAAGGGGGAAGATGCCGTAGGAATTGTTATCCATTGTTATGACTAATTTGATCATCCACCAGCATATCCTTACTGCTTTACTGATGGTGCTCTCTGCAGGCCTACAGATAATGTAAAATACAATTGTCGGTGTTAACAAAGTGAAAAAGTAGCATGCTATGATTCAATTTTGAGGCTCTTCTTGTAGTGATTCTGCATCATGGATGGTTCCTAAAATTATGGTCTAAGTAAAATGTAATCTAAAAAATTCAGGAATCACTAACCTTTTCTATTGTTGCTCTGTTGCCTGAATGGTGTCTATTGTAATCCCGAGGGGGTTTCCACTTTCTTCTTCTAGTATGACTAACAGGTTGCCTTTTGGTTTGAGGAAAGATCGAGGAATGTGGTACCTGAGAAGAAAATCTTCATTATTTATTCTTTATCATCAAAAAGCATTGTTAATTGATTCATATGAATTTTCTACTCGAGATGTTCAATAACATTGGGGATGTTGACTTCTTTGTATGTCTGACAATTTAAAGCAGTTATGAGATATGAATAAGGTGAATGTTTTATGGAGGTGCCAGTAACCAACTAATCCCAAACCCAGATCTCTGAGCAAATAAGATACCATATTTGTGAAGGAACCCCAGAGTCAGTGTGAAATGAAACCCAATATCGACCAATGCTTTGCTCGTTGACATACACTTCACCCTTTCCCATTGAACTTAGGTTCAAAGCCACTGGATCATTTCCAACTGGCGCATCGAATGTTGTCTGCAAAAAGCCATATGGCAGATTGTTGTAACCTGTTAGCTTTCTCTTCTTTCGGTCAAACCTTATGGGATTGAATCAGTGTAATCCAGTGTAATGTGGTGTAAAGATCTAGTTTAAGCCTCACTTTTCTTTTCTGGCAGATAAGTTCATACCTTGTACCAAATGAGTCGATTACTGATTGAGCTACCATACTTATTCCATCGCACTTTGCTTGAGCCAAAGTCTGTGTAGATCCCCTTGTTCTCTCCAGAGAGGCCAACCTTTGTCATTCATTCAGTTGAATCAGTTCAGAATGTGATGAACCTTCTAAGTTTCAACGTTGTGTATTTAGAAGATCAATTGAATGCTAGACATCTTTTTATGCATCATTTTCAGTTAATTCTTTCATGAAATTGCTTTTGAAGCAACAATGTAGTGAAGTACTGCTAAGAAAGAGGTTTCTATGAGTCAAATTTAGAGTCATGAAAGGTGAAGTTTTATGTCACAGAGACATCAGCTTGGTTAGACATTGAAAAACAAAAAATGATCATAAAAAAGACAAAATAGTCACTTTGTGCAGAGTCATTTTTCTAGTGGGCTAGGGAAAAATGAGCAAATTGTACATATTGCATGCACTGCATTTGCTTTCTGAGGAGATCATAACTTTTATGACATGAAAGTGTTCACTATATCATGCATCACCTTATGGATTGAGAGAAGCATATTTCTTCTGTGTAGAAGAATACCTGGTAGCCCCATGCATAGTTTGTAAAGTCCACCCTGTTGATCTTTAATCTACGTGGTCCAGCAATTCTCCGCTCAAGATGTGCCCCTGAATTCTTAACATCCAAACGTACTGAGGATGTCATAGCTTGTCTTTTATCTCGATAAAGCAAAATAAACATGACAAAGAACAAAGAGTTGTTAACATGACAGGGAGCAACTTTCAGTGGAGTGATTTAAGTTAGAAGTTCATATAATAGATAGTATTGCCCAAGGAAACTACGTGTGACATAAATTGAAGTGATAGTCATATTTGTCATCTAGATCCTAAAACTTTAAATACTAAAGCAAACTTTGGAAGTTTGAATACAGTAGGATGAGAAATGATTTTGAATATTACCGGAAATCCTACTGTGACGCTAAGCAGGGATATATAGTTTATCCCCTTATTGAAGAAAACTGATTGCTGCAGACTGAATGTTGAATTGTCGTGACTTCCATGAGCAGATCCTGGTACGGAAAATGCATAAAAAGGTCACGTGCATATGATGGTTGCAAATAAACCATGCATCCATAATTTAACATTAAATCATTGAGCATCATTGAATAATGGTCTTGCATGCCATTGGAAAAGGGCTGCTTTACCAGATCTTGGTATGATCCATTATTTAACTGGACACGGTATGATCCATTATTTAACTGGACACTCTCTATTTCTACTTTTGGTACTAAATAGTAGCTCATTATTTAGCTATTAATTTCTCCATAGATTTGCTGATATTCTCTTTGTTATGAACACATTAGAGTCCATGGATGTGATCACCAGGTGATATCAGTCACAAGTTCTATCTAAAATGTTTCTCCCTACATGTATCACGTAGTACTTGCCACGAGCAGTGCTGCTTCACTAAGTGTTGTGTTAAACAACTTTTGTTGAGTGAATAAATTGCTGGAAGTGGTAATCCATGGGGGAGTGTCCATTTTTCAACAGTTTTAAACAACTATATTTCAGTTTGACAAAAATCTGACATTCTGGACCTCCAGCTATATTTTCTCTTCAGCAGTTTCAAAAAAAACACTTGCCTGGTCTTAATCCGATAAATCGAGCCAATCACATTTACAGGGTTCATATTGGGGCCTCAAAGAAGTACTTGGGTTGGACCAGTGTGCACTGAGGTTGGCTTTGATCACTATTTTGTAATATGCATTTTGGGAGAATTAATTGTAAATGTAGATTTCTAGCATTGGAGTAGGAACTTGAGAGATCATACTCCAAACTGAACCAAGGAATGACATTTCACCTGGAGAGGTCAAAGATAGAATGTCCTCCAACTTGCCATTTATTAGTGTTTTTGGATCATTTTAGATCAAAGATAGAATGTCCCCCCACATGGAATGTCCTCTCAAGAAAGAAAAATGTTCTTGAATTTGATTTCTTTCTTTAAGTTTGTATGTTTTATGTGTTGTTTCTCTTTCTTCCTCTTTTCACCTACTCTGCCTAAGGGGTGCCTCCTTGGGGCTTGGGGGGTTGGTATGACTGAGAAACACTGACGTAATGTGTGCCCAGGACAGAAAACATCCTATTCAAGTGCTTTTATAATCTCAGGTAATGGTAAAACTATGAAGGGAATAAGGAGGCTTGCCTGCATATTCTCCATTCAAAAATACATGTAATGCATGCCCTTGGGAGAACACATCCAGTTCAGCTTCAGCATTTGGTGAGTCTTGCTGAACCCTGCATTGACCAATGTGAAACAAAAAAGGTCTTGGTTGAAATCTATATTATCTCATGTTTAAAAAGTTTGGAACCTGATGATGGTAAGTGCTTTGATCGTGCTTCACCTGAATGTGTACCAAACATAGTCGGATGCATCCTTAGTTATGTTCATGTGATCCAACAAAGTGTTTGCTCTGAAGGAAGTCATGTCAAACGAAATTATTTCTTCTTGGTACTCTTGCCATTTGTCACTGGAATCAAGCTTCTGGTTGATTGTCATTGTTCTTGTACTAACTTTTGTGCTTGTCTGTTCAAAGTGATAGTCAGCATTAATAAGTGCTTCAAGGAACATCAAAATCCAGGTCGTTGACCAGATGTAGTACAAAGTACAAACGGTATCAACTTTCATGTATCTTGAGTTCTAATATGGACCTACCAATGATCTAAAGTTTTCAATTAAGGAGACGATTGAAAGTTAAATATTCCTTTTGCACAATAACTAAACATGTTTTTTGCCATTAGAAGTCCTCCAAACTCTGTTGAACTCATACCTCTGCTGTGTTAAAAATGCTGTCTTGCAGTCTGGCAGAATACTAATTGACTTTGGAGGCAATACAAATGGAATATTTTGAAAGAGGATTCTTGTACTTCTTGTGTCATTGTTTATCAGAAATGCTGCACATATTCCTTGTGATCCTCTGAAGACAATGGCCTGAATAAGTCAAAGCAGAGGAACTTTTGAGAAAGCCAATGGCTACTCCAAGCATGGAATTAAACTGCATGATCACTGATGATGTGCGTACTTGTTGAAGTGGACCTAAACTAGTATCAACTGGGGTTCCATAGAGTAAAGCCTTTGAGCATGACTTTATTGTGCCATGTAACTCCGTGAGATGACCCCACTGCGGTTGCCTCATCAAACCTAGATTGAAGCATGCAATATAGAGTATGAAGCTCATACAGCTCTTATGCCAATATGTGGTACATATACACATACCATATTCATCAAGAGGAGCTTGATCATAATAACTTGTTGTCACGAATGCAGAAGCTGTTCGTCCAAAATTTGTCCCTCCATGATACTGAAATAAAAGTGTATTTCTGTGAAGGAGGTAAAACTATCTTTTTCTGCATGTGTCCAAATGTAAATGCATTGATTAAAACCTTATGTTTTCTTCTCATTGGTAAAGTAATTATTGTTTCTTCCAAGTAGTCTCGTTGTGACTACTGTTTTTGGAGTGATACATGGAGAAAAGAGAAATGGAATGATGATTCTGTGAAATGAGTGGCGTACCATGTAATAGTTGACATAACTCCCTTTCTTTGCTATGAATAGTGCAACATGAAATGCGATGTCTTCAACTGATCTGGTACGCTGGTCTTCCCCGAAAACTAGGTAGCTGTAGAGTGTAACATACATAGTCAGTTGTAAAAAATAGTAGCGCATGATATTCGAGATGAAAACCTTGAAGGTTGTTGATTCGAGAATAATATGGTTTCCTGATTGCCAATAATTATAGTGCTGCCGCACAAAGTCAGCTAATACTTGGTATCTTTCCATTCTGGGTTTACAAGAGGATTTTACTTGGTAATCCATTGGTTTCTCTTTTCTTGGCTGGCTATGCCTTTTGTTATTTGTTTTGTGCTAAGCCTAGGAGTTTGTTTAGATTTTGCATGCCAGAAGATTTTAGATGTGCGAGTACTTGATAAAACTTACCGACTTGTCCAGTTCTCTGTCCATATTGACGGCTTATTTGGTGAGTTGGGTCCTGCAAATGTTTCTCCACATCGCATTCCATTGCATGCATTGATCTGTAAATTGGATCGAATGATTCTTTATTGGATAATGTAGTAATGGATTTAAAGAGACAAAGAGCATAACTGAGGATATTAAGGTCTATCCATAACTGTTGGAGCTCATAAGGCTGCAATTATCAGTCTTAATCATCCTTATCAAAGTTATTCAAGAGTGAATTTAAAAAAAAAAAAATGTGAATTTTGAGTAATTTGAACTTGCCTGTATGAATCCTTATTCCATATCAGGCTATGATTCTTGACTATAATGTATTTGCATTTCACATGCATGGTTCATTGCATTGTTTTGTGAGGGTAAACAGAGAAGGAAACTAACTACGGGGTCGGGTGCATCATCTTGCTTGCACATCACCCAGGGCACGCCTGTTTGGAGTCCCACTGCCATTTGAGCTGCCCAACGTACATAAGGCGGCCCATTCTCATGGTACGCTGCTTCCACTGTTTTATACTCATTCTCAATCTGCATTTCATAGGATCACATTTAGGTGATGAAAATAGCACAGCACTATGGCTCTCTAGCGGATGAAAAGCTTTTTAGCGAAGGCATAACCTGTGATAGTATGATTGGCCCTCCTTGCGATGCATATAACTTCTCCGCTTCCATCATGTTGACTATCATTGTTGTGAACTTCTGCATTTGAAACTGCCATGTGGTAAAAAGAGCACAACTCTTTAGCGATTGCGGAATATGTGGCCCTGCTTCCATAATGTCAGTCACTTATATGCATGTGGTGGTTTATTTAAGTGCAGCCAGCAATGTCAAGATGCAATAAATGGGTGATCTGGAAGCAAGTTTCACTTAGAGATTTCAATTTACTTCACCTTGAATGGTTCATTGTCTGACCGGTATACTATGCCCGGAATATCATGTAGCCAGTATGGTAGACCCCTGCAAATGACAATTGCATGGTGTGATACAAGTCGTTCAATAAAGAATCATGAATAGACTAAATGGATGGAGTGATTTCATGTTGACTCCATGCAAGAAGATTTGGTCGGTAGTTTCAATTAGTTTCATGCTGAGTTTATACTTTGTTTAGAGGTTAGTGCAAGATGGTAATTTTCATTGTGGGTACCCATAAGTCCATTCACTCTCTATGTATGGACCAATCCTTAGGCATGCATAGAGTCTCTGTGCTTGGACTTCCTTCATGAACCTCACTATGTCCTTGTTCCCACTAAAGTCATACTGCAAGAACACATGTTAAGTAGCTTCAGTCTAAAATGAATCAAGTCCATAGTAGAAAGGCAGAGATAGTCCTCTTAACCTGTCCTTGATGGGGCTCATGCTGATTCCAGAATACATAAGTTTGTATGACATCAATCCCTCCTTGCTTGGCCTTGGCTATCAGAGATGGCCACATCTGTATGATTTTGTCGAACTTTCTAATTAGTATAATTGTAATTTCCCTTGATCCTTTACACAACTTGAAGTGCATGCTTTTTGCATAATTATGCTTAACTCCTATCCGTTTCCAGCTTTGATCCGTAAAATCATTTTGCTTATATAAGAACTCGAATATAAAATAGGAAAAAGTGTCAAAAAAGTCCAAAATCTATTGCATTAATATCAATTTAGTCAACTTTTTATTGGTGCCAATTTAATCCTATCGACTAATTACCTAGATGCCGACTGGGCTATGTAACAAAGTCATCTTTAACAAAGTCATCGATAAAATTTAATAATATTTTAATATTTTTAATATTTTAAATTTTTTCCTTTTGGCTTCTTTTTTTCCTTTTCTTTTTGTTGGTGACTAGTCATAGGCATGGCCTGTGATTGGCTTTTGCCTGGGAGAGGGCGAGCCCCGGCAAGGGCTCTTCTTGTCAAATTGAGCAAGGCCGACCCTTATGTTGCCTCAGTGAAGGTGAGGCCCGGCAAGAGTTGACCTTGCCAGATTTGGCTTGGGTGAGGCTGAACCTTGCCGGGCCTAGCCTCCGCTATCCAAATCTGATGAGGTTGACCCTCGAGCAGCCTTGTTGGGCATTGCTCGAGCAAAGGAATCATTCGGTGAGGGCAAACTTTGCCCAGCCCGACCATGGCTGGTGGTCGATCAAGGATCAAACAACAATAGAGAGAGGGAGGGGAAAAGATAAAAAAAAAAAAGAATGAAAAAAGTTGATAAAATATTATTTAAAATTGTTGTTATCTCGTAAGTGATCATGTAGGTCGGTTTGTGCTAAGCTAAAATTAGCTGAAAGGACTAAATTTGCATAAGGTAAAAGGCAGGTTTAGGTCTGAATTTGCATCGATAGATTTATGACTTTTCTAACATTTTTTCTAATATAAAACAATTGGGCCTAATATAGCTCCTTAACTAGCTAAGTAATTCCATGAGACTTTATTTTTCTCTCCTGTCAAGGACAAGAGCATATCGCTAAACAAAGAGAAAAAACCAAAAATGAGATTCTTGGCATCCCTAGGGTACATTGCGGGATGTTTTGTTGACGAGGAACGAGAAAAAGAGAGAAAACAATGGGCCTTTTGCCTCGTTGATTGTTGTGTTATCTCCATCGCAGTCTCATGCTCACGAATCTGAAGCTCAGTGAATCTCTTGTTTAGCATATAATCTCGTCGTTTGGATAAGTGGTTTAAGAAAGAAAATAGAGTGTGTTCCGGGTTTGGTGTTCCAAAGAAAGTGGAAACACGCCGTGCGGCCAGGTAGATGGTATAGGGGTTCCAAGGCACAAGATAGGTTTCAAGTTCGGTCCGAACAAGGTAGGTTACGACCCTAAAATCACCTCCCCACTGCATTCTCGTTTCGTAGTTTCTCCTACTAACCAAAGTTATAGAAGCCTTTTTTTCCCCCGACGAAGTTAAAGAAGTTTATTGATTACTCAAGAGTGGCTCTCCTCCTCGCTCTTTTCCTCCCATTTATTTTATATCAAAATCCAGAAAAAAAAAAACAATATCATCGAATCCATAAAACTCCCGAGAACATAATCAAAACAAGACTGAATAAAACAACGGGAAGCCCTCGTTACATACCTCTGGAGTGCTACGAGGATAGTGAATCGAACCGGAGAAGAGGATCTTGTGCTGACCGTCGACGATCAGTGACCTCCCATCATACGTCACATTCCTTCCGCTCGCCACGACCACCGCCATCAACACCAGCGCCAACCACCAGAGCAACATGGAACAGTCTTTTCCTTCCATCTTCTCCGACGACTACACCTCTGTCCCGAAACAGAGCCCGAAAGGCGAGAACAGCTAATGCTGAGCGCTAAGTAGTGCAGCTTGACAGACTGGATGCATGCCCAACCCTGAGACCTGCTTATATATGTAAGTAGCAGGAGAGAGTGGATGGAGACGCTCCGCATTGCACGCAATGTATTTATTGTTAGAAGGTTGACTCATAGAGCAAATTTCTATATGAGGAAGACGCAGTATCACAACCGGCAGTAAGTCTGCAAGTAGCATGACTGTAAGAACAAGGTTTATTATTGATATCGCTTTTATTATGGTAATTAAATAAGGTAGACACAGCTGTGACCACAGAGAGAGAGAGAGAGAGAGAGAGAGAGAAGCAATGCATGGCCTGCCTGGGAAACAATGTCGCCTGCATAAGCCCGCCTTATATCTACAGGTTGGATTCATCACCTTGAGATCAATCTCGGTCATACTTACCTTTGTGTACCGATTAACTGCCTCTTGTAGTGTCCCCATTTTGGAAAGTCGCGACTCTTCTGCTCTCATGGTATCGGATCAGCAGATTTTTCTTTTAATTGCACGGTATGAGCAGTCCGTAAAATTCGACACTGTTTGAAATTGGCGTGTCGGGGCTTACTAAACAAGTCTTAAATTTATTCAATCCTAAACTTTTTAATTTTACCAATTTAGTCCTAAAAGTCTTTGATGATTTGCCACTATAGTCTTTCCAACCACAATTGGCCGGAAATCATTGACATGGGCGATTTTTGCATTTAAAAAAATTAAATTTTCCCTGTTTTTCCCATCTTTCCTTTTTCTTTTAGAGAAAAGGAAACGTATCCTCTTGTGTGTTCATGCATCGTGAGCTTCGCACCATAGGTGGAAAACATGTCTCGTGTGATCTCGTTGTTTTGGTAATGACATTACACGTATCACATATTACATCAAATTGATTACCTTACTTCAATTTTATGGATCCAAATCGTGTTTCATTTGACGTATTAATAGCTATTATGATTCCATAAGGTTGTTTGTAATAACCGATAATCCTAACGTTACGGCCTTATCAATACTGCAAACAGATATGCAATTTAACTAGGGGTTATATATGTTCCATGTCCAATAAATGTGAGGTTATCAAAAGTTCGCCACTCATTAATTTGGTATGTATATGAGGCACAGATACATAATCATGCAGATACTAAAGATTGAGGAGTAAGTTCTCCATCATTTGGAATGTATTGAAAACCCTTAAAATAATCAAATTTGAGGACCATGAATTACTGTATTTTCCCAAATTTGTCACCTCCCTGCCTCGTTCTTCTTGTCCTAATTTTTAGTGGACTACAAATTAAGTAAAAAGACCGGCATAACAATGCAATCTTACGTTATGCTAGCTATACGAACATGGTAGTGACGAAAATAAGAGAACAAAAGCTAGAAGACATGATGGCTCCTTTGGGCCGAACGCTTGATCAAGCTGTCCCCGAAGCAAAGCGAAAAACAATGCCGACCGAAAGACGGAAAAACAAGGAAGAAATGATTGTGGGAACATCGTTTGTCAGGAATACTTCGTGCAAAAGCCAAGTTTTCAGTGATGTGTACTGTAGTACATGCTCATCCGGCTGTACAGCTCGTGAGAATTGATACGAATATTAAGTTCAACGTGGGATTATTTCAAGTGGAATGAAAAATACGACATGAACGAGAGATCTTGCACGGTGGGTCAGAAACCTTACAAAAGTTGCAGGGGATCTGCAGAATTTAATGAGCTTGCCTTGCGTGCAGCAGATCTCATGACACGCCTTGAAAAGTTGCTTGTTTTGCGAAACACACTCCCGCGCACACAAAACGTTGACTCGATTGTCTCTGTCGTTGACTGGATTTGCATGTGCATTAGGGCCTGGTCTAGCTTTGTTTCTACGTCAACCCTCACTTGTTTAATGAACTCGTTACAAAACAAACGAAATAAATTGAGAACGAATGCTATGATATGGATATTGTAATGTGACCTTATCATGGTGTTCCGTTTGAAGAGATCCGAATCCGATGACATTCGAAGAGTCCCTTCTATTTTTGTACTGATTGTTCTTGGTCAGCTTCGCAAGAGTCGTGGGATGCCTTCTCTTTTTTTTCCACGGACACTTTCATCGTCAATTAGTGAAAACGGAGCTCGCTGTAATTTAGATAATGCATTTGCTGAACTTTGTTAGATATTGTATGTATATCTTTTAGGGGCGACTTTAATTGGTCGATTTGAATGGATACTTAATATTTGTGTAACAAAGGATTGGCATGGCATAGTGAATGATTAATTGCAAGAGGGGTTGCTTGTGAGAATCGAATTTTGGTGGGGATTGGTCAATTGTTTGGATGCGACGGTGGCTACTGATTGAGGCGATTGGCGTTGGAGTTGGCGGCACGATGAGGAGGAAGAAGTTCGTGCTAGGTGATGGGGAAAAGTATTAGAAAAATCCTAAACCCATTGCGGTATTACCAATTCAATTATATATTTTTTAATAGAATTGATTAAATCCTAAATCTTTTCACATTGATATCAATTAAGTTCATCTGATCAATTTTGATCGACTAACGTTGACGTGGATGCCAACCAATGATGGCCGTCTGACCAACGTTGATGTGTCAATTTTTAAATAAATTTTTTTTATTTTTTTTATTATTGTATTATTATTTTCTTTTATTTTATTTTTGGTCTTCTTCCTCCTTGGATCCTCACAGTGCCGATGAGGGTTGTAGCCCTTACCAGCCTCACCTAGGCTAGGGGACGAGACTCAGCCTTAGATGAAGCCTCCTCGCCGGAGACTCATCGGCCACTATAGGGATCCAAGGATGAAGAAGAGGGAAAAAGAAAAAGGAAAAATTAAAAAAAAAAAAATTAAAAATTTGTCATGTTAGCATTGGTCGAACGGCCAGCATTCACGTCAGTGCTGGTCGGCCAAATTGACCTGATATTTTTTTTTTTGATAAATTGAATTGATACAAATATAAAAAGATTTAAGACTAAATTGATCCAATTAAAAAGTTTATGGCTAAATTGGTATTAATACAATAAATTTATAATTTTTTTGGTACTTTTCCCTTGGTGATGGTGATGGTTTGGTTGTGACCTAGACATTTGTAAATTTTTCATTCAAGCATCTTGGAGTAGGTGTATAGACTAGTATCTATCGGTGGGTTTTCTTTTTGATAAATGCGATTTGAGAGTTGACTATGATTTTCCGTAATAATAATATCAACTGTGCCCTTTTTATGTCTCCATTGAAAATGGCAAAATGGAGCCAGAACTTGATACCTCTTTGAAAAAGTTGGTTAGTATGAAAAAATCGTTGGTATAAAGTTGTCGATCACCTAATTTTTTTTTGTAACTCGTGGTAACTTATGAATACAACTTTTATGAAATAACTAAGTCTTTTTTTTAAAGTTTACAAACTATCGACTTTTCTTATCTTTTTGCTAACATTAATTATTGTTCTTTTAAGGCCTTAAATTTACCAATCCCTACATGAGTTTACTGATCTTTATTTGATTACCGTGCCAACTGTTCCAATTAATTTAACAATTAGTTACGAATTATCTACTGCCCTTTGAGTTACCTTCCATTTCAATTTCCTAGTTTATCTACTTTTATTATCGTTTTTTCAATTTTCATTTGCCTCATTTACAAACACCTTATTTTATAAATCGTTACGTGAATTTGTATGATATAGTTTTCTCTTCAATTATATTACCAACTGATTCGATTTGTTAAGTCCCTTTTGAGTTGCTTGCTAACATATTTTTTTTAATTAATCACGCCAACTTCTTATTTTTCTTTGCCAACCAATTAAATTTAACCAACTCTTTTTTAGAAATTACCAACTTTTATCTATTAAGTACCGACAAGTTTTGTGTTGTCAACTCTTATTTGTATTAATTATGGGCGTTCATTTGATTTTTTTAAATAACAAGATTCTCTTATCTCTAGCGAAAATATCTTCGCTTTTCATTAATAAACTTCTATTTTCTTCCAATTATGTCCTTAATATCTTAGGTTGCGTTTGGTCATTTGGACATTTTTGCTAGATAAGATAATGCCGGATGGGATAAGGATGGGATAGGATTTTAAATATCCAATCCAATGTTTGCTGACATTCGCATATAACATAGATTCAAATAAATATTATTCAAATAAATAGTTTATTTGCAGAATTAAAACTAAAAATAAACCAGGGAAATAAAACAACTCTCTTCCTCGTGAAGCAAAGGAGGAGGCCGTAAGCGCTCAACTCAGCTTTCCACAGAGAAGATAGTACTCTAAAAAAAGGCAGAAAAATTGCTGGAAAGTGAAGCGAACTGAATACCTCTTTACTGGAGATAGACAATCGTGTGGATCTTCAGTGAATAGATGAACTCGAGAAAAAACCCAGCTTTGCACTTTGCCGGAAATTTCAAGTCACTGGGTTGATCATTTAAGGATGACATTGTCAAATTTGGGGTCTTTAGCGTGTGTTGAACAGAGAAGAGAGAGCACGGGATGGGATTTGGAGAAATGAAGGGGATGGGGGCAGTTTTTGTAGAGATTATTGAAACGCTCTCGCGCGACGCCTGAGCTTTTTGCCTGTTCCTTTCTATTCATCTCTGCTTTTCTCATTCTATATCTGTGCAAGCAACCATGAAGAGGCGGCTCCACCATGGATGGCCAACGACTGCGAGCCGCCACGACTAAGATGGTGGCTTGACCATGGACCCTGCCTCTAGATCTCACCTCATTGATCACAAAACCAGCGGCGCCACGGACCAGATCTGGTCGGCTCCGTCTTCCCAAGGCTGCCACGACTTTGGCTAGATCTGAACCGTCGCAATGAAGGGAGAAGGGAGGAAGAGAGAATTTTTTTTTTCCCCCTCAAATTTCACATATTCTATCCGGGTCTATCATTCTTTAAAAAATCTGGGTATATCCTACCCTAGATGAGATTATTTTATCTGGACTATATCAGAGCTACATCCGGTCATATTTGGATTTCGCATCACTCCAATCACTGAATAGAAACACTGGATAGAATAAAAATTTTCCTATCCAGAGTTTTATCCAATCCACTAAACACGGCCTTAATATTTAGCTATTGTGAAAGGTAAATCCTTAGTTTATTAAGCAGCCCCTTAGCCCCTTTTATTTCACGAAATTGTTAATGTGGCCGAGTAATCTACTTTTCAACTTTTTTTCATCTCAATCATGGAGTTCGATTTTTTTAAAACAAACAAAACTTAATTATTTTAACCATGAAGGCTCTGGTCGATTTGCCATCAATAATTTTATTGGTGAGTTCCCTTCGAATTGTTGACTATTCTGTTCATTGATGACTTTTGTTTTTATCAAATTCTGCCCTTATCCACTAATTAGATGAAAATCAAAAGCTGGGCATTTTTTTTGTATTAACAGTATTATTATTCTTTGCTCGGTATGTCTATTTTTCACAATTATGAAGGGCAAGTTGCTAGCTTACTGATTTTTTATTTTTTATTGTAGCGGCTAACAAATAAGTAGGAGTTTGTGTTTCGAGAATTGTTATGACAGAAACTTTCTAGAAAAGTAAAAGAAAAAAAGATAAGAAAAGCCTAGTGCCCCAAAGTTTGGGTTAAACATAATGGCCGAAGCTTTGGGAAAAAGAAAAAACGAGAGGAGCAATCCATTCTCAAATTTCCTTATTGTCCAATTTGTGTGAAGTGCTAAATCATTAGCTAAACATTTTCTCCTAAACATTTACTATTAACACATCTCTTGATTATTAGACTCTTTTTTTTTTTTTTTCCAGATTTGGAAATAGAGCTAAGCAGAAAAATTTTAAGGAACATCTTTACAAATTGCTATTTCGAACACTCAACCTTTTAAGGAGGAAAAAAAAGTAGGCCCTGTGGGCCAAGAAAAGTATACTTCTCAATTTCATATGTCATTGAGTTGTTTGAAATATGTTTTTTTTTTTTTTACGAATCAATAAGTCTAATTTATCCTAAAATTCACCATTACATGAATTGGAATAGTCAATATATCGGCTTAAATGTTCAAACATATGTATTACTAATTGAATGAACATTGTAATATCTAATTTGATAACTTAAAATTGACAACATGGGTTGAATCGAATTTACTACTACACAAATTGAAATAGTCAATATATCGACTTAAAGGTTTGAACATATGTATTACTAATTGAATGAACATTATAATATTTAATCTAGTAACTTAAAATTGCCGACATGGGCTGGTCTGAATTTGATATATCTATTTTCGTGCGGTAAGAATTAAGAAGGTTGGTAATTTTCATATGGCAATTATAGAAGGGCACATCCAATTACTTCATCGAAGAATATAAGTTAAAAGATATGGCCATTTTTCATTTTATAGAAAAAGGAAAACCAAAACCAAAACCAAAAAAGGATTAAAAAAGAAAAACAAAGATTATATTCTCATTAGGAGTGAGTAGAGAAATCGGGTCAACTCCCGGACTGATCCGATTTCCGAATGGATCCAGATCAGGTGGGCCGGTTCCCTGTTCACCGGCCCACCAACCGGCCCACCGGACGCTCCTAATTTTCACAGATGTAAAAAATGAAAATTTCTCTTCAGGAAATGAAATTTGGGGTATATACATTCCTTTCCTCTATTCATTCGCAAAGCGATCGATTTACATCAAATTAATTTTAGGGTCGGAATCGGAGCACTTCGTCTCTGCGATCCTCTTCTCGAGCGTGTCTTTCCCATGGCGAGAGAGAACGGCGGCGCGTCCGCGATGGAAGTCGACGACTCCAAATCCGATCCCAGCATGCAGAAATTCTCCATCAATGGTGCCTCTTCTCGCCTCCCGATTCCGTTTTCCTTTACGATTTTTTCGAGTAAAAGGCGTATCGATTGCTGACTCCTCGTTGCTCGGTTTTTTCCCGCGGTTCTTTTCGCTTATCAGTGTTGCAGCTCTTGAAATCGGCTCAGATGCAGCACGGTCTGCGCCACGGAGATTACACTCGCTACCGGTAATTTCCGCGTTGATTGTCGCTCTGCGCTTGGTCCGTTCCGATTTACTCGGTGTTTTTCCCGCGAGTCGCGATGTAGTCGGCGGCGGCGTCGGTTAGGTGTTTGTGCGAATGCCGATGCTTTATCGGATGGATATTGCTGTTCATCTTTTGGCTGATGTGATGATAGGAGGTACTGCACAGCTCGTCTTAGGAGGTTGTACAGATCGCTGAAGTTCACGCATGGCCGCGGGAGATACGCGCGGAAGGCCGTGACGGAATCCTGCGTCACTGAAGTCAGGTCAGCCTTGCTCCGTCTTCCCCTGTGCATATGTGGTGCTTATGGCTTTCTCTTGTAAGATGGAGAGTGTTGCGTAGTTAGGCGGCGAATGATTCTTGCCATCGTTATTGCTAGGAATATGGTCAGAAGGTAGGAGTCAGACGATCGATTGTGAATGACTGATCGTGTGTTTACTAGCTCCAGCTCAATGGTTTTGTCGCTCCTTTGTTGCTTGGCCACCATGCCTAACCAGATGATTTTCATGTAGTAACAATTTGTTCGTTAATGTTGGCATTTTCACACGAAATGCGATGGTGCTGTATATTTAGGAGCATAAGCCTTTAGGTGGTTTTCGGGAATTAGTTTTTCCAAGTGAAGTGATTACTTATGTGAGAGTTAGCCTTTTCCTTTCCTTTCTGAAATATGAACTCTAGGATATCCTGTTACTCTGATTGGAGGATCTTGGAAGTTTATCTTGCTGTGAATTTTGAGGAATGATTTATGACGGACAAGACCAGCACATTTTTTTGGAGAATTTTCTGATGCATCTGAGAAATATGGACATCTTAGCACATAGTTGGAACCTAGGTGGCTTGATGGAGAGTTACATAAATAAGGAATGAGGAGTTTAAGGGGATGTAGGGGCTGAGAGACAAACTCTTGCTTGTCTTCTGTTCATAGGGCTAAAGACGTCTCTGAAAGAGGATTTGGCTGGGATAATCGTTATTGAAAAATTTATGCGGGGGGCAAAATCAATGGCATCATGGCTGAGTGAAGGTGATAAGAGTACAAAGCTCCATGATAAATTGTTTATTACGCTCACAGGAGTTTTAAGTAATTGGACTCAACAACTTGAAGCAGGAAGTTTAGAAGGTTTGAGGCACAAGTTAGACAGGATGAGGTTTCTTTGCCATTGGATGACTTGGCATTGTGTTTTGGACTTTCTTTTCATGAGTTGAATGAATATGAGGGGCAAATTGCACCTGTAATCATGAGCCTTATGCCCAAAATACAGTGAAGCCTTTACCCTTTTATCGTTGGAATTAATCCCTTAACCCTTTGTAAAATTGTAATCAAGTCCTTCTGGCCAAAACTTCTCCAATTCCTCCTATTTGACATCCCATCAGGCAGCTGTGTAGCCAACGTACAGCTGCCACGTAAGCAATTAATGGCAGGACTTAATTGCAATTCTTTTGAAATTTTAGGACTTAATTGCCCCATTAAAAATTTTAGGACTCTATTACATTCCTACTCTATACAAAAAGTACATGACTTCTTGTGCACTTTTCCTAGATACGGTATCATCAAAACTGCAGGGGTTGTAAGTGTAATTTACCTTTCCACAAAATGCCAAAGCCATGGGATTCTGCTGTTGTGCAATTAATTGTTTCAGATATGATTTTGGCGAAAAAAAATTATTTTTGGATATGATGTTAAGAATAGTTATGTTTGGCAATAGTCTTCTCTAATATTTTCTTTGTTACTTAAAATAGGTTTCTTCATTTAGTTCTCTACACCGCAGAGAGGGCTTGGAGTCATGCAATGGAGAAAAGACAACTTTCGGATGGTCCAAATTCTCGACAACGTATACATTTGATTGGTAGGCTGAGGAAGGCTGTAAAGTGGGCTACCTTGTTCTCACAGTTGTGTTCCGTGAAAGGAGATTCCCGGACATCTTTAGAAGCTGAGGTGTGCTTCAATTTGAATCAGTATCTCATGTTTGCTAATTTCTAATGTTTATGCCTGATAGGCTGTTTTTTATGATCTCTGTATGTAATTTTGATGGTGAGACTGAGGCGCTTTGAATTTGAGTTTTCTTCTTTAAGTTCAGTTCTTTTTGATAGTGGGAACCAATATTGTTGAATGTTGTGATAATTGTAAAAGAAGTAATCATATAGAACTAAATGATTTCAACAAATAACAAATCCGTGCTTATTACATTCTCTATTCATCCCCCTTAAGTGAGGCCAAAATGTGGGCAGAAGACTACCTTTAAGAACTTCCTTTTCTCAAACTATCTTGCTATTAGGTTGCTTTAATTTAAAAATGAAGATTTAATGTTGAATCTATTCATAGTTTGTCATGACAAAACAAAAGTCACGAGGGTTAATTGAAATTGGAAGAGTTAAATCCATGGGGCTAAGGTTAATTTTGCTTCGTATCTTCTAGTTTTCTTCTTGGATACTTCCATGTATACTTATTAGTTCCACTAAACATTCTGTTGCTCTTTGTGATAGATGTTAATTGCACTGTATTTCCTTTCCAAGTAGCTTAGTTGAAGTTGCATATTTTCAGGCCTATGCTTCCTATATGAAAGCGAACCTTTTGTTTGAGCAAGATCGGAACTGGGATACTGCATTGATGAATTTTAAGAGTGCCAGGTAGTTCCTTTTTTGTTTTCAAGCAATCATTTTCGAGTTGTCGCTTTTTATCTGAAGTCTGCACACATTCACATTGGATAGGCAGTCATGGTCAGGTTAAGACTTAATTTGACCTATTCTGAAATTTTCTTGAATTGGCTTCCATTCGAAAATATCTTAAATAATATGGAACTCCTGAGAAATACATCATATTTGCGTTTTTTGGTGAGCATAGTTTTAACTGTTGGCATTGTCACAATTACAGGGCTGTTTATGAGGAACTAGGCAAATATGGGGACTTAGAAAATCAAGTGTTGTGTCGTGAGCGAGTTGAGGAGCTGGAACCGAGCATTCGGTATTGCCTGCACAAAATTGGCGAGTCCAATCTCCAAACCTCTGAATTTCTGCACATAGGTGAGATGGAAGGACCGGCACTCGACCTTTTCAAAGCAAAATTAGAGGTGAGCACTTCCTAAACATGAAATATGCAAATGCATACTTTTATTTTACCCCCTAGAAAGTAGTTATTTTTTTCTGTCTTTTGAATTTTCTTTTAGAAATCATCATTACTTTTGGCCTTAAAGCTAGTCGGTAAAGTTTCTTTTTCTTCTACAGCAAAGAATGTTTTTGATCTATATGTTCTTTGGTAAATTCTAATCTTGCTTTTGTGCCGTCTTTCGATTAATATAAAATTCAGTGCTTGGTGGCTTCTTTTCTTATGTTTTTTTTTTTTAACATGATACTTGGTGCATTTCTTGAGTCATGTGTTTAGGGTTATATCTTTTAACAGGAATTTGGTCTGCCCTTTCTCTCTTTTAAATTCTCTTGATATCTCCTTGATAATTCATCTGTCTCAGATGTTGAGATTCTTTTGCCTGGGTCAGAAGGGATTTTCTGGTTCATCATTCCTTCAAGGATGCTTTAGATTGATTTTCTTTTCTAAATCGTAGTCTACGATGATCATTTTGAAAAATATCAAGTGTTATTATATGCCTATATATATAGATTAATTCCAGGAGTCATCAACTTTATTTTGCTAAAGTTGTAGAGGCTCCGTTTGTTACGTAATCTAGTTTAACCACGACAATTCTTTTTTAAGAGTTGTCAACCACACATAGACGCATGTAATGCATTAAGTTGTTTTTGTAACTTTTGGCTATGACAATGTATTGGGCGTTCCTGTACATGAAGTGGCTGCCACTATGAAATGATCCTCGACTTCATCTGGTAGCTTTTGTTTGTTGTGTTTCTTTCCTCTGCCCTTCTAGATCTGTTACTTTTCGGTTTGACAAGACTCCATGTTGATGCCTCTTGATAAAATTTTAACTGCCTCTTTGATCTTTTTTGTTAATTTGCTTGGTAACTTACCGTGTCCTCTTCCTGCTTGGCCTTCATTCACATGTTAAATGTCATGATACTCAAGTTGTCTTGCTTCACAGGCGGTCATGGCTGAAGCAAGAACCCAACAGGCCGCATCACTGACCGAGTTCCATTGGCTTGGTCATAAATTTCCTATTTCAAATGCAAAAACTCGAGTTGCCATTTTAAAGGGTTAGTGCCAATTCTTGCTAAATGACAATGGATTTCTTAGATTAGATCAGTAGCAGTGTTCTTTGCGAGCAACTCTATTGCTGATCCCTGATGCTTTTACCCCCACTGCAAAAAAAGAAAGACACAAGAGAAATACTGAAAAAAAGAAAAGGGGGAGATAAAGAGCCTTTCTCTGGGTGAACTCTGTCCCACAGGCATAAAGCTTAAGAGCTGTAGAATTATTATTGGCTTGAAGATTTGTTGACTTGTCACATCTACATGTTTTCAACACTTGCATTCCACCTCCTTCCAAGGGGGATGAACTCCTTTCTGTGACCATACGATTTGAAATGATGTTTACTGTGTGACATCATGCAGCGCAAGATTTAGAGAAAGATTTGCATGGTCCAGCAGCAGAATCCCTTTCATCAGAGAAAAGATTGACTGTCTTTGACAAAATATTTGCTGCTTATAATGAGGCGAGGAGTTGCATCAGAAATGACCTCGTAAGGAATATAAGATTTTGAATTCTTTCCAGTGAGGAATTTTGTCATGTTTAATTACCCTTCTTTTTTTGAGAAACTTGTGACCTATTCCTGTCAATGAAATGTGTCTTCTAGGTCAGTGCCGGGAATGCTGAAAATGTGAAAGATGACTTGAATGGTCTTGACAAGGCTGTAAGTGCTTTACTAGGACAACGAACCATTGAGCGCAACCAGCTTTTGGTCAGCATTGCCAAGAGTAAACTCACTAAGCGTCGTGAGGAAAAAAATGAGAAAGTTACCAAGCCTGAAGAGCTTGTTCGCTTGTACGATCTCCTACTTCAGGTTGGCTCTTCTAGTCTTTTGGTTTCTAACTTGCATATTGACATACAATTGCGTTGAGTAAAAATCCTGGAGTCATGTTTGCATGTTACCGGGTTAGTTGGGTGAATTTTTAGATGCTTAATTTTGCAGAATACTTCTGATCTTTGCGATCTACTAACTTCTGGGAGAGACCAAAACCGGAAGAAGCAGCACTAGCGGAGGAGTGTGTACTTAAGACTCTTGTTTTCCAAGCAGAAAGGTTTTCCTTGGTCCCTTTGCTTTTATCTGCATCAGTATTTGCCTTGTAAAATGTTCTAGAGAAGTTATAGCAAATTCAAACAGTTTCCTTGGTTCATCTTGATGTTCCCTGATGCTAAATAGTTTATGAAACTTCAGTGATGAGTTCACCTTTCTCCATGATAGTATCTCCAGTTTTTGCTTTTTGCTCTTTTTCTTCTTCCTTCTCCCATTATACCGTCTACCAATTCTAGCTCCAATTGTGTGATTTTTCATTTTGTGAATGACGTTCAAAAACCAATTTTACAAGAGGTCTATATTTCTCTTTTACTCATTTCCAAGCGCTACTTTGATGGAGAAATCCTTTGTTAGCTACTTGTGGGGTGTAAAAAATTAAAAAAAAGCAGCTTCATCTTACGACTCAAGCTTTTGGATAAGTTGGCAATGGTCTCACTATTTATAGGAGGTAACAAAATGCAAGTCAGAATTTCAAACTTTTTAGACTCTTATTTTCATTTTTTTTTTTTTTTTGCCTCCAAGGTGGGTTAAAAAGAAATGCTTGATATGCATTGCTGACTTGTTTCCTCAGAGCTTAAGATTGGTCATTTAATGGCATTAGGTCAGATGTTCGGATCTTTACAGACCCGTCACCACCCATATTCATAATTAATGTCAACACTTTGCCCTTGTTCGAATCCCAGTCTATGATTGAGGAGGAACTGCAAAGTATTATGTATTGAAGGCTCACTTTTGTTTAACAGGTTTTAGATAAGTAGGTAGAAGGTCTCACAATTTCTATAACAGCTTAGGTTTTAGATAAGTAGACCTTACCTTTCAATTCCTTGTCAATGG
This sequence comes from Eucalyptus grandis, assembly GCF_016545825.1. Taxonomy (NCBI): domain Eukaryota; kingdom Viridiplantae; phylum Streptophyta; class Magnoliopsida; order Myrtales; family Myrtaceae; genus Eucalyptus; species Eucalyptus grandis. Next base: position 50,071,970 of record NC_052617.1, on the reverse strand, counting down.
ATGTTCTTTATTTGAAATAATAATGGAATCTGATTGGCTGCAGGTGCTTTTACTTAGCCTTGTCATATGGTTTGGCTGGAAAGAGGGTGGAAGCATACGTATTGTATTGTCGTGCTCGCTCTTTAGCAGAGGAGGCTCTTCAAAGATATGACAGTTCAGGCAGCAGTGATGAGGTATCCGTATTTTTTGTGTGTTTAGTTGTTTTTGGTTGATAAGTTATTTGGAGATGCTTCTCTGTTCTGAGAAATGTTAATTATCCACGGGATGCTATGGTGTTGCCAAATTCATGGTTTGGCTTCTGCTCATTTCACAGGTGTTGCAAAGAGAGTTGAAGACTTTACATGATGAGAGCAGATCCAATAGTTGCATAGAGCATGCAAAAGGAATTATGGAGGAGGTTAAGGGTCCTGAGAATCTCTCAAAGAAAATATCTACTATATCATTGTCTGGGACTGACGGGAAGGTACTCTTCCTTCTTCTATATACTAAGGAGAAGACTCAGCTAGAGTCATAGTTTACTGTAGCTAAATTACACAGCGAAATGAGAAAAAAAATTAAAATACGGAGATTTTCCACAATTGGTAATCTGTCCATGAAAAGTGACGATGCTTAAATTGATAATCTTGCAAGGTAAGACTTGATTAAGAAATCAAAATTGTTTTAAACAGGAGCGAGCTCAACTTCTTGAAGTCATCAAGACACCACAGGGTTTTTGGGTAAACATAAGGGTCAATTGTGTCGGGTCATTTGTGTCAATGATCCATACGCCAAAACTTTTAGAATGTTTCTTTAGGTAACGCTGTCAGTGATGGAACTTATGTCGTAACAAAGTAACCTGAGAAAAATAACAAATGGTTGATTATGAATGTGTCATACTTTGCTCTCGTAAGGAAAAATTTGATCTTTATAATACTCTTGGACTGGACAATATTGCCTTGACATGGAAATTTTGTGACCTTCGCTGTGTTTCAGCCAGAGAAACTTCTCGAGAAACTTGACGCATATGAATCTGCAGTCGGTGATCCTTCTGTGAAAGGTGTTACTCACATTGTGGCCTTCCCTCCTACTTTTGAAGCAGTGCCCCGTAATCCCATTGTTCTCGACCTCGCCTATAACTGTGTAGAGTTCCCATCCCTCGAAAGCAGAATGAAGAAGGACAAGAAGGGCTTCATAAGCAGGCTGTGGCGATGAACCCTGTTGATGAGGTTTTCCGATTGCTCGGATTCATCTACCATCTGCTCTCCATTTCACCATTGATTTAATCTAGTTGGAGGGGCGTGTTGAATTTTGGCTCACATTGCTTGCATTTTGGTGAATGACCTCCGATGTAGTTTTTCAAAGTTTAGGCGCCCTTAACAATTTTTGTTTGACCTGCATAAAGTTTCTTCTCCTACGAGCATGACGCCAAGGAAAGTGGAGCAGGGCGCGAAATTTCGTCCAGTTTATTTCATTTCGGCATTCAACAATCGACATTATAAAACGTCATCTAGTACTGAGAAATTGGGAAATTTTGGTATGTATCTGTAGATGTTATACAACAGCTTGAATTTTTATCTTCTAAAGACTAGCAGAAGAGTAGTGAGAGAACAAAAATAATGCGAAGGGAGATGGTTTGCGATTGTTAAGATGCTGTTCAAAGCAAATTCGTTTACGGAGTCTTTCGATACCTGAGTTGATCCTCTTCTATATATTGCATGTCTTCCTACTTACGGTAATCACCCGGTACTTTGACATTCTTTCTCCGCACGTGAAGTTACTGACCTAGGACGAGGCTTGCTCCGCTGGTCAATTTTATAATGCTCGTTTTGGCAGACACCTGTCTAGCAAACGACTACAATGAAGAAATCTAATCCACGCAATAGGGGGTAGACACGTGCACGGATTGTTTTCCATCGTTACACTCACGGATATCTATCCGCAAACTATTTTAAAGTAATTCACTGATAAATTTATAGATCTTCTGTAAAGAAAAAATTTCTGCATTACTGAATCTATCTTTGTAAATTTGTCCTGATTAGTCTAAAGATTATTTCGATGAGGCACGAATGTTTTCCTGAATATGATAATTGAGATTAAGTGTCAACTTACGAGTGTTGTTAACTTCATCATGATGAGAAGTTTTAAATAAATAAAAAATGGTAAAACGAGTTTAGGGACGCTCAACTAAACTGATGAAGTTATTAGACATGCAAAATTAAGAAAATGTTTCAGAGTGCTCCTTGGGCACTCGTTGAACTTTATTATAAATGTTTTAGAGATTTAAATTCACTAGTGGCTTATGAAAACTTGTTATTATTCCGTTTTTTAGAATGTCTCGTTCCATTTTTAGTGAACTTAATTAGTAACCCAGGCACACCTGTTAACAAGGCTCATAAAAAATAGCATAGTTTTCATTAACTTTATTCTTAGATGGAGTTCTTCTTTAACTCCAAGCAATATAAATATAAAAATCGTCACCCAACAAATTTCCATGATTGAAATTGAAGGTCAAACAATTCCACATGTAATCTATTGTTCGCTCTGAATTTTGGGTTCCATCGGATTTTGTTTGTTTTCTATTTCTGCACTTGAGTTACCCTTTTGCTAGTGTCGTCTTCGTACACCATTACAGTTTTTTTAGTTCACTTTCCCGCAACATCTCTCTCTCTCTCTCTCTCTCTCTCTCAACTTCCTTTAGAACACCACTCACTGATCACTATCTGACATTTTGCATGATTTTGCATGAATCCCATGAAAAGGATCAGCCCAAAAGCCATCTCTAACATCAGATTATTATCTTCATTATCTGCATTACTTTGGAATGACAACACGAATATGTGCTCGAAACAACTGGTTATTTCATGGGAAATATGGTGGGTTCATTCATTTCTGGCTTCACCTGAGTGATTAGTAGTGGTCTCTTGGACTCTGCTCTCGATTTCATGTCAGGAAAATCTTGTAGGTAAGCATCGCTCTGCCTTGAGTCATTCCTTCTTTTGCTCTTAGTTTGAAATAAAATAAAATTAAGTTCGTGCTATTTGGTTTTTCTGTTTAAAAGAAGCCTGTGCATACCCAAGTCGTATGAGATGATGCCTGTACAATGTGAAAAATGTGTGCATGCAGCAGTGTTCGCCTGGGCTGATAGAAGCCCTGTGCGTCTAAAGTTATATAAAACAAGGTCTCTGTCTTTAATAAAAGGTGGAAGTACTTTATATTTGAATTTTGAGAGTATTTTTCTGTTAAAATTGCATTTCAGCTCTTTTTGTGGATCGACAAGGGACTTCCTCTGTTGCAAAGAGAACTTCTGTGTTGTCAATGAGCTGAAGATGGCCACGGTTGCAATTCTTCTGTACATAGGTACGAGTTGCCCCAGGACCATAGTACTCTAAACTGTAGCCTTCAGATCAATGTTTCAAGCTTGTTTCTTTCTAATCAGCTATCATCAGCTCTTTTTGCGGATCGGCAAGGGACTTCCTCTGTTGCAAAGAGAACTTTTGTGTTGTCAATCAGCTGAAGATGGCCACGGTTGCAATTCTTCTGTAGATAGGTATGTTGTTCAATCTTTCAGGATCATAGTACTCTAAACTGCAGCCTTCAAATCAATGGAAAACTTTCAAGCTTGTTTCTTTCTAGTCAGCCATCTTCTTACATTCAAGGGTGTTTTCCATGTCATCAAACTCAGATTTGTTTTCTATATTACCAGGCTTAAGGCTACAGAGATTGCGGTTATGCTTCTGAAGCTTTCTACGATTAACAATCTGATAGCACTGTCATCACTATAGTCCCTTCGTTCAAGCTGGCCATTTTGAGATGCATCTTTTCCTGATGATCTAGCATTGGTTCCATTTGTTATCTTGCCTGCGACAAAATGGATTTGAAATGAGTCTGGACAATTATCTGTCTTTTAATTCAGGTAAACTAAACATACAAAGGTATTTAGAGGCTAAAATGTCCTGAGAGGCCTAATTCAATCCAATAAATTTGGGTTTTCTGCTCGCATGCTTGGAATTTGATTTTTCCTTTCCATTGGCAGTTCTGCTCTTCCTTTTTTCTTCTGTACAAATTGGGCATCTTCCAGTGTGTTGGCAGGAGCCTCGGTCCTGTGCATGCTGCTGCTTTTTCCTTCAGGGATAAGCAGCTTCTGAGCAGTGACGGAGAAGAGTTAATCGAAGGCACAAGAGAAGTGGGGAAGGCTTGTATTTGAGCATAAAATGTGACGACTACGATGGAAACTCTGTAAATGATATGCGTAAACATATGGAATTGAGGAGTTCATCTCGCAGTGAGATAGTCTTTGCAGCCTAGAAGTCATCGAGTACGGATAAGCATGAGCAAATATGATCATAGCAAGAAGGCTTGCAGCAGCATTGCGGTTGCGGTGGCTCGCTTCATGATTTTAGGGTGGTTAGGACAGCAAATTTTGTGCGAAAAAAGTACAGATTTTGAGCATGGGATTGGCCAAAGGCAAAGGAGGGGAGATGACGGACCTAAAACACACCGGAGGTGAATTTTTCTTGCGAAGTAATCTGTGAGGTTGCATTCCTTTCAGCACTTGCGCATAAACATGTCCATTAAACTTCGTATAATATAAGTTTACTTGAGTTTGCTTGGTACTTACTTCACGAGATGTTGAAGTTAATTATGATGCTTCCCTCATTAAAATTCTTCCGCTTAAACGGATTGAACCTACGCCTCTATAATCAATGTTTGGTAAGACCTAAAGTAAACTTTATAACAACCCATATTCTATTCCATTCCCACAATATTTTCTCCCGTTCCAAATTCCACGATTCTTTGTAACCCAACAAAGAGATGGATTCCTCATTTTGTTTAATTCGATTGTTGCCGATTCCATTTTGCTTCGTCGTACCAAACACATCGTTAGCTTTTGGTATACCAAGTCTAATAGGTTTGTGCTTACGTTTGTGGAGTGTAGCGGCTAATAAATTTTATGCAGGAATATGACGGAAGTACAGGCATCACTCAGCAAGGCATATTCACAGGCTATTGTACAACTCAAGTCACCAATCTCTCTCTCGTTCTCATGAATTCACTTCAAAGAACATGTCCCGATCACTTCGCCCACATATACCGATTTTTATAATTCATTCGAGGATTTAGTTTTGAGAATCAAACTATCTAAAAAACGTATCTTCACACAATATAACTGCACATTGCTAATCTATTTGTTTGATGTGTACACAATGCGATATGTAACTATAGGGGTGATCGGTTCTTAGTTTAGTCCAATCCCACGACCGATTTCTAGTTTCTAGGACCAAGAGCCAAATTAGTCTAATTTGTCAAGCTGATGGAGCCAATCACTTGGCAATTTTGCCTTCATATTTCAACATTATGAAGGTAAATCTTTTCGCAAAAAATAACACATAATGAACTAGGTAAATCGTTCCCCCAAAAAATACTGGACTTATTGTTATTTTAGGCATTATTGCTATTTGTAAGAAATTAAAATAATTAAAATAATATAGTCGGTCCAGTCCATACATTTCGTTGGGTCCGGTCCCCCCTCCCCCCAAAAAGAAAATAAAAGAAAAGGGAAAGCGGACCGACAGAATTGGGAATTGCCCGGATTGGCCGAATCTAGGCAATTCCCAGGGCGTCAATCCAAAATGCTCACCCCTAGATGTAAGAGCCCATATTCATGTCAATTGGATTTACCTTCTTCGGAAAAATGTTTCGAAACTGTTATCAGTATTCTCGATGCTTGCCTAAAATAGTGGAACATGTCATCTTCTGGCACGGAAAGGTTTCCGTTGCTTTGCATGAAAAGTTGAAAACTTGTCGTCTCCTTCAAGCGATCTCCAGCAAAACCTCCAACGTCTATCCTTTGCCTAGCTTGAATTGGAGGCATACGAACGCTAGTTGTTTGCACGTTTATGTCAAAAAGAATATGGAATGTCGTCACCCACTGGACATCGGGTTTCTTCTACTTTCCATTGAGATTGCCTTCTTCCTCAAGTAAACCTAAGCCTCATCTCATACCATTTCCTCACGATATATCCCTTCTCTATCCAATCCTCCGTCTTTCGTCTTTCGTCTTTCGTCTAAATGTTAAAAAGGTTCAAAGAGAGAAAGCTCTCTTCTCGATTCCCATCGTCTTTCGAATTGCCATGGACAACGAAGAAGAGTCCAAGAGGAACTCGAGGAGCAGGCCGGCCACCCCTCCCGCCGGGATGAACGACGACCAAGGCCCCGATCCCCATCCCGCCTTGGCAATGTCATCGCGACGAGAAGAGGAAGAACAAGAAGCACGAGAAGACAGAGACCGCACGGCGACGCTCTCCACCATCGCAAGCGAGACGGAGGAAGAAGACGAAGCCAGCGAGGAGGAGGAGGAGGATGACGAGTCGAGCGACGACGGTGGGGAGGACCAGGGCGAGGACCGTTACGACTACTTCTCGGGCCTCGGGTTCGAAGCCGAATTCGGGTTCCTGGAGGGAGAAGACAGCAGCCAGAACGACATAGACATGGCGGAGTTCGACGACATCGACCCGGACGAGCTGTCGTACGAAGAGCTGATCGAGCTGGGAGAGATAATCGGGGAAGAGAGGAGAGGGCTGTCGCTAGAACAGATCGGTAAATGCTTCGGGCCCTTCACTTTCCAGTCCCAATCGGCGGTCGAAAGGAAGATGGGAGCGATCGATAGATGCGTCATCTGTCAGATAGAATACGAGGAAGGCGAGAAGCTAGTCATTCTCGATTCCTGCGACCATTCCTACCATTCGGAATGCATCACCCAGTGGCTTCAAGTCAAGAAGACGTGCCCCATTTGTAGCACCGAAGTTTCCGCGCCCAAGAAATCCATGACCTAAGTTTGTTCTCCATTCGGTCCGAATTGTGAATAAATTCATTCCTTATACATAGCCGCGCTCGTGTATATATCTCCATTTGATCTGTGAACATGGTAGTGAACAGCAACATCTAGCCTATGTAGATCGTTCCATTTCTTGCAACCCGCTTTACATCGTCGGGCCGGGTCGCCACAGCGTATGCAGTTTCTTTTGTGTAATGGGCCGCCGGTTCAATGCGTCGAAGCCCATTGTTTTTTCTCGTACTTAGGTTAAATAATGTCTAGCTTGCTATATCTATTTACCTGGTATGAGACTATGGTGCGTGATTAATAGAGCAAAACCCTAAGAAGCTAGACAACAAAAGGATCAAAGCCCAACCACCGCGGAGGGCGACGATTCGGACATGGAGACCCATGGTGCTCTGAATTCCAGTAGCGCGTCGCTGTCCGCCGATGATAGGTGGTGGTGGCGGTGGTTCGCTACGTGGGCCGCCTTGGGCCCAGCTTCGAAGACCGTCCACGTCGCTAAAATATATATGTGACTAGATCTAGTTCCGGACCCACTACTCATACGGGCATCAATAGTGTGGGCATTCAATTAATTATTTGTACCCATGAGTTATTGCTCCGTGAAGAAGTGGGAAAATTGCTATCCATCGATGGGTCGATGTGTCCAATCCGAGATTTAAATGTAACACTGCCGATTCCATAATTATTAGGGGGCCATCAGTTTTAGGGTGGTTTAGTTCCTGCTCTAAAATTGGAACTGGATCAAACATGGTCGATTCCTAGCCATGGAATCGGGAACCAATCCTGTCCACCCTAGAATTGAAACAAACTTGCATATCTCAAGATTAGGTGGTGTTATTTTCTTTTCAACATTTTATTTTCTTTCGCAAAAGTTCAGAAAGTTACTTTAGTGTGGGATAAAATTATTAATTGCAAAGAATCAATTAATAAAAAAGTGAATTTACACCCACGATTAATTGCTTTGCTGAATAATGTACTCCAGGTTGGTTCATCAATTTAGTCCAATTCCTCCCAAGAATCGTGGAAATCACCTAAAATCGGTCGGTCTAATCCATATCTTGGTTTGGACTGGGATTAATCCATGCCCCCCATAAATAATATATTAGGGATAGTCGATAAATTGGAATAGGGCACGTCTCTCTACATAAAAGATACTACATCATTTTTAAAAACTAGTGGCCAAATTTACATACACATCGATTATATATATAGAGAGAGAATGTAAGATGTAAGTACATTTAAAATCCTTATATCATCGTGTCATTTCTTGTTGACTTTGAAATCATCTTACCTATTATTTTCTTGTCATTATGTGAGGGTCAATTAGTTTCCTAAAAGATATATGCTAACATGGAATCTGGACGAAACATCTTCATACTTGTGAGATAATGCAAGAGACATGACATTAATTGTGGCCACAAAATCCTCGTAGTGCCCCGATTTACTCACAAACACAAGTAACGTCGGAAAAGGATGCTTGTCTCGTATCTTTTTGTATCCAAATGAATCTTATGTCTCCGTTTCAAGCTCCCAACATCGCCATCACCCCTCTCGTCGCCAATTAGCCTTTTGCCCTTTTGCCCTTCCAAATGGTTTCCATTCGCACGTGCGAGTGCCTATAGTGTTTGGTAAGACTAACCCATCACACTTCCTTATATCATAAGATTCAATCACCCTCCCGACTCCTCGTAATCGTATGTGCAAATGACGTGGACCGAATTTGATGAACGGGATAGGCTCTAAAATTCCGGTCATCTCTCGAAATTGACGTCACTACTTTTTATATACGTTCCGTATAGACATTTTCTAACGACCGACAGAGTCAAACACCCAAAAAGGAAAAGAAAAAAATCGAGATCCTGGAAGCAACAGTTTCCATTGATCGGAGTAGACAACAAGGTTTGAGATCCGACGAGTTTTCCAATGCGTGGTGGCCTTAGATTCCACACAAACTAAACGTGAAGAGGGCCAAAACCGGGCTACGTCTTCTTAGGGAGGGCGTCGAGTTGTCCTGTCCAACAGCGCCACACGGTGGCTTCAAGCTGCTGTCAGCAATCAAACCAGGATAGAAAAACCTACCGTGTCTGTGCTCCAACCGATTTAAGTCTCAACCGCCCTGTCCTTGTCGTCTAAACCCACAAGCATCGGAAACCCAAAAAATTAATTTTCTTTCTTTCTTTCCAATCCCTATAGAATCAAAGGTTGCTGGCACTAAGTAAAGAATGAAGAGTCCATTTTTTTTTTTTACGGAAAAATGAATTATTAAAATATATATTAATAAAAATGGTTACTTATTTCGCTTATAAGAATGAATGAATGAAGTTTTTTATTTATTTATTATCTATGAAATATTCAAACATAAATCGTTATCGATAATAAATAAATGGGTTCCATTAATTAATTAATTAATTCAAGCAATACAAATGATCATCTTTTTATTTATTTTTCACGAAATAAATAGATCTTAAGTCTCGTTAGATTAGATGAAAAAAATGGGAATTTTGCCGTCTAGATCTCCATTTCCTTGAAAATAACAGCCACGCCTAAATTTTAACTGCAACCTAAATAATATGATTTGCCATCTTCATCGAATTTTCGCAAGATTTTGGCAACTGAAAAAAAAACGGAATAAAGAAAAAGGAAAAGAAACAAAAGGTCATTCGAAGGTGGGATCTGCATAAAAAAAAAAAAAAAAACACGTTGGAGTTGTGTCGGCAGAGGTGATTGAACGCGAAAAGCCACGTCATTTGTGGAGCATTTTATTATTTTATAATATGGTCTGATTCTAATACGAGATTAGATGATTATATGGGTAGCGACAGTGATTTCGAACCCACATGTGCAAGATGCCAATCGAGAGCCATCCACCAGATCTAAACGACCAGTCCTGGCTTCCTCACAGATCATCTCCTGTCAGATAAGAAATTTAAAAAGTTGGGGAGGGAGTGGGGAGTTAGAATCGTCACGAGAACCGATTTTTGTCCTTTTTTGGGGCACATGCTCGTCTCCTCCCCAAAGCCTAAAACAAATCTGCTCATCATTTATTTATTTATTTATTCAAAGATGGTGGTCTTCAAGTTCAGACCACAGTCCAAAACGTGATCGTTGATGCTTGACGTACCGTGATGTCCCCACAAAAATAATGTCCAACAAATCGTGAATTTATTATATGAAGGTTTATTCAATTTTAAATATTTTAATTATAAAGTTTTTGACGATTTGTCAATTTAACTCATAACTTTCAATTGTGCCGATGTAGTTCTCAACCTTTTGATGATTTATAGATCTAATTCCAAACATTTTAAAAATTTGTCGATGCAATCATTCCATCCAATTGCTTGATTAATAGGGTTATGACTGAATTGACAAATTATTCAAAAGGTTTAGAATTAAATTGAGACAATTGAAAAATTTAAGATTGAGTTGGCAAATCTTGAAAATGTTTAAGACTAAATTGATCATCGTATAATAAGTTAATGACTTTTTAAACGATTATCTCATGTCCCCATCGTGTTTTAAACTATTTAATTGTGTAAATTTAATCTTAAACATTTTGATGATGTGTCATTCTAATCCCAAATATTTTGAAGATTTGACAATGTAACTTTCTTAGCTAATTATAAAAGTAATAGATTTATGATTAAACTGACAAGTCTTTAAAAACTCAGGATTAAATCGATATAATCGAAAAGTTTAGAATTCGATTAATAAATTGTCAAAAAATTATGTGAACTGTTTTTCCGACAATAATCCCATTTCCATGGCTCCCAAGCACCCAAAAGGGCCCCCTCCCCCCGATCATCAGTGGCTCGTCCCCCATCACATGGCATGCCCCCACCTCTCCCTCCTTTCTGGACGGTGGACATGGGAGCACGGGAACTTCTCCCCGACTCTGACATGCCCCGTAGGAAAACCGCCGGTCGCTTTCGATCGTGATGGGGGGATTGATGATTTATCAAGGGCGAGAAAAATAAAATAAAACAAAATGAGTGAAAATACAAGAAGGGAAAAATCAAAGCGGTAAAAAACAAAAAGCAAAATAGTGCGGGAATCCCCAAAAAGAACAGGGGGCGCTTTGAACATTTGACTGACCAAACAGGTGGAGAAGTGCAGCAGCAGTAGCTGCTGCTAGCTGCCAGCGGCGGCAGAACAACCTATAGCCAATCCACGGCCGCCCCCACATCCAGCACCACCAAAGTTCTCCCCTCTAGCGCTCTCGCGCAGCAGTCTCTCCCGCTTTTTCACTGCGCAAGCTTCCAATACACCACCAACCGAAAATAACTGACCGAAAAACAGGGGAAACGACACAGCATATATGGCCAACTTCCTTTAGAAAATTATAATAATAAAATAAAGGGATGGACGCTATTAAAAAAATTCAAAACTATGTCGCCAAAATCCCTAAATTTTGTCCACTATGACACGACTCTCTATTTCAGTTTCATTGGTAGCATATTTGTCATATTAGTATAAATTCATGATTTTTTATAATATAAAAAAAAGTTTCAAGGTATTTGTATTACAACAAGTATACTTTGAAGCTTTTTATGGTATTAAAAAAAACACTTAAATTGAACATTTTTTTCTTTGTGCTAAACATGATCCTACTATACATAGGAATATTTATTTATTTTTTTGAAATTTCCCAAAAAGTTAATGTATTCAATTTTGCATAGAAATAAAAGAAATGTTAAGAGTAAAAGGAATTTCGTAACAAAAAAAGGGTACAGGTCAAGGTTGTACAGAAATCCCAAGAGATTGATCATTGCTTCTATTTATAACTTCTTAATTGTGTTATGAGAGTGAGAAAACTCATGGCATGAACATTTATCGAAATGATTATGTACGATTTCGACAATAAATTATTGACGTTCCATATTGAGAAAAGTCCAAATTTGGATGCCATAATGTCAATCGAAAAATTAGTTCAAAAAATATAATTCATTATAAGAATCGAGTGTCGGCAATGTCTTTTTCATGTTTTAAATGACAAATCTGATGGCGATTCAGTTACAGGGGATGAGATGCTACAGTTTTAGAAGGACCCAAATTCGATTCTAGGCTAGAAAAAAGATAAAGATATCGCGTCCGCCACAATAACTACTTGTTAATTATTAGATGCACGAAGTTAAGTGATTAGACTAGGTAGTGTTGAAATGTGATCATTTCAAGGTTGCTTTATGATAAATAAACAAATAAACGAAAAAAATAAGAAAAAAATAAAAAAAGGAGATAATTAATATAAAACGAGAGAGAAATTGAAAAAAATAAATCCGGAAGGGAAACGAAAAGAAAATGACAGAGGTAGTAAGAAGAGCAGCAAAAGGCAATGAACGCACGTTGAAAAAGAAACGAATTGACACTGACTCACTCCCTCTCCCTCTCCCTCTCTCTCTCTCTCTCTAGACGGACTCCATTTTCGGCCACCATTGGCGTTAAGCTCTGAGCTGGACTGGATTGCTCGCGAAGATTCACACACTCTCTCTCTGTCTGTCAGGTACAGTGCGGGGAAGGAGGCGGCGGTCGTCGTGCTTCGTCCGTTGACGCATGCATTCCCGCGTCGGCGGAAGCGTCGGTCCCCATCGCTTCGATGGGGACGAGAGAAGAGATTCCGCGACGCCGCCTCTGATCCGATCTGCTCGTCCCCCTCGCTTTCTTTTTCTTTTTGTTTCTTTTTTTCTTTTTGCTTCTTTTTCCTTCCGTTTCGCCTTCTGCTGTTTGATTGAGCTCGCTGAATCGCGGCGCCCGGCTGTTCTCTCTCTCGCTTCCTTTTTTTTTTTTTTTTTTTTTTTTAATAATAAAGTAGTGAGCAGCCTGCTCGTTCGCGATTGCGCGTTTACGTGGATGGAAGACCGGATTCGGTCGCGGTTCGATGCTTTGTTGATGGCTGGTATTTGGTCTCCAGGGGCTCGGCTTCGGACGAGGAGGAGGGAGGTGTCGGTTGAGTGAGCTGTCGATTCGTGGTTAAGCAAATTCGGTTGAATGCATTCCATGGCGAGGACTTGAAGTGGGCATTCGGAGGTGTGTTATTTGTTTATTGGCCGGCGGGAGTTCTTGCGCATCGCTCTGATTCTGTCTCCGAGATGTACGCTTTTCTTGGTCTGATGAGCATACTGCTGGACTGATTTGACTGCTGCCCGAGGCTTCAGCGTTTGAATTAACTAAAACTATTGCGGTAACGCGTTTGGATTTCAAAAATCGGCTTGCTTTTTCTATTTTTAAGTTATAATCGTGCTCCTAGCATCATTGCTGATCTTGTGTGAATTCGTCGGAGGAAGGGCGGGAAGTTATCGGGGATGGGCTCCCTGACCCACCTTTGGGTATGGAAAGTTAAGATAGGGAAGTGGGAATTGATAATCAAGTCGATAGAAGTCCTTGGTAATATTAATGATCTGATAATTGCTTGGTTGTTGAGACAGGAGGGCTACTGTGCGATGTGCCCATGGAATGGTGTGAGGAAAAGTGAATGATTTTGTTCTCTGTCATGTGGTAGACTAAATTATAGAAGCAGTGGACCTAGTATGGTCATTACTGCCCTACAGAATGCATGTCTGTTATTGCTTTCTTTGAGAGAGAGAGATCTCTCAAACTCCAGATGCTCTTGTTACATACGGGCGTGTGGACATGGATGCTGAATCGCCATTCTTTTGTTTGATTCTATCAAATATTTTTGAAAACTTGATTGGAACTTGTTTCCAGCAGTTTCGAGGTCTTATCTGGCACTTTGCCTCTCCATGTAGAATGGAGAAGAGGAACAAGTCGACAAGGTGGAATTCTTTTCCTTGATCTGCAGGAGTTAAAGGGCAAAAGCTGAAGCACAGAATCGGTGCAGATGTCAAAGTCTGCTTCTCCCGAACCAAGAGAGTCTACTGTCTCATTGACTTCTCATCGGCAGTGAGTGTCTCTTCTCCAAATCTTGCCCATGTGTTTTTAATTAGAGTATTAGGCAAAGGGGAAGCAACTCTTGATGGATCCATGCTTATAAGTACTTGCCGGTCTTATTGAAAAGAACCCAGTAGAATTCAAATTCAAATTTCTGTTACACTTCTCGTGTCTTTTATTCCCTTTGTGTGTGTACATATATGTGTTTTTTTTTTTTTTGTGGGGGGCTATTGAGGGTTGTAGTGAGCTTACGTTTCAAATACCTTTTCTTGGAGCATGCCGTCATACAGTAATCTACAATTATGTGTTATGTCATAGGGAGTCAAATGGAGCAGCTGGACTGGATGATACAGAAAGCACAATGGCCACAGTTGCTCAGTTCATTGAGCAACTGCATACCAACATGTCTTCAGCACATGAAAAAGAGCTCGTTACAACTCGTCTACTCAGTATTGCCAAAGCAAGAAAGGATGCAAGGATGCTTATTGGTTCTCATTCCCAAGCAATGCCATTGTTCATATCAATTCTTAGGAGTGGAACTTCTTTGGCAAAAGTAAATGTTGCTATGACGCTCAGCATTTTGGGCAAAGATGAAGAATTACGTTTGAGAGTCCTTCTTGGTGGTTGCATCCCGCCATTGCTTTCACTTTTGAAATCCGAATTGACTGAAGCAAGAAAGGCAGCAGCTGAAGCAATATATGAAGTCTCAGGTGGTGGGCTCTCAGGCGATCATGTGGGTATGAAGATATTTGTTACTGAAAGCGTAGTACCAACCTTATGGGATCAACTTGATCCAGAGAACAAACAAGACAAAGTGGTTGAGGGTTTTGTTATTGGGGCACTAAGGAACCTCTGTGGTGACAAGGATGGTTACTGGAAAGTTACACTTGAGGCTGGGGGTGTGGATATTATCATCGGTCTTCTGTCTTCTGATAATGCTGCTGCTCAGTCAAATGCTGCCGCTCTTTTGGCCCGTCTTATATTGGCTTTCAGCGAGAGCATTCCCAAAGTGATAAATTCTGGAGCTGTCAAAGTTTTGTTACGACTGGTGGGTCGGCAAAATGATGCTTCTGTCCGTGCTAGTGCTGCTGATGCCTTGGAGGCTCTTTCTTCTACGTCAACCACAGCTAAGAAAGCTGTCGTGGATGCAGATGGTATCCCAGTTCTCATTGGTGCTGTAGTCGCTCCTTCTAAAGAATGTATGCAAGGAGGATTTGGCCAAGCTTTGCAGGGCCATGCAACACGAGCTTTAGCAAACATTTGTGGTGGGATGTCCGAGCTTGTCGGTTACCTTGGAGAGCTCTCACAGTCTTCTCGTTTAGCTGCACCTGTTGGTGACATAATTGGAGCACTCGCTTATGCTCTGATGGTCTTTGAGCAAAAATCTAGTGTTGAGGAAGCACCATTCAACGTGACACACATAGAACACATTCTAGTCACACTACTGAAGCCTCGGGATAATAAATTGGTTCAAGAGCGCATCCTAGAGTCCATGGCCAGCCTATATGGTAATCCTCATCTATCCAGATGGGTTGACCATGCTGAAGCGAAGAAGGTGCTTATTGGACTTACGACGATGGCAGCCGCAGATGTACAAGAGGATTTGATACTCTCCTTGACTAGATTGTGCTATGATGGATTGGGCCTTTGGGAGTCCATTGGAAAAAGGGAAGGAATACAGTTGCTAATATCATTGCTGGGTTTATCAACCGAACAGCATCAAGAATATGCTGTTGAATTATTGGCACTTCTGACGAACCAAGTCGACGACAGCAAGTGGGCAATCACTGCTGCTGGAGGGATCCCTCCATTGGTACAATTGTTAGAAACAGGATCGCAGAAAACCCGGGAGATTGCTGCACTCATCCTATGGAACTTGTCTTGCCATAGTGATGATATCTGTGCTTGTGTTGAAAGTGCGGGAGCTATCTCATCGCTGTTGTGGCTTTTAAAGAGTGGCGGACCAAAGGGACAAGGAGCATCAGCAAAGGCGCTCATAACGATTGTGCGGGCTGCAGATTCACCCACCATCAATCAGTTATTAGCATTGCTCCTGGGTGATAGTCCCAGTTCCAAATCTCACATAATTAGGGTTTTGGGTCATGTGTTGACTTTGGCATCCCAGAGCGATTTGGTGTACAATGGGTCTGCTGCAAATAAAGCGTTAAAGACTCTTGTCCAGGTTCTGGATTCATCAAATGAAGAGACTCAAGAATGCTCTGCTTCTGTTCTAGCAGATATATTTAGCTTGAGACAGGACATTTGTGAAAGTCTAGCAACTGATGAGATTATTCATCCCTGCATGAAACTTTTGGCCAGTGATACTCAAGTGATTGCAACTCAGTCTGCACGAGCTTTGAGCGCTCTTTCTCGTCCCACCAAGAGTAAAAAAGCTAACAAATTGTCTTGCATTACTGAAGCGGATGTAAATCCTTTAATTAGTTTGGCCAAAAGTTCATCAATTGAAGCAGCTGAGACTGCAGTGGCTGCACTTGCCAATCTTCTATGTGAACCCCAGATTGCCGCAGATGCTCTTGCTGAAGATGTGGTTTCTGCTCTGACAAGAGTACTTGGTGAAGGTTCACTGGAAGGCAAGATTAATGCATCACGTGCACTTAATCAATTACTCAAGCATTTTCCAGTGGGTCATGTGCTCACAGGACATGCTCACTGTCGCTTCACCGTTCTTGCCCTTGTTGATTCTTTGAATGCAATGGACATGGATGGAACAGATGTTATGGATGCACTGGAAGTAGTTGCCCTCCTGGCTAGGACAAAACAGGACACAAACTTGAGTTATACCCCATGGTCTGCCCTTGCTGATGTTCCATCAAGCTTAGAATCTGTTGTCCGCTGCCTGGCTGAGGCCCCCCCTTTAGTCCAAGATAAAGCCATAGAGATACTGTCTAGACTTTGCGGGGATCAACCAGCTGTACTTGGTGACTTTTTGGTTGCAAGATCACAATCTATTTGTTCATTAGCTAATAGAATCATCAATTCAGCCAGCCTAGAAGTGAGGGTTGGTGGGGCCGCACTGTTAATTTGTGCTGCAAAAGAGCACAAACAGCAGTCTCTTGATGAGCTTGAGTCTTCCGCATACCTCAAACCCCTAATATATGCATTAGTGGATATGACAAAGCATGATTCCAGCTGTTCCTGCTTAGAGATTGGAGTTAAAACTCCCATAGGTTTTATGGAAAGAACCATTTTCCAGGAGGGGGATGAGTCTGATGTTTCTGATCCCGCCACAGTGTTGGGAGGAACTGTTGCCTTGTGGTTGCTGTCAATAATTTCAGCCTCACATGAAAATAATAGACTCGCTCTTATGGAAGCTGAGGGGCTTGAGGCTCTTTCTGACAAGCTGGCCAGTCATACTTCCCGTTCACAGGTAGCATTATTTTGTTCTTAGTCTGTTGTCAACTGCTTTCTCATTTACTTGGGTTCAAGATATATTTCTCAATTCCTTTTCCACCACCGCAGTCTTCCACTGGGTGATCATTGCAAATGATTCAGTTGCCAGGTAAATTGATTGAAATGCATTAAGTGATGAGCTGTCATTTAGGGGATTTAGCTTGGGATCCTGTCTCTTACACATCTTTTAACTCTTTTGACATTTGCCAATCAAATGCATGCTTTCTATTAAAATGAACAATTACAGAGATAGAGATAGTGTAAGCCACATAGAATCAAGCAAGGCATTGTTGCCAAGAGAGTGCGCCCTTAATTTTCTTGTTAATTCTGAAGATTATCAAGTTTTAATATATCTGTGACTAACCACACTTAATCCGGCACCTACAAAGCATGTACTTGTGGCCCTCTGTTCAGCGGTCAAATTTACTAGATAACGGGGTACATATGATGCTTTCATTGTGGAGAAAATATTTTATTTCATGGGAAAATTGCCAAAACATGATTTTCTCAAGTTGAGCCCCCTAGACTTAAGAAAGTCATTCTAATTTGCCCCAACAAACTCAGAGCATTGACGAATTCTATTTACATGTATTTTTCATCAAATTGAAAAAAAAATCATTTTAATTTTGAAACATTAACAAACATTTTCATGTGACTTCTGACTTTAAGTGCGAGTTCATAAATTTTTAAGATTTAAGGTGTTCCATACTAAATAAAAATAAAAAAAAAGCTAAAAAGTCCAAGTTAAAAGCAAAAACTACCTCAAGCGTTCATTGATTTCTCATTTTTCTTCTTAATCATAAATAAAGAGCCAATATACACCAAGGCAATGCAGCTAGAAAAACAAACAAATGTGCAGAAAGGAAGTGAAAAGAATGCAAATCCAACTATTGGATGAAGCTAAAAGTTGGTTTGGTGGAAATGAGAATGTTTCAGAGTGACGGAATTATTTAATTAAGTCTATGTTGAAAAGAAAATATGCTATTATTTCACAATATCAAATTTAATTAGCCACTATTTTCATAGTGGACCAAGGGCTGGTTCAAATTGATGCACAATCTGACGACAATTTGCAACACAATGTGCCATTCGTAGTTGCAAATTGGAAGGGGATTTTTGGACAGAGATTGAAAATGGGGTTCATGATCAAATTTCTGTTTTGTTTGCAGGCTGAATATGAGGATCGAGAGGGCATATGGATTACTGCCTTGCTGTTAGCCATTCTATTTCAAGATGCAAACGTTATACTGTCTCCAGCAACTCTCTGTGTTATCCCTTCACTAGCTCAGCTGCTACAATCTGATGAAATTATCAATAGATTCTTTGCTGCACAGGCAATGGCTAGTCTTGTTTGCCATGGAAATATGGGAATAAACCTTGCAATTGCAAATTCAGGAGCCGTTGTGGGGTTGATAAACTTGGTTGGTTATGTAGAGTCAGATTTGCCGAACCTCATTGCTTTGTCAGAGGAATTTTTCTTGTCACGAAACCCTGATCAACTTGCTTTGGAGCAGCTTTTTAAAATTGAAGATGTAAAAAGTGGCGCCACTGCACGAAAATCTATACCTTTGTTGGTGGACCTCTTGAGACCAATGCCTGATAGGCCTGGTGCCCCTCCCATTGCTGTTCAGCTCTTGACTTATATTGCAGAAGGAAATGATGTGAGCAAGCTAATTATGGCTGAAGCTGGAGCTTTAGATGCTCTTACGAAGTACCTGTCTTTGAGCCCTCAAGACTCAACGGAAGCTACTATAGCTGATTTATTGAGGATATTATATATGCATGCTGATATCATCCGGTATGAGGCATCAGTTAGTTCACTGAACCAGCTAATAGCTGTTCTGCGACTGGGGTCAAGGACTTCGAGGTTTAGTGCTGCAAGGGCTCTTCATGAACTTTTTGATGCTGAGAACATCAGAGACTCTGATTTGGCCAGGCAGGCTATTCAACCATTAGTTGACATGCTAAATTCTGCATCGGAGAGTGAGCAAGAGATAGCTCTTGCTGCCTTGACAAAGTTCACTTCAGGAAATCCGGTAAAAGCAGCGGTGTTTACTGAAGTGGAAGGCAATACCCTTGAGAATCTATATAGAATTTTATCCTCCGCATCATGCTTGGAATTGAAGAGAGATGCTGCAGAACTCTGTTTTATTCTATATAGTGATGCAAAGGTTAGGGCAGACCCAATTGCCTTGAAATGCATTCAGCCCCTCATAGTGCTTGTGCAATCCGAATTAAGCACAGCAGTGGAGTCTGGGATATGTGCTCTTGAGAAATTGTTGGATGATGAAAGACTGGTGGAGCATGCTTCAGCCCTCGATATCATAGATCTCATCGTTGGCCTGGTCTCTGGGACAAATTATCGGCTGATTGAGGCCAGCATCTGTGCTCTCATAAAACTAGGGAAAGACCGGACTCCTTGCAAATTGGCTATGGTTAAAGCTGGCATTATTGACAAATGTCTTGAGCAACTCCCTGTTGTACCCATTTCCTTGTGCTCCTCAATTGCAGAACTCTTCCGCATTTTGACCAACAGCAGTGCCATCGCCAGGAGTTCAACTGCAGCAAGAATAGTAGAGCCTCTTTTCACGCTTTTGCATTCTCCGGACTTCAGCTTATGGGGACAGCACAGTGCCTTGCAAGCACTTGTAAATATTCTGGAGAAGCCACAGAGCCTTGCTACTTTGAAACTCACTCCTTCCCAAGCAATAGAGCCTTTGATTTCATTTTTGGAGTCCCCATCTCAAGCCATCCAGCAGCTAGGCACAGAACTGCTCTCTCATCTTCTAGCCCAGGAACATTTTCAGCAAGACATCACTACAAAAAATGCAGTTGTGCCGCTTGTGCAGCTTGCTGGAATTGGTATCCTCAATTTGCAGCAAACGGCAATAAAAGCACTTGAGAAAATATCCACTAGCTGGCCAAAGGCTGTGGCAGAGGCTGGCGGGATATTTGAGCTTGCGAAGGTTATCATGCAAGATGACCCGCGGCCACCGCATGCATTGTGGGAGTCGGCTGCTTTAGTTCTTTCTAATGTTCTGTGCTATAATGCAAAGTATTATTTCAAAGTTCCTCTTGTTGTCCTAGTTAAAATGCTGCATTCTACAGTAGAGAGCACCGTTACAGTTGCTCTCAATGCCTTGATAGTTCATGAAGGGAATGATGCCTCGAGTGTTGAACAGATGACTGAAGCTGGAGCAATTGATGCTTTGCTAAACCTTTTAAGATCTCATCAGTGCGAGGAAGTATCTGGTAAATTGCTTGAGGCATTATTTAATAATATTAGGGTTAGAGAGAGGAAAGTCTCCAAGTATGCTATAGCACCTTTATCACAGTATCTACTGGATCCACTTACTAGATCAGAGTCTGGCAGACTTCTTGCAGCTTTAGCCCTTGGAGACCTCTCCCAACATGAAGGACATGCTAGAGCCAGTGATTCTGTTTCTGCATGTCGTGCTTTGATAAGCTTGCTGGAAGATGAACCTACAGAAGATATGACAATAGTCGCAATTTGTGCGCTGCAGAATTTTGTCATGCATAGCAGAACTAACAGGAGGGCTGTTGCAGAAGCAGGTGGCATATTAGTAATTCAGGAAATGCTGCTGTCCACCCATTCAGAAATTGCTCGGCAGGCAGCATTGCTCATCAAATTTCTATTTTCTAATCACACCCTCCAAGAATATGTCTCCAATGAACTGATTAGATCATTAACAGGTACATTACCAGAGTAACTGATTATTCCTTAACTCATATCTGGGGTCAATACTTTTTCCTTCTCATGTATGTTCCTAGCTTTACGTTGCCGTTGTCATTGGCCAAAAAACTCTGCATACCTAATGCTTTGATACCATGTATGCCATCTGTCCAGATTCTCGCGATGGTATTCTTCATCATTCAATTTTAATAATATTGGGTTGGCTATTGGTGAGAAGCCAACCCTCATTTCGACTGCAAAATTACGATCCTGTATGTCAAGCCTTTACTTTGAGACCAATGTTACTTTTTCGGCTGGCAGAAATATATCAATACTGGGTCTGATGTGAATGCAATGTAGCATTGTGTATCATGCATGAAGCCTTTTATATGATTTATGAGTATTTATCTTCAACAGCTCATAAATTTTTCCATTGCATGTTCACTGCCGACTTTTGTCTCACCATTTTGTTTCTCAGTTTTGATAGATTAACAGAACTTCCCCTTTGTCCTTCTTCATATATCAAATTGTGTTCGTTTCTTTTGCAGCTGCACTGGAGAAGGAATTGTGGTCAATGGCAACCATCAATGAAGAGGTCTTGAGAACTCTAAATGTGATTTTTATGAACTTCCCTAAGCTCCATGTATCTGAAGCTGCTACCTTATGCATCCCGCACTTGGTAAATGCCCTCAAATCTGGTAGTGAGACGGCTCAGGAATCTGTTTTGGACACTTTATGTTTGTTGAAACAATCTTGGTCCTCCATGGCTTTGGACATAGCAAAGTCACAGGCCATGATAGCATCAGAGGCCATTCCAATACTTCAGATGTTGATGAAAACTTGCCCACCTAGTTTCCATGATAGGGCGGACAGCCTTCTCCACTGCTTACCAGGATGTTTGACCGTGACCATTAAGCGAGGGAACAACTTAAAACAGGCAATGGGTAGCACAAATGCCTTCTGTCGACTGACAATAGGCAATGCTCCTGCACGACAAACAAAGGTAACATTTCTTTCGCGATAACCCACAATATTTGTGAACCTCATTGGCATGGCTTTGATATATTTTTTTGTTCCTGGTGGGAGCTTAGGAGGCTTGACTCCAATACTTTTAGGTTAGTGCTTGAAGGATTAAAATTGGTATGCTATAAGTTAAAAATATGGCTATTTTGATTATGAAATATGCAGCTACATTTGCATCTAGACACTGATATGATTAATTTTGTAATTCTCATAAAATTTTTCTTTCTGTTTCTTTATTTTCCTCCTTCAGGTGGTTAACCACAGCATTTGTCCAGAATGGAAAGAAGGTTTCACTTGGGCTTTTGATGTGCCTCCAAAAGGACAGAAACTGCATATCATATGCAAAAGCAAAAACACGTTTGGGAAGGTCTGTGTGCTCTGAACACATCATGTTGAAGCATATCAACCTAGACACTTATTATTGCTATAAGTATATGTGGTTCACATTATCGACCTGCACCTTTACCAGGCAATTCTTTAAATAAATGTAACTGTGTGTTCAATGCATGCTTATCTATTAAAAACTTATTCCCATGCTTAATAGTCCTACATGGTAATCTGTACTTAAACTTAGATGAGCAAGTAACACAGAGCTAAAAGTCATCCTGACCATTATCATGTTCTTCAATTTGACATGAGATGTGTTCCTTTTCAGGCAACTCTCGGGAGAGTGACTATCCAAATAGACAAAGTTGTGACAGAAGGAGTATACAGTGGATTATTCAGTCTTAACCACGAGAACAACAAAGATGGATCTTCCCGAACGCTTGAAATAGAGATTATCTGGTCCAACAACAGGCAACCGGGTGATGACATATGAGGGGATTAAGCTAGCCTCCCGGATGAAAAATCAGAATATGGCAAGGTCATGAAGTTAGCTGGTTGATTAGTAATAGTGTGCAGGATGTTGATTTGCTTGTAATTATCTGTCATTTAAAGGTTCGATTTTGTAGTCTGATGCATGTGCTGCTGGAGGGGTGTACAGTATAAAGCTTACACAAACTAGCAGAGGCGATAAGAGTCATGGGATTTTTGCTTTAGGGTTCTAAAGCTAATTATAGATCTACTGTACAGGTCAGTCTTCTAGGATCTAGCAAGTTAAAAATCCTTGCAGAAATTGGCAGTCGTAATCGATTTTTGCCGATAGTGCTGCTCTTAGCTGACAAAATCATTGTACTTGTGTCATGCTTGTGATCTTTCGTGAGGCAAATCCTCTCTGCAAGCATTATCATTTGCTTTTGTTATGGTCTCAAAAGTGGATGTATAGGTTGTTAGGAATATTTCTTCTGGAGTTGCATAATCTCTCAAATAAGAGATTTGTTCGTTGAGTTCAGAGGCTGGATCTCATGGGGGCAAGCAGGGGCCATTGCTTCCTTTGGCGGTTTGGCATCTGGTGCAATTTTTTTGATTATTTATTGTATTCTTCGGGATTCCATGTGTATTTTTTAAACCTTGCCCCTACCAAGGTAAGATTTTGCATTCCTTTTGATGTTGCCTATGGTCCAATGGGAGCAGGGAGAAAAGAAGGTGGTCCTTTAACTTCTCATTCATACTTATTTTACTAGACATGTGAGTTCCGTCTTCTGAGTTTTGAGTGGTGATCTTTTGCGAGGCTGAGATTAATCTGGATTAAAGGTCATGAGAGATGGAAAAGATTTGAGGTGGGGTTGGGCTTTTGCCTCTTTGATATGAGACAGCTAGACCTGGAATTGACTTGCATATTGCTACTTCCAAACCCGTGCGAGATGGATCGGGTGCATGGACCCTGGTCCATCTGGATCATTAAATCAAGTGAGTTTCATCATTGGTAAAAGATTGTCCGAATCTAAAGACTTTGATAGGCTAATGGGGCATATTATTAGTCCACTAATAATGTACAATCCTCTATCCTTGTAGATGATGTCACATAGGATAATTGAAACAAAGTTTGGAAAAACTCGTGTTTAATGGTATGGTTATTGAAGTGTTTTTATACAATAAAATGGAAAGTAAATATGAAGAGATTTTCACCTCCTTTCTATATTAAACAAGAAACATAACTCACGGTCTTTTCATTACGCCTGTGTGATTGTGCAAATAATGACATAGTCATAGACACTTTATATCGCAAGACCTCTCCTAGGATAAATCATGGCTATCATTTCTATTTCTATAGTACGGAATTGGTTTTCATCTAGGCCTAAGCTGCTTGGCAACAGGATGTATAAAATCACTTAATTAGATCGTGATATATAATTGAGATCTTAAATTTCAACCTTGGGCTGCTTAGGGAGGTCGAATTGAAGATCGGTATAAGTTTGGTAAAAGAGCATCTCAGTCAAAGAACATATCTCGCGTTGGTTCATTCATCATCTCTGTAATCAGCGTTAAATGGATGCGATGGTGACAAGTGTCTCTCGCACAGAGAGAGAAATCACAAGGTCGTCGCCCCGCCCCGATTCTCCAAAGTCCGAATGGGTCCTGAGTCATCGCCCCGCGCACCGGCCCACCCATAAAGAAAACTTTCCGAACTCGTACTTGACCCGCAAGAGCGCACGCAGGGCCAAACCGTCTTTTCGCTCTCCGCACGAAGAAGGGAAACAGGAAGAAACGAGCCAAAACGCCAAAACCAACATTCGGACAAATTTCAAAGCTGCAACGAATAAAAAGCTAAGCCCTGGTTTTTGGAGGGAGCAAGCACCCTCCCTCCTCGTGACCCCTCTCTCTCTCTCTCTCTCTCTCTCTCTATGTGCGAAGCTCGCGCATTCTCCGGCGATGTTCGGCTCGAGCTCCAAGTCGCAGAGATCCTCCGCTTCGTCAATCTCGCCGTTCCGGTCGCGGAAGCCGGCGGCGGCGGCGGCGGCGGCTCCTCCTCCGCCGGCCTCGGCCAAGCGTCCGGTCACTCCTTCCTCGGGCAGGCTGCCGTCGTCGTCGTCGTCGTCGTCGAGGTCGGCAAGTAAGCCGGCCTCGGTTTCTCAGGCTGCGGCGGCGGCGTCGTCGGAGATCCCGAAGCGGAACGCCAGCCCGACCTCGCAGATCGTCGAGCGGCCGGGTTTCAGCAAGTCCAAGGAGAACGTCACCGTCACCGTGAGGTTTCGTCCTCTCAGGTTAGTCGAGCGCGCGTTTATTTGTTCTCTCCGCGGAGTTGACTTTTTTTTTTTTTTTTTTTGAGTTACCGCGGGTCTGTTCTCTAGTCGATGGTGATCATTTTTTTTTCCCCTCTTTTCGCTGCTGATTCTGATTTTTGGAAATGTGGACTGATTTTGAGCAGCCCAAGGGAGATTAACAAAGGAGATGAGGTGGCCTGGTATGCAGATGGTGATTACGCAGTGAGGAACGAATACAATCCTTCCATTGCCTATGGCTTCGGTTAGCCTCGGTTCCTCCTTTTACTTCTCGAAGCAGTTACCGAGAGTTGGGTGGTCTTTGGCACACGAGCTTGAATAAGCTGCCCATGCCGTGGGATTGCCAGTTGCTGCATATAGTTTTTAAGCACAGTTAGCGGTCGCACCAACACGGTGGAATCCACACGATCGACTGAGTTGTCGATTCTGAATGGTGGGCCGGTGGCTGCACCTGAAGCTAGGTCATTAAGTATCATATGACTTTTCCCCCGATTTGGCATCCTGGAAACTTTACTTGACCACTTATATATTGATAATACAGTGGCAACATTTTTCGGCAAGGATTAAATGCAGAGTCTTACCATGGGACTCTAGTGTTTGAATTCGGATTTCAAATAAATCGAGTAAGAATCGACTTCTTTTTATCTGAGACATAAATTATGGCGGTTTTGCAGATAGAGTATTTGGTCCAGCAACAACGACACGCCATGTTTACGATGTTGCTGCTCAGCATGTTGTCAGCGGTGCTATGCAAGGGATCACCGGTACTTATCTTTTTCTTTGCTTGACATGGCTCTTTCTGTCTTAGAAAGCAAATAAGAGAATTGCATGTTGAGAAGCCTTGATGTGAAAGGTGAGATGATGTTTTACCTAAGGAAGAAACGCTGTAAAAACATAACGGCCATGCGATGCGTTTCCACAATGTAATTTTTTTTTTGTCTGTCAAAAAGTAGCCATCACGATAGAATGTATGCTGGTAATTTTCTGTCTAAGGTAGGAACCTTAGCTACTGTCCCTGCTCATTTTAGTTTGTTGTCCCTTTTCATTTGGTGTATGGATGAAGTTTACTTTTTTCTCTTGGACTAGTCGTTTGGTATAAGTGCACTGTACTTTGTAACTTAAAATATGATGTTCCTTGCACTGATTGGTTAGATATGACCCAACAGTGAGTTTCTTGTACAATGAGTGGTTAATGTGGGCACAAATAATACTTAGCTTTAGCTTCTCTATTCTGGTGCAGGTACTGTATTTGCATATGGCGTCACTAGTAGTGGGAAAACTCATACTATGCACGTAAGTCAGAAATTCATATCCATTCCATTCAAATATTTTTATCACTTCTCCAGATGACTTGTGATTTATACTGATGAGTCATATCCCATTATGTGAGAACCAGTACTTCACAAATTTGTTAGGGATACTGATGGAAATTGTTTCTTGAGATCAACAGAATACATGAATGGCATCGGTTTGCCTTCACCGTCCTCACTGTTTATGCATCTCGTTTGACTTTTGATGTTGATTTAATATATCGTTCTTTCACTTGATTTAATGAGTTCAAATTCTATCTTGTTATGCTAATCTGAGTGTAAGTGATATGCAAAACATGGTTTTCTTTCCAGAAACAAGTTTTCTCCAAATCAAGTGATTTTGTGAGGTCTATGCTGCTATCGCATGGATTTTAGCATGAATCCCAATCAACACTCTTTGAACTGAGGTTAACTATATCCACGTGGTTTGGAAAGCCAGGGGCAGTTTAGTTTGTTAGAAATATAATGTTTTTAACTGCGACTCAGTTTTTAGATGAAAGATGTATTCGCATCAATGATGGCATTACCACCATCTGTAGCAAAATTTGTTTCTTTTCTGAAGACATTGTGTGAGTCAAAGTAATAGTTTGTTGGCTTAACTACTGAAGGTGCATCATGTAATTAGGATAATTATGTGCTTGCAAACTGACCAACCACTATCTTTCTGTTTATTGAAGGGGGAGCAAAAATCACCAGGGGTAATCCCATTGGCTGTGAAGGATGTTTTTGGAATTATACAAGAGGTGGTGAATTTTCTGTTGTTTGATATATTGACATTGATCTGGAATTTCTACTGACCCTTCTGGCCCTTTTCAGACACCTGGACGAGAGTTTCTTCTTCGTGTTTCATATCTAGAAATTTATAATGAGGTCAGCTCAACTTAATTGCATTATTGTGTGGTATGGTATAGGAATTTTTGATATCTAATATATACAAACAATGGTGATTTTTATTATTATTTGAAATCTCAAGTGTGAACAATCCAAAGCAGGCCATAGAAAGAAAGTAGTTCTCTTTTATTTTGCTCAAAGGTTATTTTATATCCCCTTCTTACTTTCCTTATTGATTGAAAGACTCAATATGACTGATTTTAGTTTATGATTGCATGTACCTGGTGCATGTCTCTTCTGATCTGAGAATTAGAAGAGCGGTTTATCAACTATTTAAAGTAATTAGTTTTGGAGAGGGAAATATCAGGAGGGAATCCTGACACAGAACCAATGTACTGTTTAACTGTTGTTGAATACTGAAGGCTTGATCTTCAATTTTATGGAGCTGGTCCAGTTCTGGATTAAATGGGAAGACATTATAGATGAGATATAAAGGGCAGTAAGGGGCAGTGTCTTGGGAAGAAATAAACATTGCACACCTGTTAGAAATATTACTGCTCTCTGTACATTCAGACAAAGTTGGTTGCTAATGAGTTCATGGCCATGTTATTCTAGGAGATCATAGAATTGGTAATGCTGATCCTATGTCTTGTCTAGACCTACTTCTAAGCTAAATCTGTTTGTGTGCATATGGGATTCCAAAAGTTGCTGTACATGGAGAAAAAGGTTATCCTGTGAAATGACGGTGTAAATTAAATTGGAAGATAACAATGAGGTAGTACTGCTGGGATGGTGTTTTTGATGAGAAATGAACATTACCGGGGAAGGTTGTCTCAAGTAACAGTTGCATATTACCAGAGATTTGTTTCATTGCTCGTCTGCTGTTAGTTCATAGATTTGATTTCACTTTAAAACTCCATCTCTGATGTATTTAAACCTTGAGAAGTGATATATAGTTTCCCTCTGCACATTTGGAAAGGCTCAACAACTTAGGCTGCGCATGACAAAGTTTCTAAAATATAATCAATTTAAACCTTAATTTCTATTCCCCCGGATAAAATTTATGTTTCTCAATTTCTTCGTTTTTCTGTTCCTCGGAACAGGTTTGAAACAGAAATCCGTTTGGTAACGCATTTGATTTCTCTATTTCTCAAAACAGATTTCTATTCCGTAAATAGAGAAATCGAAGAAATCGAAGCTGAAATTTTTAGCTTTTCGGTTTTTGAAACAGAAATAGAAATTTTTTTTTCTCAACTTTTAATTTAGTCCAAAATATTTTAGATCACTAATATTGAAATAGAAATAGAAATAGAAATAGTTAATTTAATCCAAAATATTTTAATAATTTTTTAATATAATCATTTCAATTAATATTGATTGAAAATCTTAACCATTGGGCAAAATGGTGGGAATTGAATGAACAAGGCTTCATTTGTTGCACGCAAGAGATTTCACGCATGGTAATAGTCAACTTGCCACATTCATATTTAACGAGTCTTTCTTCACCTACTCTTCTGTAGTACACCAGACAACGGCTCTATCTAGCTAACTATTTTTTTAATCATAAGCTTCATATTGAGACGGTAAAAAAGGGTCAAATCATTAGGGCTTCATCCGATTTTTCTTTTATAAGGAAAAGAGATCTAATAAGGAATATGTTGTTCTTGTAAGAGTGTTGATGAAAATACAGATTTTGATAATAAATTTTTAAATAATCCTAGTGTTGATAATTTTGAAAAAAATTGGTGACGATTTTTAAACATGGTGAGGATTTTTTTAACAAAATTTGGAAAGAAATTGGAATTAGACTTGAAGTTAGGACTTTTTTAGGAGATTAGACTATTATAATCATGGCTATCATTAGACTTATTTGATTAATGTGAAATCAATTTCAGCAAAAACATAATGACATATTCACTACAATTGAATTTCAATTAATTTTTTTTTTGCCACGTTTATTTTTCGAAAGAAAATATTACATAATACGAAACGTAAACACATGTAATAGGAAATTCCATGAAATTGTATTTTCAACTTTTGTAATGTATTAGTATTATTTTGTATTATTTTGTATTTGGATTTCCTATGTTGTCATCTAATCAATTTCTATTCCTAGAAATTAAAATTTTATTCTGTTATCAAACGGATTTTTTTTTAGAAATAGAAATTTTGAGTCATTATTAAACGGGTTTCTTTACTCGAAACTTGTCCGGGGAATAGAAATCGAGAAATCAATTTTAGAACAGAAATTTTGTCATGCGCGCCCTAAGTTTCGAGCAAAAAAACCCGTTTGATAACGAATCAAAATTTCTATTTCTGAAACAGAAATTCGTTTGATAACAAAACAAAATTTATATTTCTAAGAATATAAATTGATTAGATAACAACATAGAAAATCCTCAAATACAAAATAATAGTCGAAATAATACTAAAACAACATAGGAAATCTTCAAATACAAAATAATAGTTGAAATAATACTAATACATTACAAAAGTTGATAATACAATTTCATGAAATTTTGGCATATTATTATCCCTTGCCATTTTATTAGCAATTGTTTTCCTAAGCGTATTTATTTGGTTTCCTCATCGGTTAATGTATTGTTTACAAGCTCATCACATACGTAGGTTCAGACAAGTACGGCGGAAGCATGAATATGGATGCCATTAATGGCGCCTATACAACCTTGTTATTTTATCAAAAACTAACATTATATAAGATTATCAACAAAATAAAATTAATGGTGTAAAGGAATATATAAGAATTCTACCTTAAAGTAATGTTTGTGGTTAGGAACCAATCAGGGGAAGGTCGGTTTATTTTTATTCTCGAATTGAATCGTAGAGTTGCTCATCCCTAATTTCTTTATTGTTACTCAATGAACCTTTAATGGTCCTTGCATAGCAAAGAGAACCTTTAATGGCCCTTGCCTAGCAAAGAGAGAGATTCTCTTGAATCTCTTGCCTTCGAATTAAAATTCAAGATTGTGTAACAATCTAATTATTTTGATTTTGCAAGAATTTTGAATCCGTAAAAAAATAAGGTTAAATTTCTAGGCATGTTTTTTATTCATTTATTACGTAAGAACTTTTTCTTCAACTGGCCATGCGCGTGCCTTTTCTAGGAAGAAAGAGCTCCATTGTTTTTAAGTAAGCATTTAAGAACTTTGGTCGTTTTTGAAAATTGGGGACCCATTCGATTGCCTTTTATCCTAAAGAGGAAGTTATAAAAAAAAAATTGAAAAAAAAATGCGAAAAATAACACGAACAAAATAAGAAAAAGAAAATTAGCAATAATTTGTGAAGTTGTGGTTATGAGTGAATTAAGTTAGCAAGAAAGCGCAAGATTCTTTTATATAGTTTGATATCAGTTTCTGATTTCTATTTCAGAAACTGAGGAGAAACAGTGAAATCAAGAAATAGAAATTTTGTCATGCGCGCCCTTAATGGCTAGAGCAGATAATTTTACTCCATGATTTTCTTTTGGCTTCTGTCTAGTTGTCCGTACTTAACATTTGGGTTGCTTTTAGGAGATCAGCGATTTAGCATGTCGTGGAGTGTTCTAGCTCCTAAGAGCTTCATTGATGTTGTGACTATGCTGATCTGTCTCCTGGATTGCCATTAAAAATTAGTATCATTATTTTTGGGAAAAGAGACATCTGCTGAATGGGCAATTTGTATGGATTTATGGTTTGCTGGACATTAACGATCCATCGGTCCAATGTAATCGGGATGAGTCTTTTCTTTCATCAGCAATTTAGTATCATTATTATTATTATTTTTCTTTTTTTCACTTTTATCTGCATCCATTGTATATGAGTTGGCTGGGCATTCGTCAATTAGTAGAATGTCTAAGATAATCTACTTTATTTTTCTCTGGATTGATTCTTCTGTATCTGATTTTTGCTTTTGCTGGTAATTTGGTTTTTAGGTTATTGATTACTTCTATTTTGGCTAATCCAGGTCATTAATGACTTACTCGATCCAACTGGCCAGAACCTCAGAATCCGGGAGGATGCTCAGGTTCATTGTTTCTCTAAAGATAAAGCTGTTGATATTTATGCAGTCAGCTCTAGCTTTGGATACTTTAATAGATGCTAATGAATGATTTTAAGCAATTTACTTCAATGTTACTAATGAAGGCTTCAAGTAATTTTCAGTGGTCACAATTCACATAATTTTCCTATTAAATTTCTTTTTCACTAATCAGTCGTGTGAAATACCTGCTATGTATCTCATAATTCAACATGATTTTCTCTACTCCTTGTGAGCAAGACAAGTTACGTGTGCATAGATCTTACTACTTTATCTACTATCAAATTCATTATATATGTGGCTGCATGTCATCTCTCTTTGATTTTGCTAAATAAGGAAGGCACATAACTTAGTTCAGAGTGAATCATCTATAGTAGGAAACCTCAAAAGACAAGTTGGCTTTAGAGTGTGTAAAGACATTTAACCCATCTCCAATTTGTGGAGCAATGTGTGATTTATCATCTTCAGCAAGCCGCTGTGAAATGTTTTCTTTTTGTCACCTTCAAACAATGGCTTCCTGAATTAGGCAGCTTTGCACTTCATATTTTGCTTCAGCTTAACATTTCAATGCCCATGCAACTTGTGGCCTGCTACAGGGTACCTATGTTGAGGGAATTAAGGAGGAGGTTGTGTTGTCTCCTGCTCATGCTCTTTCCTTAATTGCATCTGGAGAAGGTGAACTTGTTTCCTTGTGATTTTATATAGTATCTGTACTCATTTATGCCCTTCCCCTAGTTCTTTTCCTTCCTTTATCGGTATTAATTTGATGTGATGATTTCTAGCTTGATAGAAATTCTTGTCCTTGAGTTTACATTTTGTTCTGAATAAGTAATCTTCCTCCGTATAATGTTGCAACAGATGTTAGACACTTGATTTCGTGAGAATTTAAAATCCTCTCTTTCTTTTGTTCCTGTGCACATTTTAATATGTGACATTATAATCTTGCAGAGCACAGACATGTGGGTTCTAATAACTTCAATCTTCTGAGCAGTCGAAGCCACACTATTTTTACATTGGTAATTGTAGTTTCAACGTAGATTCTCTTCTTCTTTTTAGTACCTTTATATAGACCATCCAGTCAATTATCAGGGGAATCTTTCCTAGAACTACAAATGTATCAATAGCTTATTTAAAGTAAATCTTTTTTCCTTCATGTAATGGAAATTGTCTTGTTCGTTGCATGTAGGTCTGCTGACTTGTGCAAGATTGGGGAATTGAGATCCGAACATCCTCATCTGGCACTTTAATATAGGCTTGGCACCATAGTAAAATGACCTACTGAGAATGATATTTTTCACTTGTGAAATAAGCTGCAACTATATTAAATGCAGTAATATTTGGTCTTGTTAATGAGTGCCCCCAGGACACTAGTTAAGCTAACCAAAAAGGAAAAATCACTTTTTGAGACATTTTCAAAATTGAAAAATTACAGAGCTTAAGAAGACTTAATTAGACAATTTTATATTTTCAAAGTATATCC
The DNA here is from genome assembly GCF_016545825.1 of Eucalyptus grandis. NCBI lineage: Eukaryota > Viridiplantae > Streptophyta > Magnoliopsida > Myrtales > Myrtaceae > Eucalyptus > Eucalyptus grandis. The sequence continues at coordinate 50,039,380 of NC_052617.1, read as the reverse complement.
ATTGAGGCTCAACAAGTGCCCTAGGGGCACTCTTTAACACTTCTCATAACATTATTATGCACAAGCATGTGGAAATTGTACATCAGTTTTCTTGATTACTTGGTGCATTTTCTCCTTTAGAAGTTTCTGTTACTATGTGTCTCTCTTCTGTGTCCATCTCAATCACTTCTGATGGATTAAGATTGAATATGTGGTCAAGTGGAGATTGTGAATTGATGATTTAATTGTGTATGAGGCCCCAAGGGAATGGATATTCTAGGGCCTGATGTCTCCTTACACGTTCTTATATGTTCTTATGAGGAATGATTTTTGACCCGAGGGAAGGAAGTAGCTTACGAGGCACAGTACTGTGAGTAGTATAATATAGTGTGGTACTTGATAATTAGACAATCTGTCTGTTTAAAAGCCAACGTTGAATACTTGCATGTTATCTCCTGTAATAAATGAGGAATCTTGAAGCAGTTTATAAAAATGATTGTTTATTGGTCCATTGCTAACCTAAGTGTAATCTTTCAGACAATTGAGAGCAGCCCACGGGGGGGAAACCAAGTGGAAGAGGATGTTACATTATCCCAATTGGTAATCTTTCATGCTTTTCATTTATTTAAGGTGACATTGATAACCTAGCAGATATGATCTTCATACTGATACGTGTGTGCGTGTGTTCCTGACAATAAATTGCTGACTACTTTTTTATGCACTCAATTAAGTTTTTCTTTGATTCGGATTTTGTAGAACCTAATTGACCTTGCTGGATCTGAAAGTTCGAAAACTGAGACAACTGGCTTGAGGAGAAAAGAGGGTTCATACATAAATAAAAGTCTACTTACTCTTGGCACTGTGAGATTCCACACCCTTTTATATTTAACTGAGTCATAAGTAGACTATATTGAATATCTTAACTACATATCCATCTTTCTTGCAGATACCCTAATTTCTTTAGCTGTTCATGCTTTGACTTAGATAAATTTTGCTGAAGGCATCCTTCTCAAATTGACATTGCAATATGCCTCTTTGATTCTTCTTCTTGCTGATGACATAAGTTACCATACATGACCTAAATAATGAATATTGATGCTTTGAGGTGAATTAGGAAGCCACTGGTTTCATGCATTAGTTTGGGTCGCTGGGATAAATGAACATTTTGATTGCATTCGTATGTTTTTCTGTTGCATTCATATGTTTTTTCGTTCTCTTCACTTCTAGAAGGTCTCATTATGTACCTGTAGTTGGGAATGGCAGTTGCATGTCTTGGATGCCTTTTTATAATAAATGAATGAGCTATTTTGCTGTATGTTTCTTTGTTCTCTTCACTTCTAGAAGGTCACATTATGTACCTGTAGTTGGGAATGGCAGTTGCATGTCTTGGATGCCTTTTTATGATAAATGAATGAGCTATTTTGCTGTAGGTGATCTCCAAACTAACAGATGGAAAGCCATCTCATATTCCCTATCGGGATTCAAAACTCACCCGTCTGTTGCAATCATCTCTCAGTGGCCATGGGCGGATTTCTGTAAGTTCAATACCATATGTTCTTTTAGATTGGAAACTCATCATTCAGTGGACTGTTTCATGCGGTCTGTTCTTACCTTCTAAAACGGTTTCACTATAAATTTTATATGTGTGTGATAAACTGATTCCTTCAGGATAATATTAGTTGTTTGAAACTATTTTGCAGCTTATTTGCACTGTGACGCCTGCCTCTGGCAACAGCGAGGAGACACATAACACATTGAAGTTTGCACATCGAAGCAAACATGTGGAAGTTAAAGCATCTCAAAACAAGGTTGATGTGGAACAGCAACTGAATGTCAGATCTTACTGCCACTTTTTATTTGTCACCTATGCTTATCCAGTCATTATTGTACTCTACTAGATTGTGGATGAGAAGTCCCTTATCAAAAAGTACCAGAGGGAAATTACAACCTTGAAGGAAGAGCTCCAGCAATTGAAGCATGGTATGATGGGAAACCCTTATACGAGTGCATCTGCACAAGAAGATTTGGTCAATCTGAAGCTTCAGGTTTGTCCTCTACACAACACAAGGACAGGGAGAGATGCAGCATTTTTATTGGTGTTTTGCAACTTCTTGTGTTACTGCTACATATAAGCTGATTACTATAATTCTAATGTGTATCTGGTGTTTGTAAGCAAAGCAAGATTTCTGTAGTTCATTAAATATACTTCTGATACATCTACTTTTTAAGGCCATTACTTTTTTTCATTGGTTTTACTTATACGTGTTATTTTGTGCTTTTAAAGCTGGAAGCAGGTCAAGTTAAGTTGCAGTCAAGATTGGAAGAGGAAGAGCAAGCTAAGGCTGCTCTAATTGGAAGAATTCAGCGACTAACTAAACTCATTTTGGTATCTACAAAGAATGCCATGTCAACAAACCTTCCAGAATGGCCTGGCCATAGAAGGAGGCATTCTTTTGGAGAAGATGAGGTGTGTGACGCAGCAATTAAATCCACATTTTAAGATCATAGATCAATGGTGAAAAGTGCGTTTGATTAACAATGTATATCTGCCAAGGAACATTTCTCACAGCTTGATTTCTTTCTTACCTGATAATCTGAAGTGCTACCCTTCTTGACAGTATGATTTGGGTTTTCTCATTCGCCTATCACATGGACCAATCTGCAGCTTGTCAGAATAACCTTCATATGTTTACTTGTGCAGCTGGCATATTTGCCCGATAGAAAGCGGGAATACATGATTGATGATGGTGCTGGAAGCTACACTTCTGAGTTTCAACTTGATGGAAAGGAGGCTGTGATGAATCTAGATGAGTTGGTCAATGATTACAAAAGAAACAGGAAACGTGGGATGCTTGGTTGGTTCAAAGTCAGAGTAAGCTCCAAGCTTCTATTTAATTAATAGTTCTTCATTATTGGCCATTCCTAGCCAAAAAAAAGAATTATTTGGCCTGTCCAGGCCTCATGTTACCACCTAGCTCCGTCTGACAGGCCAGCCCTATCTAATACAAAATTGGGCATCGATTTTATGGCATGGACATCTTCCCTGATAACATTCCTTTAAGTGCTATATTAGCTGAAAAACTTGGCCATTGTTTGAGCCTCAGCTATTGCTAATATCCTTATGACATATATAGTCAATGAGAGTGATGAGGTATGGCACATAATCCTTACTTATTTGTTTTGATGTGTCTCTTGATAGACTCATAGTTCCAAATATATCATGAATTAAATTGGGAAAAAAATTGTGATCAATTGATTCACTGTCTCTGAAATGTATTTTGTTTCTCGGCTGTGCTGATAAGGTTGAAAAGGCTGAGTGCTGGAATGAGATAGACATCTTCATGGAAGTTCTTGTTTTAATGCTTCTTTATTCTTTGTCAAGTGACAAAACACCAATTCTTAATTTCAGCTACATTCCATTAGTTTTGAAATGTCAAGCGTGCTCAGTAAAGCATTAAACTGTGAGTGTAGAAGCCTGAGAGCTTGCCGGGATTGCCTCCTAGTGCTGATACTGAGAGCTCTGCTAGTGCATCACCTGCGGGTTCAAAATCATCACAAAGCAGAGTGATGTTCCGTGATACCAAGGATGGACGGAGGAAATCACTCAGCAGAAAAGGGGACGATGCTTCAGCTGTGGAGTCCTTTCCAGAAACAACTCAAGCTGGTGAACTATTCAGAGCTGCCGTTGGAGGTCGACGTCTTCCCCCAGTGAGTGGAAGTCTACTTACCAGTTATTTGCTCTTTATGTGTTGGGGGAGATAACACTGTCCTTATTTAAAATGAACTTAGATCTTATAGAAGACTTAATGCAGAATAAAGCGCAATGGCGCAGGGGCATTCATCCACAAATCTTTACCTGAAAAGCGAAGTAAAATTATGAAGAATTTGTGGTATCTTTGCATTCAATCTCATCAGGTGGTAACATTTTTTAATACTTGGGCGTGAACTTTTTGAATTGTGAACTCCCAGAGGTACAATTTTCAAATGCCGAACCATTTAAAAGTGCATAAAATATAGGTATTTATTCTGAAGGAATGTGATGTATGAAATTGGACAGTAACTATGATTGGAAACCCCCTTTCTTGACTCTTGGAAATGAATTATCCAGTTCTACTTGAAAACTCTCCATTATGCATTTAAGAGGTTTTTCACATGATTGCTTGAATTGAAATCCAATAGATGACTTACAGATCTGAATAGCTCCTTTCCAGCATCATATTTTCCAGCATTGTTGTATCAACTTTCCACATTTAGTGTCATTCTGGTCCTTCTCTGCAATGTGCTGCTAACTCATAATACTGAATCGGTCAGTGATCTGAAACTAATTCATGAACATACTCCGTGGTTCTTTTTTTAGAGTGGTACCACCATCACAGATCAAATGGATCTCCTCCGGGAGCAGGTCAAAATGTTGGCTGGGGAAGTGGCATTGTCCACCAGTTCCCTTAAAAGATTGTCGGAGCAAGCGATTAACAATCCGGATGATTTACAACTTACGGTATGCAATGTACTAGGAACTTCTTTCACTTGGACCCAAAAAAAACTAATTTGGATCTGATAATTTTTCCTTCAATTTTTCTGTGGCCACCTTGGTTGATGCAGGAACACATGCAGAAGTTGAAGGATGAAATTCATGAAAAGAAGCTCCAGATGAGCATCTTGCAAAAGCGTATGATTGGATCACTTGAAATGGCTCCTCACACTTCAAATGTGAATGAGATGTCTCAGGTTATCACCTACCATTTGATATTTCCCCAGTTACCAAGGCAGCCTGTTACTGTATTTCAGCCATCCAATGGAGGAAATACTGTTATGACCAAAAAAAAAAAAAATTGAGGAAATGCTGTGTAAAGCCTTCATAAGTAAAAGGAAATGGATGACTAATAGGGTTGGTGGTTAGGTATTAAAATTCTTCCTGTAAACTGAACCAGACATTTATAAAAATGATGGATGGATAACGAGTAAAAGAAATTGGTCATTTTTTCAGTTATCTGGAATGAAGCAAATGCTTTGACTTCAACTATATAATCCTCGACCAGCATTGGACCTTGGGAGGGGAGGGGGAGGGGCAGGGGCAGTACCTCATCCCAAAAATATCTTAATTACTTTAAAAAAAAAAAAAGAAGATCTAGGACTCGACTTGCAGTCCACTAATGTCCTCATCGATGATGTGTCCCTATCACACTTGTGAATTGAAACAATTTTGTTTATGTTCTTTTTAATTTTACACATTGCCAGCATTGGCAGATTGGTAAGGAGTGTTGGGCACAATGATTGGAACTTATGTTACGCTTTACCTTTCTATGATTAGCCGCTTCCATAAGAATGCCATTTGTTTTCTCATCTCTCTTTAATATAAACATTTGATTACCTGAAGCAAAGCTCTTTACTTGATTACCTGAAGCAAAGCAATACTTTGCCTACACATTTTCTTACTAAACTGAAGCTTGGCTATTTCCATTGAGTGACATGCTCATTCCTCACCCTTCCTGGATTCATGAGAATTTGTTTTTGGATAGCTGGCTGGTCTTACTTCAAACTTGTGGATGGGTGATAAAATTGATTATAGCATGGCAATCAGAATTGTTCTATTATTTGGTTTCTTGATTATGTAGCTTGAATAAGAGGCATTTTGCATGTTGCACAGGCTCTGTCAAAGCTCACTACACAATTTAATGAGAAGACATTTGAGCTAGAGGTTTGCTGCTCAATTTCTGAATGTTTATAAAATAATATAGATGGCTACAGCTGTTCTACTTTGTCAATAAAGTCTGCTTCCAATGTATTTCCCAGATTAAGACTGCAGATAATAGAATACTACAGGAGCAGTTGCAGACAAAGGTAAATAACTAACCTTGCGTGACATTTTTTTTTTTTTTTTTTTTGCTTTAAAAAAATTGTGTTTGCAATTATTTGGTAACTGTACCTTGAAATAGATGTCAGAGAATGCTGAGATGCAAGAGACAATTCTTATGCTAAGGCAGCAGCTCAATCTGTTATCGAATAAAAGTTCCTCCAGTGCAAAACATAGTGCTGAGAGTGAGCCTACCTCATGCAAAACTGGATCTGGAGATTTACTAGGAGTAAACTGGATTGGCTCATGTGATGAAAATTGCATTGACGAAAACACTCCCACTAGTGTCATCAACCTGAACAGGGTATTTTCCCAGGAGGATTCAAGAGAATATGGCAATGATGCTTTTCTAAATTCCCAGGTCCTTATGCAGGTCATTCTCCTTCTATCCCATTGTTTCTATGGCTTTCCTTCTCAAGTAGTACTCTGATCTTCCTTTTCTTGATTCTTGTGTAATCAACTTAACATATTCTGTGATCCTTCCACCTTAGTATTATGGTGCAGATTGAATTGTGTATCTTCACGTACAATACACAATTTGTAGTATCCTAAAATTTTTGTTCCATACAAAAATACAGGGGGCAGAGATAGAGCATTTGAGACAAGAGAAGTGTAGACTCGTAGAGCAAAAGGATAGACTTGAAGTTCAGATCCAAAAGCTCGCGGAAGAAGCTTCCTATGCAAAGGAGTTGGCTTCTGCAGCGGCAGTTGAACTCCGTAACTTGGCAGATGAAGTTACTAAACTTTCCTTTGACAATGCAAAACTAAGGGGGGATATGGCTGCTGCAAAAGAGGATTCACGCAGTCGCAAATGTTGCACCCCATCTGATGACTATCCCGGAAAACCGGATGGAGCCTTAATCAATAACACGCAGAGGGAATTAGATGCAATACGTAAGAAAGAGGCAGACCTGGAAATCACAGTTTCTGAAAAAAATAAACTGTTATTTGAGCTGAGGAGAAAGCTGGATGAAGCAAAACAACGTGAAGAGAATTTGGAAAATGAGCTAGCTAATTTGTGGGTTCTGGTTGCAAGGATTAGAAAGTCTGGCAATGATGCCAACAACAAGATGAGTCAAGGGGTCCCTATCTCAGACAAGCAAGGAAGAGCCAGAAGTGGGATTCTTCCACGTAATGGTCACTCACGAGGAATGCCACAATCAGATGAAACTGCTGAGGAAATGGATGAGCCAAATACTTTGGAGCGATTAAAAGCTAGCTACCTTAAAGAAAGTGAACGATGCAGAGAATTGGAAAGTATGATTTCCAGATTAAAGGTAAAATATCTAAAACCGTATAAATCTTCTGAAGAAGTTAGTAATCTGCCATATCAGTCTTACGCATTAGTCTAGACAATTGTGTGATGTCAGTGGGTCCATAATCCAGAGTCAGATATTACAGCTAAACCCTAACTCTATTAATTCTAGGGTGAGGATCTTTCTGGTCTGGATGTCGCTGTCTTGGAGGAACTGCAGAATCTTCATGTTGAGGCCATAACAAAGATTTGCCATGCAAAGGTGCCCTTTTGCCATATTCATGATTTTCTTTCATGGTTCTCATTGATGTGTACAGGATGCTCAACATCATTCATGCTTTGCCTTCATTCTAGTAGATTGGTTTGCATCTCATTTCCTTCTTTTAAAGATGGTGTAGATATGGCTCCACGGCACTAGTTCTGACTTGAATAGCATTTCTGTTTGTGCCTTATACAGTGTGCAAGTCGTATCTTTGCAAACTGAGGTTGACTTTTGCCGTCTCAAGCAAATGGAGATTAATTTATAAGGTCGGCGCCGCTCTTCTTACTAATATGTGGGGAAGTGGTCATAGCATTGTCTGATGAGATTCTCCATCCCATTTCTTGCAGGTTTCGTCTAGGTGAAGGGTGGTACTGTGTACAGTCATTGAAAGGTTGAAAGAACTAACATACTTGTATCCGCTAGGGATCTCCGACATGTTCGTTGCGCAAGCAAATAAGTGAGGAGCTCTCTCTCTCTCTCTCTCTCTCTCTCTCATTTGCCTAACACATTCTCGATCAGCCAAAGACTGCTCTTCAGCGGAAGCAAGTCGCTGGATGCAATTATCTTGAGATACCAAAATCAGCTACATAAGGCTCAGAAAATTCACCATTTTAATAATGATCCGCACTGTTAATTGATTAGGAAAAAGGTTCCTGGTGACAAAGCACATGGCGCATTATTATTTAATAAAAATATTTACTCAGAACAGGTTTGGGCTCCAGAAGGTTTGAGGAAACCCATCTGGTCTGGCTTCGGAAGCTAGTCACAGTTTGCCGAAATCCATCCAATTTGCTTCTGTTCATTGTAGTGGATCACCATTCTGTCTTTGCATGGAAATGTCTGCAAGCAGCTAGCAATGAGCATGTCAAATACGCAAAAACATTTACTTCGGCATCCATTGATTTAAGCTATATCAGTCATGTTGCTTGTCACCTCCTATTACATTGAGCCCTCGTAGCACCTCTTTTGCACCGACCAAAATAAAATAAAATTCCCAAGCATGCGTTAACCGCTTCTATGGGGAAAAAAAACAATCTTCATTTATAACGAACGAAATATAGGAGTCAGCAGTTGAGTACTCGCATGATAAAAAGGAGAAAGATGTACAAGCTTACATTGATGATGAGATGAGCCTCGGGCAGCAACCGAAGTTGGGCATTTCCTTTCATAAAGCTCAATGCTACATGCATCAAGTAATTCTTGACCTCATTAACAGACTGGAAAGATTTTGCTCCCTTCCAGCATATTGAAAAACTCTCGTCCCCGTCATCTTTTGCGAGAGATTTGATAAGCCATGGGAATAAAATAAAAATAAGTATAGGTGCTCCCACTGTCAAAAGTCACTTGAAGACCCCTTTGTTATTTTTAAGCGCAATGGATTTTTTTGCGCCATATACAACTTATTTTTGTTTGAAACAAAGCACTATCGATTAATAGGATTTGTCTAGAATATTCTTCCTTGTTGAAAAGGGTCGACAAGGAAAGAGTGAACTTTGCTTTAATTTGCACAGCATCATGGCTACATCAAAGTTCAATGGAGTCATATATTCCGGTCCGTACCAACATGGGTGGTAGGAGTGAAAGATAATGAATCATTTTGCATATGTTTTAACAGGAATCAATCACACTAATTGAGCGTGTCCGTGTGAGCTTGTAGAAGCCTACGCTCATCTAAGTTCCATCATTTCCGCAGAAGGCATTGGGCTTTCAAAAACCAGATCAAAAGCCATTCGGTCCGCGAGCAAAAATATCAATGACTTTGCAAACCAGGCCAAAACACCATTCGCTCCGTGACACATGCTTTCCCCACTTACATTAAAGTCGATACAGATCACTAGCTCACGCTTTCTGATTTGGTAGAAAGCTATTAAAAATTGACAAAAGAACATTGAAAGAACGGCAAAACAGAGAGAAAAAGCTATTAATCAAAGGGCGGTAGATACAAATTACACATGCTGTACATAAAGGCACTTTTATTTCCTGTCCTTGGGCCTAATTTCGATTCCTTCCACCACCAGCCCAACCATCCATCTATTACCCCTCGCATCCTGGACACTCATTTCAACCTCCCCATCCTGTACATCCTTCGTCAAGAACTCACCTAACTCTATCTCCGACCACCCATCTCGTCTCTCTTCAGGTAATATTGGAATTATGTCCCAGCGGCATAGCCTAACAGATGCATACGATCTGGATAAATAGACAACAGAGCGCTCACGCTTGCCCGCTTCATCACCAACAAATCCAGCTCCAACCTCAAAACGCGGTAGTTCAAATCCATTATAATTCCCAGTTAATTTGAATACCAAATACGCTGCATAAAGGGTTCTGGGCGACAGCATGCGAGAACTAATCGTGCCTCTGATTTCGAGCCACAATACTTTGATGAGTTCAGCAACTTCTGCAAACCTGTTAATTCACAAGGACATTCCGTATGATCATCACCTTGAGGGAGAAATACAAGAGTTTATTTTGGGACAAATAAATTAATGCTATGCCTATTTTCTTCATGAAGGGGGAGAGTGGAGGAAATAATATATTACTTGGAATTGGCTATGTGATTCAAAGACTAGTAACTTGAAGTATCATTCCCTGTTATAGATAGGGCCCTATCAGATTGCATGATACGTCTTGTTGGAACCAAAAGAATGACAATAAACTTTGGAAACTTGGAATAAGAACACTAGAAATTTGAGGGAGAAATTTTTATTGAGAATGCTTTCTCTTATTTGTGTCTTTGTGGACTATGGCTTGTGGCTTGATTTACAACTCACGACTTCATCCCTTTATATAGGAATTGAAGTTTACAAACGCCAAAGATTACATAACAACCCACAAATTTAATGACTAAAACAAAACAGCCTCATACACGTAATCATAAACATAATCAAAACGCACAATAAAGTAATAAAAGTCTTCAATAACTTCCATTCTTCAAATCCATGTAGCTTACCATAAAGCTTTTATGGCTCCTTCAATGCTTGTAGGTTTCTCATCCAGCAATCGTCATCCGATAATCAATTTTATTTTATTTAAACAGTCTCCCTTAAAATTAATTTTGGAATTCAATAACTCCAAGCATCATCTTCAATTTTTCAAACAAATCTGCCTTCAATGGTTTAGTCAAAATATCTGCAATCTGATCTTCCAATTTGCATAAGTTAAGCTCAATTTCACCATCTTTGACTTGTTCACGAATATAGTGATTCTTGATATCAATGTGTTTGCTCCTACCATGAAAAACAGGATTCTTGGCCAAAGCTATAGCCAATTTGTTATCACACATTATTTTCATAGGATCTGCTTGTTCGTGCATCAATTCACATAGCATCCTATGAAACCATATTACTTGACATGCTGCCGAAGCTAATGCTATGTATTCTATTTCAGCGGTTGAGAGTGCAATGACTTCTTGTTTTTTCGAGGACCAAGAAATTACTCCTGATCCAAGAGAAAAAATATATCCAGAAGTACTCTTTCAAGTCTCGGTATCACCTGCCCAATCACTATTTGTGTATCCCACCAAATTGAAATTGTCAGTATGAGAATATAAAATCTCATGATCACGAGTTCCACTGACATACCATATAATTCTTTTTGCCGCTTGCAAATGTGATTGGTATGGTTTCTCCATAAATCTACTAATAATTCCCACACCATAAGTAATATCTAGCCTTGTAGAAGCCAAATATCTTAAACTGCCAACAATGCTTTTGAAATAAGTGGGGTTCACTGCTTCACCGGTTCTTCTTTATTCAACTGCAACCATTCTGCTACGGGAGTCCGTATTGGTTTGAGCGATTCCATCTTGAATTGCTTTAGAATATCATTAGCATATTTCTACTGTGAAATAAATATGCCATCATTTGTCTACTTCACTTCAAGGCCTAGAAAATAGGACATTAATCCTAAATCTGTCATCTCGAAATGACTAGTCATAACCTCCATGAATTCAGCAAACATCTCTTCACAACTCCCTGTAAATATCAAATCATCAACATAAAGGCACATAGCTATTATGTCACCGTTAGTGTTTGACTTGATATACAATGTAGGCTCATATGGGCATTTTCGAAAACCATGCTCTAACAGGTACGTGCCAATTCTTGTGTACCATGCTCGAAGTGCCTGTTTTAGCCCATACAATGCTTTCTTTAGTTTATAAACTTGATTTTCATGCCCTTTCTCATAACCCGTGGTTGCTCCACAAAGACACAAATAAGAGAAATGTTGGAACCAAAAGAATGACAATAAACTTTGGAAACTTGGAATAAGAACACTAGAAATTTGAGGGAGAAATTTTTATTGAGAATGCTTTCTCTTATTTATGTCTTCATGGACTATGACTTGTGGCTTGATTTACAACTCACGACTTCATCCATTTATATAGGAATTGAAGTTTACAAACGACAATGATTACATAACAACCCACAAATTTAATGACTAAAACAAAACAGCCTCATACATGTAATCATAAACACAATCAAAACACACAATAAAGTAACAGAAGTTTTCAATAACTTTCATTCTTCAAATCCATGTAGCCTACCATAAAGTTTTTATGGCTCCTTCAATACTTGCAGGTTTCTTATCCAGCAATCGTCATCCGATAATCAATTTTATTTTATTTAAACACATCTATCATCCCCGGTAATAGACAAGGCCCTCGCAAATAGCATGATACATTTCTTCCTACTGTGTCTGTCCAGCGAAAAGATCTACAAAGCATGTTGGATTCACATAAGCAACAAGAACTCGGGCCGATGTAGTTTTGAGAAAAAAAAATTCATTATTCAAGCAGATATAGTACGCGCAAGGAAATAAAGCTTAGCTCTTATTCCACCATCAATGCTGTCGCATTTCCAATAAAATAGTGAGTCTTTCTCTTGGCCTTTTTAAACAAAAGTTGTTTATCATCTTTTTCGCTAAACTTTGAACTAGGAAAACGAGTTTCACGTTAAATAAAAGTGAGGACATGAGATTTGGCCAAAAGAAAATAAAAGAGATAATTGTTGGAAACCACCTCAACTTAAGAACCATTGCATAATGAGCCCCGAAAATTTTGTGAAGTTAGGAATTACCCCTTGAACTTTGATTTTTTGTTGCAATTGCTAGTTATTCTATCTATAGAAGCATTAAATTTACGTGAAAATACACTTCATAATTATCATTATATTTTTTATACCAAAAGATGTCCATCCCATGGTTAATAAAGTCAACAAAATAGAGAAGATACATGATCGATGAAGTGGAGAAAATTCAGCAGAGGCTGTTTGATCAAAATAATTGAGTCAATCCAATTTTGGGTAGTACTAACCAGCTGTGCAGATGGAAAACTAACCACGGCAACAAAGAAATCAAAATTAGGGTATAATCTATAATTTTCCAAAGTCACAATGGCCATTATTCTATGGTACCAAAATAATCTTAAAGCCATATGCAGATCAATGCTGACAAAGTTCCGGAGGATTTTGAGCAATTAACTGAAAATAAAAAGCAAGCTCTTTCTGAACTCCGAATCAACCATAAGGTAGCAGACAGTCTTAAAGCCACATACAGATCACCCCAAAAGATGCATTGCATATCAACAGCGGTAACAATCTTCATGCTCTTGGCATGAAGATTGAATCATGTATATTGAGCACTGTATATTGAGTCGATATATCTATCCATTCTTTACTATAACAATTTGAATCATGTCATTTTCAGATGAAAGGTTCTTTCTTTCTTCTTTACCCTTCATTTATCACTCTTTATATTGTGGACGTAAACCTTGAGTTGTTTCACACAATTCAATCAACGTTTCGCATTCAGACCGCGGCCGTGAGTGAAAGAAAAATGTCCGATGGAAGCCGCAGCATGAATATTATATGACAGTGGCTTCTCCTTGAAGAAACAAAATGCACTCACTCGGTTCAGGCGCCTTTTAATTCAATCGCTCAGAAAATGAAAGAACATCACATGAATTAGATTTCAATATTCTATTAGATCTAACATGAAGAGCAGTTATCGCATATCAACCCCTCAATCCGCAAAGAAAGTAATAATAATAGAAAAAAGAATAGGAAGAGGCGGCTTGGGGTGGCAAGACGGGGGGTGGCAAGACCGGGGAAGACTAACCACTTTGCCATCGCCGACGAGAACGGGATCATTGCAGAGGCTGAAGTAGAGCTCCTTCAGCGACGGAGCGCTCCGGGAGACAGTCCGGCGGCAAGAACGACGCCCAGACCGCGTCAGAATTGCACGTTGACTTGAAACGCGACGAGCCGGACGCGAGCCTGCACGCATCGGGGGTCGGCGGCGGCGGGCGCTTGTGAAGGAGACGACGGTGGCGATGCACCCTTCGGGCAGCGCAGAGATGTCTGGACAGTCTCGCCCTTTGCTGCGGTCACCGCCATTAGAAGAACTCCAAAGAAAGAGATAGAGAACTACAAAAACTCCGATGATGGGTATGGCTAAATTATTTATTAAAATGTTGTGGAAATATTCAAAACGCGTTCTCACATTCACACGACCATTTTAATTTGTATCCTCAACTTTGAAGGCCTGCAATTTGCACCTCCAGACAAAAATCTAAGATTAAAAGGACTCCTTTGCACAATTCATCATGAGAGAGGGAGTGTTAGGTAGCTAGGGAGTTTTCGTGTCTGTGTCAAACACTCCGACACTCTCTTTACATTGTCGACACTTTTCGATACTCAGTTAATACATGTTGGAAAATCCAACACTTGGTTAACTTTTCCGATACTCGAATTGAAATTCTAACATGTGAGTTTCCAATACACGAGATCAATTTTAATTTTTTTTTAATAAATAAGGAGTCAAAATGTATAAAAGTGAAAAACAAAGATAATAAATAGGTAAAGAATAAAAGTCTAGTCTTTTTTTTTTCTCTTTTAACTCTCACTTCCCGTGATATACAATTCATCCCCAAGTTTTTTCTTCTCTTCCGACACGTTTGACATGCGAATCCAAAATGCAAATTTCTTTTTTTTTTTCCCTCCAAGTTTTTAATTATTGGAATAAAGCTGAATTTGTTAAATTAAAATAATTGAATGATATTAATAAATGGTGGATTAATATTTTTAGTGTAAATTCATTCTAAGCTTTTTTTATTATATATTTATTTGTGAATTTGAATTAAATTAATGTGATTGAAATAATCATAAAAATGATAATTTATTATGTATATATAAAAATGTGATTCCAAGACCAGTAACTCTGAGTATCATCCCTTGTTATAGACAGGGCTCTCTCAGATCGCATGATAAGTCTATCATTCCCGGTTATAGAGAGGGCCCTCGCAGATAGCATAATACATTTCTTCCCATTGTGTCTGTCCAGCGAAAAGCTCTGCAAAGCATGTTGGATTCACATAAGCAACAAGAACCCCGGCGGACGTCATTTTGAGAAAACAAGATTCGATGTTTTAGCAGATGTAGTTTGCGCAACGAAATAAAGCTTGGCACTTAGTCCACCATCTGTGCTGTCGCCTTTCCAATAAAATAGTGTGAGTCTTTCTCTTGGCCTTTTTAAGCAAAAAGTTGTTTATTGTCTTTTTGCCAAACTTTGAAGTAGGAAAACAAATTTCACGTTAAACAAAAGCGATAACATGAGATTTGACAGAGGAAAATAAAAGAGATATTTGTTGAAAACCACCTCAACTTCAGAACCATTTCATAATGACCCTGAAGATTTTGTCAATTTACAAATTACGCATCGAACTTTGATTTTTTGTTGCAGTCGCTAGTTATTCTATCAATAGAGGCATTAAATATTGCATGAAATTGCTCTTCCTAATTACCATGATCTTTTTTATCCCAAAAATGTCCATCCCGTGGTTAACCAAAAAGAGAAGATACATGATTGATGAAGTCAAGAAAATTCAGCAGAGGCTAATTTGATCAAAAGAATAGAGTTAATCCATTTTTTGGTAGCACTTTCCAGCTGTGTAGACGGAAACTGACCACAACAACAAGGAAATTAAAATTGGGACGTAATCTGTAATTTTTCAAAGTTACATGACGAGCGACGACTATTCAACGGTGCCAAAATAAAGTTTGGGGATAATGAGCAATAATGACAAAGTTCAGGAGGATCTTGAGCAATTAATTGAAAATTAAAGGCAATAAGGTAGCAGATAGTCGTAAAGCATCACCCCAAAAGATGCGTTGCATTAGTGGTCATCAATCAAGGTACCATATCAACAGTGGGAATAATCTTCATGTTATTGGTACTATATATTGAGTGATCCAATATATCCTTTCATTCTTTGCTCCAACCATTTGAATCTTGTCATTTTCAGATGATAGATCATTTCTTTCTTCTTCGCCCTTCATTTATCATTCTTTATCTTGTGGACGTAGACCATGAGTCGGTCCATATAATTCAATCGACCTTTCACATTAAGATCGCGGCTGTGTGCAAAAGAAAAATGTCCAATGGAAGCCGCAGCATGATTATTATATGACAGTGGCTTCTCCTCGAAGAAACAAAATGCACTCACTCGGTTCAGGCGGAAGAGGCCAAGAAACATGTGCTGATGACACCGCCTTTCATTTAAACTACCCAGACAATGAAAGAACAAAGCCAAATTCGCAATGTTTCGAAACATGCAGGCGACAGCACATCGCATGAATCACATTTCAATATTCAATAAAATCTAACATGAAGAACAGTCATTGCATATCACCCCCTCAATCTGCAAAGAAAATAATAATAATAGAAAAAGAATAGGAAGAGTCGGTTTAAGGTGGCAAGACGGGGGAGACTTACCATTGTGCCATCGCCGACGAGAACTGGGTCGTCGCAGAGGCTGAAGTAGAGCTCCTTCAGCGACGAAGCGCTCCGTGAGACCATCGGGAGCCAGTCCGGCGGCAAGAACGACGCCCAGACCGCGTCGGAATCGCACGCTGACTTGAAAATGGACGAGACGGACGCGAGCCTGCAGGCGTCGGGGGGGCTCGTGAAGGAGACGACGGTGGCGATGCATCCTTCGGGCAGCGCAGAGAAGTCTGGACAGTCTCGACCCTTTGCTTCGGCCACCGCCATTGGAAGAACTCCAAGAAATGGGTGTAGCTAAAACGGAATAAATTTGACGCCTTTTGGAGAGACGATGATCATTCAGAGCGTGATTCGTCGTGTTTATACAGCGCGACAGAGAGAGAGTGAGAGTGGTTAAGGCTTTTGTTGGTGTGAGGAGGGTCTCTGAATCGGCACACGCCAGAATGCAGGACAACCGTGAAAGTGGAAAAAATAAGGACGAAATAGGGGGAAAATTATAAAAAAAAAAATAAAATAGAAAGAAGATAAATATATTGGATTTTAGATGGATATATTTCCAAATAAAGAATTTTTTTTTTTTTAAAAGAAGAGATCAATTTACTGGATTTTAGATGGATATATTTCCAAATAGGAAAAAACCACGAAAAACCTAAACTTTGCCCAAAGTGATACATTTACCCCAAACTTTTTTTACACAAAAATCCTGAACTTTCGTTATGTGACACATTTACCCCAAAATTAGAGGGCATTTTGGTATTTTCATTTTTAAAATGTTTTTTAATTTTTTTTTTACTTTTTAATTTTTTTCCTTCTCTCTTCCCCTCCGCCGGCTAGCCGGCGAAGGGAAGCCGGTGTCCGAGTGAGGGCTGCCCTCACCGGCGTTGGGTGAGGGCCGCCCTCGCTGCGTGGGCGAGTCCTCGCCGTGTCGGCGAGGGTGTCCCCCCTCGCTCGTCCTCGCTCGACGCCGGCGAGGTTCGCCCTGGCCTGCATCGGGCGAGGACGGCCCTGGCCTACGTCGGGCGAGGGTGTCCCCGCCTCGCCGAGATCCGGTGAGGGCCGTCCTCGCTCGCGTCGGGCGAGGGTGTCCCGCCCTCGCCGGGTCCGGCGAGGGCCGTCCTCGCCGACGCCGACGAGGTCGCGGATGGACTTCCCCTCCGCCGGCTCTACCATGGCCGGCGGAGGGAAAAAGGAGAAAAAAAAAGGAAAAAGGAAAAACAGAATAAAAAGACAAAAATGCCATTGATAGGGTAAATGTCACGGTTGAAAAGTTTGGGGTTTTCTACGTCCACAAAAAAAAAGTTGAGGGTAAATGTGTCACTTTGAGCAAAGTTCAGGATTTTTCATGGCTTTTTCCCTTCCAAATAAAGGTTGACCGAAATTCCCACGGGAGCACGGCAGCATAGCAACAATTCAAAGGAAACCAAGAACAAAGAAACAGAGAATGGGCTAACTCCATTTATTGCTGACCATTTTATATTCTTGTTGGATGATGAAATGAAACAAAAATATCATCTGGGTCGGGGAATTCGAGGCATAAATTTGCAGTGTTTCGGAAGAAACTTTCACATTGCATACACACGAGAAGAAATAAAAAATATAAAAATATAAATTATAAAATTTATAAAAATTATAAAAAAATTATCCACTATATTTGCATTGCTGAGAAGTATTTTAGCAATACAATCTTTTAAAAAAATCATAAGAATAATTTTTCCAAAATTAGTTTAAATATTGAAGTATTTAATAATATGGGTCGAGTCAAGTCGGGTATAGATCAAAAAATTTACATTACGCATAAATGAGTCATAAATGAAATAATCGGTCAATTTGGGTAAGATGATTTATAACGCGGCCCAAATCCAACTTGAGCCACCCATTTAACAGATTTAGTAAAAAGTTAGGGCTCGCATCAAATAATCAAATAGGTAACATTGACTATGTTATATCCTTAGGCAAGACTTGCATAAGCTCAGAGCACCGGCCATCCTTGATCGGATGAAGCAGAACTACGGGAAGAGAATTTGAAAAATGAGCTGAGCTAATTTTGAGCTGAGCTAACTTGTGGTTTCTAGTTGCAAAGAAGAAATAGTCTGGCGATGATGATGGCGACAATTTGAGTAAAGGGGTCCCTGTCTTTGACAAGCAAGGAAGAGCCAGAAGTGGGATCCTTCCATTTGATGGTCACTCACGAGGAATGCCACAATCAGATGAAATCTCTAATGGATGAGCCAAATGCTTTGAAGCTATTAAAAGCTAGCTACCTTAAAGAAACGAACGATGCAGGGAATTGGAGAATACAATTTCCAGATTGAAGGTAAAATATCTGACAGCATATAATAATCTTCGGAAGAAATTTAGCTATCTGCTAAACCAGTCCTTAGCATTAGTCTAGACCATTGCGTGCTGTCAGTATGTCCACGCGCTGTAGTAATAGTTATTACAGCTAAAGCCTAACTCGATTAATTCTAGGGTGAGGATGTTTCCGGT
Organism: Eucalyptus grandis; assembly: GCF_016545825.1. Taxonomy (NCBI): domain Eukaryota; kingdom Viridiplantae; phylum Streptophyta; class Magnoliopsida; order Myrtales; family Myrtaceae; genus Eucalyptus; species Eucalyptus grandis. The sequence goes on along the minus strand of NC_052617.1, from coordinate 50,020,759 downwards.
CTGGATGTTGCTGTGTTGGAGGAACTGCAGAATCTTCACGTTGAGGCCATGACAAAGATTTGCCCTGCAGAGGTGCCCTTTTGCCATATGAATAATCTTCTTTTATGGTTCTCGTTGATGTGTACCACTGCACGATGCTCAAAGTCATTGCATGCTTTGCCCTCATTCTAGTGGGATTGGTTTGCTATCTCATTTCCTTCTTTTAAAGATGGTGTAGATGTGGCTCCACCGGCACCGGTTCTGAATTAAATAGCATTTCTGTCTGTGCCCTGTACAGCGTGCAAGCCGTATCTTTCGAAACTGAGGTTTGACTTTTTGCCCTCTCGAGCAAATGGAGATTGATTTATGAGGTTTGGTGCCTGATGAGACTCCCCACCCCATTTCTTGCAGGTTTCGTCTAGGTGTAGACTGTGGAGTATTGGGTACAGTCATTGAAAGGTTGAAAGAACTATAATATCGGTATCCGCTAGGGCCCTCCGACAGGTTCAGTAAGATGTTTGTGGCAGTAGATCACTAGATTGTAACGTAATGTTCTGAGCTTTTCTGTGACAAAATACATGTACTGCGCCTGCTAATATAGGGCTTATGGCAATTACATCTGCTGACCAGCGAATTTACAACAGGCAAAGGAATATAATGTTTGTAATTCCTACCTTTGCCCCCCCAAAAAAAATTACATGTAAGTCCGTGACATCAAGGAACTCTCTCTCTCTCATTTACCTAACACATTCTCGATCACCCAAAGACTGCTCCGACGCTGGAGTCAACTATCTTAAGATGCCAAAATCAGCTGCATAAGGCTCAGAAAAATCACCATTATAATCACGATCTGCACTGTTAATAAAGAGGAAAAAATGTTCCTGGTGAGAAAGTCAACAGCGCATCATTATTTAAAAAGAGAAAAAACTGAGAACAGGTCAGGACTTCGGAAGCCTGTCACAGTCCGCCGTAACCCATCCAATCTGCTTCTTTTCATTGTCGTAAATCACCATTTTATCTTGCATGGAAATGTCTGCAAACAGCAAGCAATGAGCAAGTCAAATCCATGAGAACAATTTCATCGGCATCCAGTGATCTAAAGTTTCATCACTCAGAACTGCTGGTTACCTCCGATTAGGTTGAGCTCTCCTAGTCTCATTTCCCCGCCGTTCAAAATTCCCAAGCATGCATTACCATGTTTCTGGGGAAAAATACAAGCCTTAATTTATCAGTCGCTGGTGCACTCACATGATACTTAAAAAAAAGAAGAAAAAGAAACAAAGCTTACTGTGACAATGAGATAAGCCTCGGGCAGCAACTGAAGTTGGGCATTTCCTTTCCCGAAATTCAACTGCAGAGGCTTGAAGTGGTTCTTGACCTCATGTACAGACTTGAAAGGTTTTGCTCCCTTCCAGCAGATCGGAAGAGACTTGTCCTCAACTGCATCTTTCAAAGGCTTTCCCTTCAAATCTGCCCTTACCTAACATGTGAAACGAGGGAACTACTCACCACGAAAGCCACTCAAATCTAAGTTTCAACAAAAATGTCAAGTTTCCAACAAACCTGATTGAGAACAGCTTGGTAAGCCTTAGAATTTAAGTAAGTGTAGGAGCTCCCACTGTCAAAAACTACTTTAAGACCCTTTACACCAGTAGGCTTATCATTGTATAAGAGTTCCGCAGGTCCTGCTGCGTAGTGCTTGCTGAAATAATACAATTCAGGTCCTAGAGATTTTAGCAAGATATATAATGTGACAAAAAAATCACCAAACGAAATAGATGGAACAGCTCCATACTCTGATGAACTAGCTGACAATGATACCCAGGCAATTTTCGAAGAAGGGACAAGGTCATCTCCAAAGAAAAGGAAGCCCCCACCTCGAGCACTTAGACAGTGACCTAGTACATTGCGTATCACGCTGAGGTTACTTAATTGAGAGATGATGCTAGCTTTGCCATTGCCAAGACCAAGGACACCAGCGGTAGGAGGAGGAGGAGGTGTGTTAACGGGAAAATGTTGATCATATCCACATCTTCGGGCAGAAATATTGGGAGTTATCATAAAATCAGTAGCAAGTCAAGATAACCATTTGGACATTAGTGACTCAAAGAGCATGAATGAAAACTACTGGGAATAAATTCTCACCCAAAGGCCAATCGAGGACTGACGAGAGATCCATTCAATAATTTTAGGGAGAAATAGTCATTGACGAGAACACCTAAAGATGAACCTTGATCTGCATATTCCACCTCATAATCACATTGATCACTGGGGGTTTTACATGGTTGGTTTCCGGATGTATTTATGGCAGCACAGAGAGGGTTCTCACAGTGCATAAGGTTGTTATTAGGCTTGTAAAGACTGTTGAGAGGCTGTTCACATAAGATAAGCAAACATCAATACAAAAAATCCCCTGCCACTGAAAACCTCACTAACAAATATAATAAGCAAGTGGCAAAGAGTGAATTGTTGCAGTGTCTTGTTGTTCTCATCTCATTATGAGGCTGTTCTTTACCTAAAGTATATGGGGTGACAATAGACACATCGAGATTTGTCAGGTTGAAGTAGATCATATTCTGGATCTATCAAACTCATATTCAAACCTCCTACCCTCTTTTTCTGCTCTTACTCATTTAAACTCGATAGCATTCTCTTGTTGCATTCATGGTAAGCATACAATTAAGGACAAACACTAGATCATGTAAAAACAACATTACCTTAGTGCACCCACTACAAGGAGCATCACACTGGACCCAAGTTAGGTCACTGCCAGTGTCGATGTCCAGGTCAAAAGCCTTTGCTGGGTGACCAATGCTGAGCGACACCGAATAGTACCTGCATGTCACAATGACAAGAATTCAATGACCTTCAACATAATCGGCATGCTCAGAAAGTTATGACGTCAAAAAAGAACACAATAAAGCATTGTCAACTTTTCTGACAGACCATTGAAACATTGTGAGCATCAAAGAAACGATAGAATGGACAAAAAAGAACAACTTTTGTTTTCTTGAAGTAGTGCAATGGGCCAAGTCGCAATTGGATGGGATAAAGTCCATCTGAACAAAAAGAGAGAGAGGAAAAGACTGCAGGAAAAGCTATAGTCTGGGTCTAAAAGGGTAGGAGAAGGAAAGCTCAAAAAGGACTAAACTTTTGCAAGAAAGGTAAAAATCTCAGAGAAATTTCGTGGAATACGATAATCAATTATCTAGAAGGCAGGGCACTTCAAGAAAGAAAAGACCGAGAAAACTCGAGAGCAAATTGGATCTTCGATTTCGATCGTTCAAACAATTGACAAAATCCAAGTCAGAAACAAATCTAGCAGAACACCCATCAATTCGAAATCGGAGCTAAAGGAACAGAAAAACTCGCACCGGTACAAACATAGAAACAATCACCATGACAACCCATTCCAATAAAAGAACAGAACAAGAAGGAACTGATTACCCAATGACGAAACAAGAAAGCACTCGTCAGAATTAGTAAATTAGCAGCGTTCAAAAGACGATCGGAGCAAAGAGAGCGGCGCGTACCCGAGAGGGTAAACATTTCCGGAGAGAGGGAGGACGAAGGAGGACCCAACGCGGGAGACGGACTTCTTCCAGAAGCGAGGAATATCAGCGACAGAGCCCTGGAGAGCAGCGGCACACAGCAAGACCCAGTACACCGCGGCGATCATACCCTTTCTTGATACGCCGTGACCATCCATCTCTCTCTCTCTCTCAAAGGCCCTGATCGTTCGGCAAAAGAAGACGCGGGACCCTTCGAAGCAGAGAGACGAGGGGAGTCCCCAAGGGACTTCTTGATCGCCCGATTCAGCCCCCGCTGCCTCGACCGGCGTCGCCCTCCGCGCGTTCAGCTGAGAATATGCGGAGAAAGAGAGGGCGAGAGAGATGATGATGATGATGATGATGATGGTGGTGGTGGCGGTGGTGCTGGTGGTGGAGGGAAGAGTCGTGAACGGATTCTGCAGGCTTTATGGATCTTGGAAAGTGAAGTAGAATATTAGTAACTTGGGATTCTTGGAAGCTTCGACGCGGCAGCATCCATGGCCACCGCGTTTTTGTGGGACGCGGGCGATTGAACCTTGTTGACTTCCGAATTTTCGGTCAACTTTTACCTTCTGTCTATTTTTTTTTTCTTAATTGGGTTAATTCCGGAATGCGATCGCCCCACCTTACGTTATATACGATTGATCCAAAAGAAGACCATAGTACCGCAGTAAGAGGATAATTACATATATCTGTTATCTAATGGCCCATCATTGGAAATCTTTTAATTTGACCAATTAAATTGAATCTAATCTTTTTAAGTAAATTGTTGACATAAACATCATTTTATATTAAGTATACTAGTCAATCATCCAAAACTAGTATACTCAACAAAGTTATTTCTCTTTTTGGGTAAATATGCTCGTACTGTGGTGTTCTTTTGGGTCAATCGTTAAAAATTAATCAGAAGAATTGCATTGGTAAATTATCAAAAAGCTTGAGATTAAATTAGTCAAAATAAAATGTTTGAATTTGAATTGATTGTCCTATGATAGATTTATTGTTTTATAATTTTTCTAATAAGATATGGACTACTTGGGTGGTTAGCATTTTCTTAACTCTCTTGCTCTCACGTTGCAAATAATTAAACTAGACAAATATGACCTCTCTCTCTCTCTCTCTCTCTCTCTCTCTCTCTCTTATTAATCTCTCTGTTCAGTGTTTTGTCCATAGAATATATGAATATTCTTGAACAATCGTGTTCTCCTCTAATCACCCATAGTGTACTCCGATCGCGTGTTTATATTCAATTGTATTAACATATGGGCGGTGATGTCCATGAGTGAAAACCCACCAATCAAAAGGTGGTCCGATTCGTCTCAACCAGAATCAGAAGAGAATATTAACTACGTTTTCTTTGATAAGGATAATTTTGAGATTATTTTCCGAAAACATCGACGGCCGAGGTTAATTTATCGAGCTTGAGGCACCAATAAAGGCACCTCGCGAGGTGGAAGATCTTTCGTCCGATGATAGCAGAGAGGATCCTAACGTCGGGTTGGAAGGAAACGCCAGTACCTGGTGGCGGCGACAATTGGCCAGGGAGCCTGACAATGGTGTTCAAGATAACAGTGATTGATACTATAATCATCGTAACTTCAACAAGTCCATGAAAGAAAATTTTCCCTATGACAGGAGAATAATTGTTTTTGGAACTTACATCTGTATCTATCTTTTGCTGACTTAATCAATATTATTTATTATATTAATGATCTGTTTTTTTTACGAAATAAATAATCTGAGAATTACTTTTCAAAAAATAATTACTTAAATCTATCAGTTAATGAAAAATATTTTCACTATCGACAGCAATTTATTAGTACTTTCTAATTTTTTCTTTCCAAGGATGAAGACATCATCGGTAGATGTCCGCATAAATTTCTCGTCTATTCTATGACTTACTAGAAACCCGTTTAAGACTTTTCAAAATGCTTCTTCTCGAAGTTTTGTGTGAGATTATTTTAATATATATATAACCTTTTTTTTTCCCTTTGTTTTGGCTAAAGTTTGGTGTGACATTGATGTCGACCTTGTGCCTCCACTGATGAAGCCTGTCCGAGGAAGTAGTGCACCAGCTGTGACCAGAGCGGACAGAATACTCTCGCCTCGCCGTTTAGACTTTTGTCCCATGTGGACAGAGGCAACAGACAATCATTTATACCTACCTACGAAAAAATCAAAATCTAACGCGAACCGATGAACATCGACTGACCCGTATAAAAACCGATTCCTGAACGGACATCGGAATTAAGATGCTTAGATTTCATGCGGTTTTGCCCGTAAATCAATGATCAGACGCGGAATTCGTCAATAATGATGTGCTGACCAGGCTTCCTAATCATCATTTTTTTTTTTTTGCTGGGAGCAGTTGGTTTTGCATGCCCATCCCGACATTAAAAAATTCCGGGATGACCAAACCCGACCACTGAGTTAACCTCCCAGACCAAGTCAATTTTCTTAATTTAAGTAAATTATTGCTGGATTAGTAGACCCGGTCAAGATAAATCCCCTGCTCGTCAGTATCTTCTCCGCACCATCTTTATTCACGGTGGAGTCCCATCGAACTACGCCGTTCCATATCATTGAACATAAAAAATAGCGACAAGGAAAGAATGAAAAAAGGCCGCTATTACTATCCAACGTTGATTCTATCTCCAAAGACACAACAGCAATCGCCTTGCTATAGGTGGAACTTGTTTGCAAGTCTCTGTAACAATCAGCTCGGGCCATAGATGGATGGCCTTTGTGATTGCCTCATGTACAGCATCACCTGCCCCTTCGAACCGATACAACCTCCATGGAGTTTTCACAATGCCAAGGAAGACTCCTCTTCAATAAAAATATCGGGATATTTCAACATCGAAAATGGGAAAAGGCTGAGTTATTTGACATGCAATTTGAGTTTACTTACAGATAAAGGGAAAGAAAGGCGGCATATCCCTTAAACCTAGGAACGTCCAAATAGAGCGCGTAGGATACCCAGTATACTACCACCAAGCAAGGCCTTCATCAGCCTAAGCTTTCCGTTAGTGTAAGGCGGGTACCTTATGGCAGCATCACCCATGAAACTTCGGTATACGACGGCCTTCTTATGGCTAAAAGCATCAAAAGAAAATTTTCCATGGTATGCCCCAATTCCGCTCTCACCGACTCCTCCAAATGGTAAAGCGTGGACTGCAAGCTGCATTTCCCAACAACAATAGGTTTTAGGTCATTTGTACTACTAGAGAACAGAGCAGTGTTGCGCAGAATGCAAAGCTTGCAGACTCAAGCTCACAAGTCACGAGTAGTTCCAGAACCATCACTATGCATTACTGATTCATCTAGAGAATATGCAAAAGTTTCTAGCTGCTTAATTTTTTTTTTCCAATTTTCATTGAAAAGTCTCTTCAAAGATTACCAAGATAGCATCACAAACAAATCTCACTTCCCAGCTTTTTGCGGAAAGCAGATGACATTGCCACCAATAACTCCAAAGCATTTCTCGCAGACATTTTGTTCATATGATCAATGTCTCTGAAGTTCCAAAACCGTTTACACTATAGGCCAGTGAGGACTTCTTGTTTAGGTGAATAGTGAAAGTCCTCCAAGGTGTGTCCAAAAAGCACTTGATAATAAAAAGGGTCATCATTCTAAGAAAAATACAGAACATGGCCCTGAAACAACAGTGAGAGCCACGCATCTTTATAATTCAGAACACTCTTATTTTGCTGCGTAACCTGGAACTTGAAATATGTTAACACAAGCACAAGCTAACAGAAAACAAAGAGACAGAATGATGCCTTAAAATAAGTACTATCAAAAGATGATGAGTTGCCATTGGAAACTTTTGTAAACTTACATGTACTGTAGTATCATTGACAACCAAACCCCCAGCAGAGACATTATTCACAAAATGCTCTTTAAGCTTCTTATCATTGGTAAAGATATATGCAGCAAGTGGCTTCGCCCCTGAGTTAATGATATCAAAGCTCTCTTCTAACTTGTCAACCTGTACAGCATTTTAAGAAATGAATCAGAAATATATTCCACGAGATTATAACTGCATAAAAACCTCTCAACATGTTATCAACAGACATTTCTATAATACTGCAGTAACTGCATACATAACCCTCCTTTCACTAAATATCAAAACAATAAGCATGAATCATCCAAAGTTGAAAACCACTACCCAAAACAGTAGGCATTTTTCTCATAACAACTAAGCCCAACTGCAAGCCCGCTCTTTGATTTCCTTGTGCTGCATTCTCAAAATAGCATTTTCCTGTGCGCGTTCTCTTCTCAAAATTACGATCAACACAGAAACTCACACTTTGCCCATCAAGAAGAGAAAGGAGTTCTTGACATCAGGTCCTCTATTTCGCTTGAAACTTTGAAATACAGACAGTGCCAACATTTCAACTATTCAAGCATGATGCATTGCCATTAACAATCAGCAGCAATTCATGTTTGGTTCTTACGGTAAGAATGGGAAGCAAGGGGCCAAATATCTCCTCATTCATAATCAGAGAATCCCTTGGAACGTCGAGCAAGATGGTTGGTGCAATTTGCCTGCCAATGAGAAACACCCTGTCATTCACTGAAATTTAACGAATAAAGAGGATGCAGATAGCCAGACAGAAACTCACAGCTTGGTTGGGTCTCTTTCACCTCCATAAACAACTTTCTTGGAAACCTTGTCTTCATCTAGAAGCTTTGTCAACCTAGTAAAGTGGTCGGAGTTCACAATACGGGACAAGTCTTTTGATTCCAAGGGATTCTTCCCATAAAACGTTTCCAGCTCATTCTTGAGAACATCCACCTGAAAGAGATAAGGCAATGTACAGGATACTACCCCATACAAGGAAAAAACTAACACATGTGGATATGGCAACCTTACCAACTTTGGAGCAAGATCCTTCGTAGTTATAATGTAATCAGAAGCAATGCAAGCTTGCCCATTATTGTTTCCCCACTTGCCTACAATTATCCTTCTACATGCAATCTATGAAACACAGTTGTTTTCCCTTATAAGCAGCAGAAAAATATGTTTCATAATTAATCAATTTTAAGTTGAAAAAGAGTTAGTTACTTGTAAATTAATGCCCGAATCCACAACCACGGAGATTTTCCTCCAAGCTCTAAAACGACTGGTGTCAGGTGCTTAGCAGCAGCAGCCATCACAATCCGCCCCACTCTGCCATTACCTGCAAAGACAAGTTTCACTTTAGCTGTTAAAATTCCCCCAGTGCTTATGAAGACTGCCTTCTGCACGAATTCCCCTAAAACCAACTATTCTAGAAGTTCAGTGATAATGTGTCTCCCAATTTTTCCTAGACAGAACACAATAGCACAAAAGACTCTCAGTCCAAGCTCAGGGTACAAAACCTCAGTTGGAAGTGGACCTTTTACACTGGACAATCAGATGCTATGAAAAATCAGGAATGACTGGAACAAACTGATATGCATAGTGTGAAGACAATGATGTTTGATAAGGTAAGCTTTCAATTATTCATACTCCTTCAGAGTAATATTAAACCTGGTGAACTGCTACCGTTGCTGCCAGTTGGTTATAGGTTTTCCAGCTTATTTCTATCAAAGGTTTGCACTGATACAACTGCTCCATGATTAATCCTACTGAAAAGGATCTCAAGCTAGAGTAAAGAGAACTGTCTCAGTTCCTCTTTTATCAACATGCAGAATATCTCCTTCATTTGATCATTCCCATTGAAATACAGAGAATATCCAATAGTACATCTGAGGAGCACATGGGATCCACAATATATTCAAAGAAATTACTCTAAATTTCAGAATAAATTAACATACCACACAAAGAAGGCAGAAATCAAAGAAAATTCACTTTTGCTCCAAATTTATTGGCCAGCGAAGATGTAGTATTTATTCACCAAATCAGGAATGGACAACTGTTCCAATATTCATCTGCAACTGGAAGTGCCAAGGAATCGTTCTCAATTAGTGACTTTGAGTTTGGATGCAGCTAATTGGTATCCTATACTCCGTACAAAAATTTTTGAGATCATATTGCCTGGGGGAAGCACATATCTCTTCCCCCTTTCAAATTTTAGTTACTAATCCCAAAGTGCATATTCCAATATTCACCGTCATATTATCTCAAGGACTTTGTCTCTATGATGTTGTAATCCACCTAAACTGAATAAACCTTGATAACACATTAACCTCATTCATTAAGACGTGAGCTAAAATGCTAGTGTGTGGCTCCAAAATAAGATTGTTCCCACCTAATGGTGTGGGAAATCCCACTTGTGTCGTCCGCCCCCATCCAGGCTCATAGATCCACTCCTTCACCATTAAATTGACCCCATAACAAATCTACCTTAACAAATTTTGTATTTTTCACTCATTTTTTACTTGCTCATTCTCATATTACTGGGAAAAGGGGATGACAATAGATGTAGCTCTCAAGTGAAAAAAAAGGCAAGGTACACAGAAAAGAAAACTAGCAGTTAAATTATTGTTTATCCCCATATCTTGAAATTTTCACTTTCTGATTCCCTGCTTCCCCCCCCCCCCCCAAAAAAAAAAAAAAAAAAAAAAAAAAAGCAGGAAAATCAAAGTTGCAGACAATTGATGGAAAAGTGCAAATAATTAGTTCGTAAGACATGTTAAAGAAGAGCTACTGTTAGAGAAATTCTTCAATATAAGCTAAGATCTTTCTTAAAATCGTTTGAAAGACATAAAGAAGCAATAAGTGAATCAACCTGTGTAAAATATTTTGTCCCACTTTTGCTCCAACAGTGCAGTAGTTTCAGGAACAGCTCCCTCAACAACCCTAATTGAAGAGCTATCCATATACTCCCCTAACAATTTTGCAAGCAATGCTGATGTGGCTGGTGCTATCTCTGAAGGTTTCAAAACAACAGCATTGCCTGCTGCAATAGCTCCAACAACTGGATCGAGAGACAACACTGACAAATAGTGAAGAAAAAATGTCAGAACCACAAAGAGAATAGTAAACGATGCAAAAGACACAAGGAAAATAAAGAATGAGAAATGTCTCATACAGTAAGGATAATTCCATGCTGAAATTATTAGGACAACTCCCAGAGGTTCTGACACTATTTCAGCTGATGAAGGAAAAGTGGTTAGTGAAGTTTTAACCTGCAATAACAAAAATTATAAAGCTCAATTCAATGACCTCTCAAAAAGAGCATAAAATATCCAGTTCTAGTCAGAAGTGATGTTCCGGGACAGTACCTTCTCCGGCATCATCCAACGTTGTAATTCTTTAAGAGCAAACTTGCATGAATTCCTCAACATGGCTGCCTGCATATCAAGTTGCATAAACTGTAATAATTCTGGAAGTACAAAGAATTCTCCAAGAAGCAAAACAGAAGTTTGTTATTAATCCACATGGCATACCCCAATCACTCCATGAATCTATGACACAAGCAGCCTAAGGTAGCTGCTAAATTAAATCAGCAATTCCAGTGTCAAAAGGTCACATTGTTCCAACAAGCAAGTGATTTTGGACCAGATTTAGTGGCCCAGCCTTAGATTATTTTAAGCAAAAGGAGCCAGGCCATGCCTCAGCCTAGGGATGAGAATTTCAAATGCTGATTATACTTCTATTGACCCAGATTTCACCTTCATCAAATAGAAAGGCTGGTTGCAGAAAATTTGCGCTTTTGCTCGAGACTACAAAATTGGAGGCATAATGGGTAAAGCAATTCATTCAGACTTCTGTACGGCTATATTCTGTTCTCCAGATTTAAACATGATGTCATAGTATTTGTTCTTTTTGGGGCGAATATTTCATCATAGTTCATTGAGGTTTTAACTAGTAAATAGCCTCCATTCAAGACGCATCTCATTATGCCCCTCCGTGATTTCTAGACACTTTGATCGGATTCATAATTTTGCATTCATTTCTTTGCCACCACGGGCCATGCCTAGTACAATTCCCAACTGTCCTAACAAACATCTCCACAACAGACAGTCATACCAGTTGCCAAGGAAAGGATAGTTAGGGTGATTAACCATCCGATTTTTCTACGAGAGAAAGGAGAGTTCTCAACGGCTGTACTTTCCACCAAGCAATTAATTGCAACTCCTTCCAAAGTAATGTCACCCAAATCCCAACTAACCAAGTGGTCCCAAAGCAAGCTCATGTCCCACGCTACGAGCTAAGTAACAAATACATGTGCTCAAATGGAATCCATCTAATTCGAGAAAACCAAACGTGACCAGATGGAAAGATGTACTACGAGCTATCGAGTATGCATCCAACGCAGAACGAGGAGAAGCAAGGAACGAGCATCCATCCACCTCCTGCATTCCTCATCGTGATTAATCAGCACGAGGAGAGAAAAACCAATGACCAGCCAAGCACACGGTCGAATTTCAGAGCACGAACTCTGACCGCCACAATGAATAATGTCCGCTGATCAGCGCGAAACTTCATGTACCAATAAGTTTCGAACGCGTGACAAAGTCAACGCGAAACTATTCCGCCGATTCGCGTCGGCACCCAGAAATCCGATCGCGCGCGGCGGAGCGACGGGCGTACCTCGTAGAGGACGGACTCGAGCTCGGGCTTGCCGAGGTCGGAGCGGAGGGCGGCGACGATGTCCTGCTCGTGCTCGTCGGTCATCCGGAGGAGGCCCCGGAGCTGCGATTCCCGCCATTGGTAGCTCCTCGTGGTCCCGGAGGCGAAGGCGCCCCGCAACTCCGCCACGAGCGACGACGCCGCCTTGGAATCGAAGGGCTGCTGCTTCTTGTCCTCCCCCGCCATTTGCCGTCAACTGGGGAATCCGATGCGTAGAGACTCGATCGGCGCCGTCGCTATAAATACAGAGAGAGAGAGAGAGAGAGAGAGAGAGAGAGTAAAGAAGAAGGAAGGGAGGCGAGGCGATTGAGGAGAGAGGTCGACTGCGACCGAATCATGCGTTGCAGTCCACGACAGCGATGGAGAGTATCATCTTCTCGTACACTTTTCGACGGTTTCGTATGATGGAGGAGCCGCGTGACCCGCACGCGCCTCGGCCGGCGAGTGGAGACAGGAGCTAGGGACGAGACGAGATGCGGGAATGGCACGGGAAGAGGACGAACGCTTCTTCCAGATTGGCTTGCCGCAGCTTTCCCCTGATGACGTGTGCTCCTGATTTATGATGAGAAATATCATAGTTTAGAAGGGGGGGCCCCACTTGGATAAATTAAATCTCACGATTGCAACCATGCGATCCCCACTTGGATAAAATTAAATCTCACGAGGGCAATGATGCGATCTGGACCGCCACTCGACTCGTTCATCGTAACCGTATTCAATATTATCGAGAAGGAACGAAAACGATCTTCCAAAAAATTTAAATAAATTAATCATTTTAAAAGATACAAACGATCATATTTGAAAAATATATTTTACAGATCAAATAGAGTCCAAATTACAGAGTTCATTATATCTATATTAAAAATGATCATGAAGGAACGAAAATAATCTTCATAGAAGATTTAAACCTATACAATAAATTAAGTATTTCAAATGATATAAAGGATCATCTTGAAAGAAATGTTTTACAAATTAGACATAATCCAAATTACAGACTTTTGATTCAATTGGACAATGAGATGAAAAATGAATTAATTTTGTCATTTATCATAACTTGAAAATAATGACATATTAATATAAGAGGTTCCGTTTTGGTGTTTTTTTCTCTTTTGTCTAGAGTATCAAGGTATCTTGAAGCCGATGGAATCATGCCAAGATCTCATAAAAAAGTTTTTGACCAGCGCATGATAGCCCCATTGCCATCTTTATATATCAAGCTTGATGTGAAGTGAGCTTGCTAGTTGCGTAGTAGCTCTTGTATTTAGTTGGATAACCAAACTCCTTTCCCCTTAAAAAATGGATTACCTAACTCGTCTTCACTAAATTAGATTATATCTTCTTCTTTTTATAGTCATCAACTAAGGCGAAAGATGCCCAAGGGCGCTCCAAGCATCCATAAGATGAAAACTTTTAACTTATCCACGACAGGAATCTTTGCTGGACACTCAAACGGTGATGGACTCGCCACCATTGTGCAAGCAAGCAAGGGCGGCAACCCTCGTCGACAAAATAGGGGCCTAGCCCCAAACCTCTTTCAAACCTTTCTTTCTTAAAGAATTTTCTACCTCGTTTTCTCTTGAGCAAATCAGCCTTTATCTTTCTTCTTTCAACTTTTTCGTGATGTAGCAACGCATTGACGATCCAATTATCTCTTCAAAATTATTTTTAAAATACCACATCAACAATTTTCATTAAACCAATCTAGATGAAGCAATCAAAACGACTAACCGACTAAATTCTAGGATTACCCATCTTTTGAAAACTTCAGGAAGTTATAGAAGTTAAAGATAAGACTTATTTCGAATAGAAAAAGAGAAGACAGATGGAAATATGGATACATTATGTCCACTTGCTTGTACTAAATTGCTACACTATTACGTCTCCTCTGCCATTTCAGTTTTTAAAGTTCCGACTGCATATCACATCGTATATCTTCTTTCCTAGAGGCTGGCCACCCATCGAAGCCCCAAGTCAATAGTCCCTTCCATTATGATGGATTGTACTCAAGAAAACCAAACGAGATTTGGTGAGGATCCGCCCACCTACCCACCTCACCCTTCGATGTCAAACAACTGTACCAAATCTAGATGCTGAAACTTGGAAGCATTTTGATTCGCATGATCTTCTTGTCTTTTTAGTCTCTCGATTCCCTTTCTTTTCAAGGGCTTCAATATGTCAATCTAGGAGAAAAAATATCAAAAATATCTTAACTTTGAATGTTAATTCAATCTAAATCTTTTAATTTGGATGACTTAGTCCTATTTTTTTTTTTTTTTTTTTTGCAATTTACCAATTTAATCTTTCTAATCAATTTTGGCCAAAAATTGCCGATGTGGATATTAGTCGTTTTATGTGGCACAATTAGTACTAAATGAGACGATTTTTATAATTATAAAAAATTGTTTATTTTTTATATTTTGGTCATTGTGGCCAAAGAGTTGGAAAAGACTTGTAAGCCCTCATCAACCATGAACGAGGGCGCAAAGACCCTCGCTAGATCTGACAAGGCAACTAGAGAGGCCATGACAGCCTCAACAAGCCTTCATGGCCAATGAGGGTCTTACGCAAATTTGGCAAGGTCTTTGCAATCTTGTTGGCCGCTAGTGAGGGCTTGAGCAAGTACTTGCACGCCCTTGCCGACCCTAATGAAAAAAATAAAATAAGAAATAATCAAGAATTCAAAAAAAATTATAGAAAATTTGTAAAAATTGTGCACATTAATATTAGCCATCCTATGTAGCACGATCGATATCCACATCAACAATATCCACCCAATATTAATTGGAAAGATTAAATTGACATATTATTGAAAGGTTTAGAATTAAATTGGTATCGGTACAATGAGTTCATGACTTTTTTGATAATTTTCCCATCACAAATCCATGTTTCCATGCTTGATTCTTATATACTCGCTCGCAGTATTTTCTCTATAAGATCATAAGATGTTTGTATTTTATATCAGGGCTTAGCACTTTACACTCAATATTTACATATGCTGCCTTCTCATCGGTCGGTCCGGTCGTGGAATTGCATTGTTCATCATAAACGAAAGAAATGGAGAGAATCATAAGAACTGAGAGTAGATGATGAGGAGATCAAGGGAGCGGAGTGTAAGCTGAGAGAGTGAATCAAATGACTACAAATGGATAATTGAAACAAACCGACAGGTTCGAATGTTCTCCGCTGAGTGCATGTGAGCCCGGTGCATCCCATTCCTTGAATCGGGTGAGTTGCACGTCAAGAGCTCCTATGCAATGCGCCCGGATCTAACTAAGAATTTTTCAAGTTGAAGGGTGGATGGACTTAACTCAGTGGCCAGTTCTCTAATGCTTTGTCAACCTCTTCAACTTTATACGTCGAATCCAACCTTTCATATTTCACTTTCGAACTCAATTTTTCGATCACCATGTTCAACGGGGGTTTGTTGGATTGATTTCCAACCTCTACTTTTAGTTTAATCAAAATCTCGTAGATAAAATACTTTGAGTTTTTTTTTTTCTTTTTAAATCCGATCTTTGCAAATTTCATACAATTCAAAGTGGTAGACTTACATTCTGACCAAAAAAAAAGTAGTAGACCTACAAAATAATGAATAGGCGACACGTGTTTGCGAGGTAACTCACTTTCGCAATGTTTAATTGAGAACCAGAATTTCTTTTTCCATGTTTCCGATGCTTAATTAGTACACTTTATAGGATGCATATCTTTTACAAGCTCCCTCGATTTCACTTTTCTCTTTGGCAAAATCCCATATTCCACGTCCAATTTTGAAGACAACTTTCCAGGAAATTTATATGGTCGATAGAAATCAATGAGACAAATCATGGGCAAATTCTTGAAAAATCGATTAAAAGGTCGACGGCGAGCAAACTTGGAAGGAGTAAAAGCCACGGTAGGCAATTGGGCAACCTGCTGGTCCATGCATGTGGAAGTCATAGCTAGAGACTTAAAAGAGGCCCTAGATTGCCATGCATCTCAAAATCCGATTGAGCAAAAGCTAGTACATACATCTTGAAATTTAAATTATTTTGTACAATTACGTAATGGACAAACATAATTCTTAGAATTGTGCACGACTAACATCGCGCATTGTGGTTATCTTTTTGTTTTCGTCTCCTAAGAACAACTTTTCACGAACAATAAATGCGAAAGAGAAAAGAAGGACGACGCCATGCCTCTTCTTAAAGATTGGTACGTAGGATTCCAAGGCAAACGAAGCCTTCAATTCGATCCAGCTTCAAGTACGTACCAAAGTACATCGTGGTTATCTTTTCGTTTTCATCTCCTAAGAACAACTTTTCACGAACAATAAATGCAAAAGAGAAAAAGAAGGGCGATGCCATGCCTCTTCTTAAAAATTGGTACGTAGAATTCCAGGAGTGCTTAAAAAGGCAAACGAAGCCTTCAATTCGATCCAGCTTCAAGTATGTACCAATGTCTTCAAGTCGCTCGTACATCATGCTTTTGGACCGTCAAATCATAGGCTAGACTTTTGGAATCGGCCTTTTAGGGCATGTAAATTTATAAACAGGACTAAATATCCAGTCTCTCTCTATAATTATAAGCAGCATCAAGAATTTCTTTCTCTTTCCAATCAAACAATTACAATACTGCTTACCTTAAAAGCCCGGCGTGCGTCGTGCTTTGCCAACGTCGGATCCGCCTGATAATTTTTCGACCGGACGATGGCCAGTCAATCTGAACTGAGGAGGAGATCAGAAGGAAATTCAGGGAGCGAGCGGGACAAGGCGGTGTCAAGCTCAGGACCAGGAAAGGACCGACGGACGGTCCTCGGTTATATTAATTGAAGCTTTGCAAGTCCCGCCCACCAATAAGGCACTGTGAACAAATTCAGTTGGGCTGTCCAAAACTCATTCATTGCGTTCCCATGAGAAGGGGAGCGAGAAAGAGGCCCACAAGCTAATTGTTCAATCAATGATCTTGCTCCAAACCCACAAAAAAAAAAAAATCATCCTTGCTAGAATTCAGCCAGCATTTAATCACCGTCATGCCGTTGACTTGCGCCGCTATCCCAGTACCTACTACATGCACGAAATTTCAAATATGAACTCAAGAGGGAGAATTGTCTTCCAAAAGTGGATTTGGAATGAACCTTATTTTAAATAAAATTACGAATGACTAATTTAGTCTCTAAAAAACTCCAATCTTGACTTTCCTCATGTAAGCGAAGATTTCTTTGGCCAATGAGCTCGAAGCCTTGTTTCAGACTGAATTGAATATTTTAAAATCTTATTTGAGACAAAATATAATATGGACTCATCTTTTAGAAAATAATATCACTCTAAGTCCGTATTTAAAATTTCTCTTTTGATGAATTTCACACACACATGGTCATTGGTTAAGCAATTGTAATGAAAGATTTTCGATTTTCAATATGCTAATTATATACCCCTTAAAATAGATAATTCATCTGTAACTTCATCGTCAAGCTCCCATATCAATAAACCCTACAAGACACATGTTCTCTAGACATTTATTGAGTACTCGAACAAAGAATTTACAACTTTTTGTATGATATTCTCGCAATATTTTTTATCAAGTGACATCTATTAAAGGCCCATTTGTTAAAAAGTGTTTTTGTTCCCCGGAACAAAAATTTACACTCTTTTGTTCTAGGGAACGAAAAAAAATAGAAACCGTTTGGTTTTATAGTTTTGTTCCCAATAATAAAAAAATCTATTTTTTTGTTCCCTAGAACAGATTTGGAACAAAAACAAAAAGTATAAAAAAAGTAGCTTATTATTCCCGAAAACAATTCCAAGAAACAATTTTTCTCTCTTTTTTTTCTCTTCTTCTCTTTTCTTTCCTTCTTCTTCCTTTTGGCCACTTCCCGACCCCGGCCAACGAGGGTCGGCGACCTCGCCGGAGTGTCGCCGGCCCCCAGCGAGGCCGAGCCTCACAGTGGCCTAGTGAGGCTTCAGCAAGCTCACCGGTCCTCGCCCAACCGGTCACCGCCGTAAGGAAAAAAATATTAAAAAATTAAAAGAAACAATAAAATTATACAAGTTTACTAAATGCATTTCTATTCTTGGAATATAATTTTTTTGTAGTTACCGAGCGCGTTCTTATACTCAGAAATTGTTCTCGGAAACGGAAATAAAATAAAAAAACTATTTATATTCAAAAATTATTCCCCAGCATAGAATGATTACCAAATGCATCCTAATAGTACCATGACAAGATGGACGAATGGATGGACGGTCCTCCACTATCAATTGAAGCTTTACAAGTCCCGCCCACCAATCATAAGCCATTGGGAATTCAATTGGGCTCTCCATAACTCATTCATTGTGTTCCCCTCGGAAGGGGAGCAAGAAAGAGACCCACAAGCCAATCGCTCAATTAATGATCTTGCTTCCAGCCCAAGAAAAATCAAAAAAGAAAAAAAGAGAAAAAAAGAAATCACTGATCTTGCTAGAATTCAACTAGCATTTAATCACTGACCGTGGATTTCAACCAATATTCTCTCTCGTCTGTGCGAGCGCCTCTCTACTGCCATGGTAGTTTTCCTTCTTCCAAACCCTAAGATCTCCTCGTTTCCATAACCATAGCCCTTTCACCGTCCATTCCTTTAAGCATCCACCGGAAAAAAAAAAAAAAAAAAAAAAAAAAAAAAAGAAGAAGAAGAGAAAAGATCATACTAAATCTACAAATGTGCTATGTCGAAATCTGAATCGCTAATCAAACAATGGGATATGCCGATCCAATCATCCGAGCAGCTTTGACAAATGGGTTGAGCCGATCTCGCCATCGAGGACCGCATAGGTTTGGATTCAGCAGCTTCGTCTTTGATTTCACTCTTGGGGATTAGAAAACTGTCGTTTTGTTGGATCTTTCGCCTCGGGTTGCTTGCTTAATTTTTCTGCTCTCGGAGGTTGTGGAGGAGCAGAGGATGTCGGTTTTTTTGATTAGCCACCGGGGTTGAGTGTCTCAAGTCCGGTTTTGGCAAAAGAGTGAAGGAGTACCGAGTGTTTGCTTTTATGTGCCCGAGAAAGATGAGTATTATTGCTATTTCAGAAGGTGTAGATTAATCGATTCACATATCAAGTTAGTACCCATGGAGAGTAAAGAAGAAAATGAAATGCGAGTGGCAACACTTTGCAAACGTCTGGGTTACCTTTGGTCAGAGGAGGACATTGTTGAAGCACCCACTGAAGTATCTCCGCAAAAAAAGGAGGAATGTAAACGTACACTCCTTGGCAAACTCTATTCCAAACCCAACGTCAATTACCCAGCCTTTGTATCCACAATGAAGAAAGCATGTAAAACTGAAACCTACTGCTCACAAAAAGAACCTGGCCTATTTACTTTTATCTTTCAAACGGAAGAGGAAAAAGAAAGGATCATGAGATTATCACCTCGGTCCTATGCTAGTAACTTGTCTGGTGTTGATACAAGGTGAGCCGGACGTGTCGAGCACTGTTATGAGTTTACTAAAGTTGCTTTCTGGGTGCGTATTGGCGGTGTACCTCCTGGCTGGAGAGTGGAGCAAGTCTTCAACGATCTGGGAAGTAGAATCGGTCGAGTTATAGAAGTTCACCTTGATACAGCAGATTACCATCAACAGAAAGGAGGAAGAGTGAGAGTAGAAGTTGACCTGAATGAGCCATTAAAATCGGGCGCAATTCTGGACATTGGATCCAAATGGCTTTGGGTGGAATTTAAGTACGAGCGCCTCCCACATTATTGCTATTCTTGTGGGAAAATAGGGCACTATGCTTCGATTGTACCGACATTCCCTATGCACAATCATCTTGGGGAAACAATAAAGTAGGGCTATATGGACCCCGCCGAAGACAAGCAAGTGAGCACAGCCCTTATTGGGAAACATTTATGGCAAAATCAAGAAGAAACTACTGTGGAAGAGACGTACTCATAACACCTTCCCGCACAAGCTGGCATGGAGATTGCTGACCACGAGGTAACTCAGAATATGCAAATGGTAACTTGCAGCAAACGAAGAATCGACAACTCCTATGGCATTGAGATAACCCAAGAAAATGAAGGGTCTGTTAATATAATCAGAGAACATGGCAAACAGGTACAAAGCTCTGAACATCATAAACCAGTTCTCTCAAAAGTTGGGAAATGTAGTAAGAAGAATATGAAGATTCAGAAGGCAAAAAAACAAAAGTGCATACCTGAGAAAACCCCTATTTTGATTGATGATACTGAACTTCTGGAAACCCCTGTGAAGTTGATTGAAGATGAACAAGTATGGGCTTTGATGGCTAGCCCTAATAAGCCATCAATGACGCCATGAAAATAGTGAGTTGGAATTGTCAGGTGCTGGGCAACCCCCTGACAATCCAAGAACTCAAAGCCTTAATGGCTAGAGAAAGGCCCAATTTACTCTTTCTTATGGAGACTAAGAATAAAGAAGCAATGGTGACTAAAGTTTGCAAAAATTACAATTCCGTAACGTTTTTCTAGTAAATCCATCGGGTATAGCAGGGGTTTGGCACTTCGTGGAATGAGGAAGTATCTTTAAAGGTGAAAACCAGGTTCAAAGCACTATATTGATGTGGATTGTACGATCCGTGACAAAGCAGCAACATATGCAAATTACTTTTATTCATGCATCTACTAATTTTGGAGAGAGACTGACCTTATGGCAAATGTTGGAACATCTCAAGCCTCATAATTCCTGCCCGTGGATCGCATGGGAGATTTTAATGAGATTTTGTATGTCCTGGGAAAAAGTTGGGAAAAAGAAGTTGACAATGATAGCAGCATTTAGAAACATGATCAATGAACTTTCTTTAATGGATATGGATAGTCATGGGTGTGCATTTACATGGGCGAATAAAGAGATGGGGAGGAGCTCGTTAAGAAACGACTAGATCGAGTACTATGTACTTTGGAGTGGAGACTTACCTTTCCCCGGTCAAGTGCAAGCATTTCCAGCTGTTGGTTCAGACCACAGTCCTTTGGTTCTTAGGCTCTATCCTGGGAAGAAGAAGACAAGTAGATCTTTCAAAATGGAGGTTTTCTGGACAGAGCATGAAGAGTATTATGAAGTTATCCAACAAACATGGAAATCTAAACATATCCAACCATGCATGCTTTCAGAAAAATTGCAGCAGACATCAAAAGTATTGGTACAATGGAGCAAAGAGAAGTTTGTCAATGCAAGGTTGCAGATCAAAGAGCTAAATATGGCCCTCATAAAGCTTACAAATCAGTCGGAACAGCACACCAGCAAAAAGCAAAAACAAAGTATTATTTTCCAGATTGAAAAACTCAACGAAGACGGGAGGAACAATTCGGGGTATGAGGTCACGCATTAAGTGGATGCAATGGGGAGATAAAAATACTAGTTTTTTTCATGCATCAACCATACAGAGAAGGCAGCGAAATAGAATCACAATGCTGAAACTACAAAATTCCAACTGGTGCAGAGATCCTATGATACTTCGCAATCATATCCTATCTTTTTATAAAGAGCTATACAAATCAGAGGGTCTAAGGCACTATCAACCAATCCTCAACCAAAGGTCCATCACCCATAACACAACACATTAATGAAGAGCTGGTGGTCTGTACCTTTGATGGAGGAAATTCGGGATGCTGTTTTTCAGATGGGAGCACTTAAAGCACGGCCCGATGGCTTCAGTGGCATTTTTATCAACACTCATGGGATATTGTGAAAACGACTGTTTGCTTAGTTTAGAAATTTTTTCAGACATGTGTGTCTGGATCCCCGCTAACCGAACTCATCTTTCCTTAATCCCGAAAGTGAAGAACCCTGAAAACATCAGCCAATACAGACCTATCAGTTTATGCAACTTTAGTTATAAAGTAATCTCAAAACTTCTAGCAAATGTGATTAAAGAAGTGGCTGCCATCCATTATTGAACCGGAGCAAAGTGTGCATTTGTTCAAGGCGAGACATACAAGACAACATCTTCATTGTGCAAGAAGTATTGCACCAACTGCGCATCACAAAAAAGAAGAAAAAACATCAGGCCATACTGAAATTAGATATGCAGAAAGCATATGACAGAATCGAATGGGATTTCTTGAGGGACTGTATGTTGCATATGGGGTTTTGTGAAAAGTGGGTAACACTCATTATGCAGTATGTGTCTACGGTGTCTTTTAGTGTCAAGATTAATGGAGAATCCACCCTTTCTTCCATCCTTCGAGGGGAATTAGACAAGGCGACCTCTCTCGCCTTATCTATTTATCTTGATCTCAAATGTCCTAACTTGGTTGATGAACAAAGCAATCACGATGGCGATCCAAGGCATACGGATAAACAGGTTTTGTCCTAAACTTTCACATCTGTTGTTTGCAGACGATGCAATATTTTTTCTGAATGCTACTATTTTGGAATGTCAAAATCTGGCATTGATACTTAAGCAATATTGCTATGCTTCGGGACAAGCAATCAATTTAAACAAATCAGGGGTGTATTTTAGTGCAAATTGTCCCCTACCCTTGAAGAGAAACATGGCCCAGACTAAGGGTCCCCGTGTTTGAAAAAACAGGGAAGTATTTGGGGATTCCTACAGATCGGGACAATAAAAAAGAACTATTTGCATGGATATTGGCCGTGGTTAATACAAAGCTAGAAGGGTGGAAGGAAAAACTACTTACTAAGGCGGGTGAAAGGAGGTATTGATCAAAAGTGTTGTTCAGTCCATACCTATGCATGCTATGTCCATCTTCAAGTGCCGCTTCAACCGCAGAGCAATAGAACAACGAATTGCATCATTCGGTGGAAAAAAGGTGATCATAAGAGGGGAATTCATTGGAAAAAATGGGAGGTAATGAAAACTCGAAAGGATGAAGGAGGAATGGGTTTCAAAGACTTGATTACCTTTAATTATGCCATGTTAGGCAAGCAAGTCTCGCGCGGCTATCAACGTCCCCTTCGCCTTGTGGAGTAGAGTGTTGAAAGGAATCTACTTTCCTACAAAGGGGATCTTTGGACAGCAAGCACAGCCTACGCCCTCATGGGGATGGCGGAGTCTTAATAGGCCGAGACACTATCAAAGAAAACATCAAATGGTCAGTTGGGGATGGTCAATCTATACGCATTCGGGAAGATAAATGGTTAATGAAAGGGGTCATTGGAGGTCACACGAATCAAATGTAACCTACGATGGTTTTTGAACTAATACAAACAAAGATGCCGAGAGAGTGGGATGCACAAGATTCAACAATTCTATACTCACAGACAATGAGGAAATTCTAGCTATCCCACCGAGCCCACAACCGCAAACTGATTCCCTACTTTGGACAGGTAATAATTCGGGGAAATATTCTGTTAAGAGCAGCTACAACAAAGCAATCTCATCAATCACAAATCACAACCACAACACGGCCTCATGTTCGTTTCGACCACCACGCACCTTATGGACCATAACTGGAGCCTTGCCGTGCCCCCAAAACTTAGAACTTTCCTTTGGGCTCTCGCCAAAACGCCCTTCCCACGAGAGAAAACCTATACAAACAAAAATTGTTAATGACCCATTATGCCTACTCTGTCACACGAAGGTTGAAACGTCTGAACATCTGTTCTTTCTATGTAAGTGGACAAAAGGTATATGGGAAGACCCAAATTGCAGAGGTATCAGTCCCACAAACAAGATCAGACGGACAGAACAATGGCTTATGGAAGCATTCCGAAAGCATACAGACATACCCGAAAGAGAATATACCGGTCTGGTTCTGTGGCATATCTGGAAGGCAAGAAACGAATGGATCTTTCGATCAAAAGCTCCGAAATCTACAGATCTCCTGCAAATTGTACAAGATCAGCACCTTACCCTGATCAGAGGAAAGAAAATCCAGAATCGCGCTAAACCTAATTGCAATTTACCTGGGCAATGGAAACCTCCTGATCGAAGTGAACTGAAGATGAATGTCAACGCTTCTTGGATACCGGGCGAGTTTTTGTGCTCTATTGCCGGTGTCGTGAGGAATTGCCGGGCAAGTACTCGAGGGCTTCACCGTACATGCCTAGGGTTTCTTCATCTCAAGAGGCAGAAGTTGAAGCCATCTCACACGGACTCTTTTATATCAAGGACTTACAGAAACGGCACGTGGGCGACTTTTGCAGTCAAACACTTCGCTGGATATGCGCAAGTGATTGTTCCCCTGCGGTTGACCAACTCTTGGGCCGGGCCGACATTCACTGTAATTTAAAAGAGAAGATCCTCCGGTGCAAACATGAACTGGATCAAATCAAGGGGCTATGGTCAACTACCGTACCCGAGAAGAAAATGGTGCCGCGGATTGGGTAGCACGAAATTTTCGTTTACAAAAGCTTCCGCTTAATCGGTGGATTAGTCCTCCATTGCCTTTATGGAATATTTTATGCTCGGACATTAGTTCTATTTCGCGTTGTAAGACTTTTATTAAGTGAGTAAAAATCGTGACATCTTTCGCCCAAAAAAAAAAAAAAACTAGCATTTAATCATCGCCTCGCCATTGACCTACGCCGCTGTCTCGGTACCGACTCCATTTGCAAAGGTCCAAAGGGTTCTAGAGGTCATGATTGTATTGTCTAAAACGAAAGGTGAAATTTCAAATAAAAACTCAAAGATGCATAATGTCTTTTCAAAAGAAAGTCTAGAGTAAACCTTATTTTAAATAAGACTCTAAAATGGCCAATTTAAGCTTAAAGAAGTCCTCAATCTTGACTTACCTAGCATGTAAGTGAAATTTTTTTTATCAGTGAGCTTAGAACCTTGTTCCGGATTGAGCTGGCCACTTTGAAATGTTATTTGAGACAAGATCCATTCTGACCCGCCTTTGAGAAAATAATATTTGAAATGTTCCTTAAAATGAATTCCATACACATGATCATTGATTAAGCAATTGTAACAATTTTAGTTGACCTTCAATATGTCGATTATACACTCATTGAAAAATATAATGCATCTATAGCTTCATCCTTTCCTTGATTAGTCATTTAAGAAGTACCTGTAAACAAGCTGCTTTTATTGATAAACCTTACAAGGCACTTATTCTCAAGTACTTAAGAATTTACAACTTTCTTTTGGATGATTTCTTCTAATTTTGTTTATCAAGTGACACATCTGCAGTACCCTAATTAATTTTTTAATCCTTTTCATTATGTTAACCGGCTATTGTAAAATAATAAGATTCACGCTAAACCTCAAACGAGGCACGGATTTCAAATCGGCGTGGCTACATCATGTATCGAGACAAGTATATCTAATATTTTTCCAGGGATATAAATTTGGGCGAAGTACAGGTGAGCTTGGGCTGGTCTCAGACGTGGGATCAAGTGGGTCCTACGTGGACCACACATAATAGGACGGCTCGGATCGACCGGGCTCAAATGTATCCGGAGCAGCTAACAACTTTTCATGGCGTTGGCGTTCTTCTTGTTTCTGTATTTAGGAGCGATTGGTGAGCGCCCGCGGCCGTTCGCCAAGGTCTGGCCGGGTTGGTTCCTTAAAGCTGCCGGATCAGGCAAGACAGGTACAACCACCCCTCCCCCCGGCCCAACCATGTTCTCGTCTCGGCAGCAGAAGCCATCTTCCTCCAACCGTCCCCAAAAATTGATTAATTTCTTCAATCTAACTCTTATAAGCAACTGAGTCTGATTCGTACATCATTATAGGATTCTTTAATGTCAGATTTGGCAAAAGCGTATCGTGCGACAATTATATCGAGTGAAGCTTTAACTCGATATCATTACAAATTACATGTATTATTGTTTCTTTTAAAATTGTGAACTTTGTATCATCTATATGTGGTGTTACGTCAAATTTGCAAATTCTCAAAATCATATGTTAGAGTATTTAAATATTAAGCTGCACCTTCATTTAACAATTTATATTTTCAAAATAGTTGGTGATGGTTTTGACTTTGAGCTTATTCTGCATCTTCTTACTTTGAAGTTGTCCTTAAAAGTAACTGTGGAATGTATTGACGATCTCCTATAAGGAAGGTTGGGCCGTTCGGGCTTTATAATTCTTTGAATAGAATGAGTCTCTCATGGCCTGCAAGCTCTAGGGCTTAGAAGATGGAAATGAATTTTTTTGCCATTATCAGTTAACCACAACAAAGTAACTTAAACCATAGGGGAATATCCTTAAGCCCTGAAGCATAGGGCTTGATATCATGGGCTAAGCAAGACTCGATCCAAACTAAAGTTTCATTTCGAGCCTGTATTTTACTTTTCTTTTACTGTCGGGATAAGTAAGTAGGCCATATTTTATATTTTTGTCGACCTCCAGGATATTTTTTGACTTGACCCAAAACAAAAATATAAAATAAGTAAAGCAAAGGGTTTAATTTAAAAGAAGAAGAGAAAAACAAAGTAATGGAAAACGCTGGTCCTTTTTTTGGTACATTGTTGACTCGAGAGGCGAGACATGGGAATTCCCAGAAATTCCAGGACAAGAGAAGTCGCGCGATTCTGGATTCCTAGGCACGCTCTGCTGATCTAGCACGCAATTGCTTTTGCGAACGGTTTGAATCAAACCAAGAATCTTTGTTTTCTCCTGTGTAAAAAGGTGGAAAGATCGCCGCGTTGCTGATCAATAACGTGTTGAGAAATCGAAGAATATTATTCCTTCCCAATGTGCAAATAGCTAAGCGAAAACTAGTTGTAAGAGTTAAGAATAATACAGAAAAAGAAAGTTGTGGAATTTTCTATATATTTTGATGTATATAAAAAAAAATACATGAACTGTTTATAAGTTTTATTAAACGACTATTTAAGACAACATATCAATCAAGACATTTGCGCAATTTTGAGAGATATAAAGAATCAATGGAATTATCAAACATAGCTGACATAGAAAATTATTTTAGAAAAAAATTCTAATTGTCTCTAATAGTAACTATGCAAGTATGCCCCACTTTATTCAAGTGGTAATCCCAAGTCATTGGCTCCGCTTTATGAACTCATTATTTA
This sequence comes from Eucalyptus grandis, assembly GCF_016545825.1. Classification (NCBI taxonomy): domain Eukaryota; kingdom Viridiplantae; phylum Streptophyta; class Magnoliopsida; order Myrtales; family Myrtaceae; genus Eucalyptus; species Eucalyptus grandis. Next base: position 49,993,737 of record NC_052617.1, on the reverse strand, counting down.
TGTTAATCTTCTTAACTAGTCTTCAAAAATGATTATTCAAATCTTTTGCTCCCGCTAGAAGTAATTGAATAATCCCAACTTTTACATAATATAGGTGTAGTGCACGTATAAAAATCACACATTGTATTGCATGAATGCGTGTTGAGCGCACCTCGCCATTCGAAAATTCATATTTGATAAGCTAGTTTGATAGGGTGATTAACAATTTAGCTCAATATAGATTTTGCCAATTTTAATTCATCGACTCAAAAGAGGATTGAAAATTAATCTCATGCAGTGTCTAGCACAACTTTAAAAATAAAAATAAAAATCGGCACACCTTTTGGTCATAGATCATCTAGAGGCCAAGTAGTTTAGTTTAGCCCTTTGTTATTTTTAAACGTTGCGTGTGCGCGGGAGACCGTACGATCCTAGGAAAACAATGTCCCCTGCAATATATTGAGAGAGAAAGCAACTTCTAAATTGTCTCTCCTCTGTCCTCTCCCTCTGGTTTGCATTGAAATGGGAACAGAATGACAAATCAAGGAGCGAGACCATGAAGTTCTGAAAATAGACTGAAGTACCTTCTTGTAACAGATGTATAATGATGAAATTCACAGAGCTTTTCCTAGGTGTTTGCTTACCCTTTTAAAAGCTCGAGAATTTGAGGCTGCAGTTCGTCGTCACGAAGCTTCTCGATCTTTTTAGAAATTGACTCGGCACTGTGAATCGCAACCAAGATCCTTGCATATAAATCTTTCACGGTAGCTCTGGTTTTGTCCATCATGGGTCCATCATCTCCTCTGACACCTTGGTTTCTCAGATGTGTGCACTTCCTCTCGTGCAATTTTCTTATGTTGTCTCCAGCCTGACTTATAAGATTGAAATTATCAAGTCGAAATAAATGAAAGCGAACTAGATGAAACTAAGTCCCCAATCATAACATACAGATAATACAGAAATAAACTCAATTGTCAAGATTTCATCTTTTAACACGAATTAAGAAACATTTTGTTCATAGTAGCCAATCAAACAAGTGGAGTATTGACAGATGCAGCTTTACCTTAACTTCTTCATAGAGCTTCTTCTCCCATGCATATAGTCTTTCCAAGGTGAGCGAATGGCTTCCTAAAACAATCCCTCCATAGTCATCAAACAATTCATTTGTATACGCAGTCCATGTAGATGATCCCCTTGAACTTGAGGCCACCAGACGTTTGCATGAGGTAGGCTTAGATGAAGTTGATTGGTGCCACCTTAACGACTGGATAAGTTTTGTGGAATTTTCTGCATTAATATGAACATGAGAATCCAAGATCACGATAGAGAAAGGATTACGCAGCAAGTTCCCTCAACACTTACCAAATAAAAATGAACTAAGAAATTAGTCTGAAATGGATGCAAACAAGGTGACTTTATTCATGAAATGATTTTCAAGCTGCGTTCTGCTAATAGTTCAGTAGGAGACAAAATGGGTACTTGGGGATTGAAGTAAGATTTGATTCAGTAATATTGTGATGTAACAGCAAAATCTACCAGAGCAGAAAACCCCAATCTCATCTTTTATTTCCTCTAATCCAGATTGCAGATGCACTCTGTTAGCTTCCAACATCCTAGAGACATCCTTGCCAGAATCATAAGCCCTTATGAAATGGTCTTCAATGTCCTTCAATGCTTCCAAAAGCTCTCTAGCCTTCTCAGGCATGTCAATCACTGTTAAGCCCTTGTGCTCGCCCAAACAGCCGCCACCGCTCACCGCCTTCACCATTTCAACCGAACCACTATCTTCCTTAGCCTCCCCTCCACTCACAACATTCTCTTCAACAACCACCACCTTTTTCTCTTCTTCAACCCCTTCTATGGCATGAGGCCGGACGTCATGAGTGGGAACAGGGACGCAATCAAAGAATGCAACTCACAGAGATGCCAAAAGTGACCTTCTAAACTTCCAATTCTTATTTTCATGGGCAGATGTTCCCACCATACGCCAAACTTACAAAGAGAGAATTCGAAAACCAACAAGAAAGCAAAGAAAACGAAGACTTAGAACCACAGACTCCAACAAGGGAAGAACCCAGGCACGAAAAAGGCCATAACTTGAGGGCCCCATCTTGTTCTGTCTCTTGAGCTCCGCGAAGACGTTCAAAAGATCGGATTTTAAGAGCCGAGCGAGGCTTGTGCCGAGGACGTGGTTCAACCCAAGAGTGGATTTGGTCAACTTGAGGATATCGCCAGCATTGCTCAAGGACTAACCTGCTCTTGTGAAGGGGACAGATCCGAACCCGCACCGTTCCAGAACCAGCTTGAGTGCCAGCTACATTCGGAGCATCTAGAGGAAACAGATCCGGAACGATCGAGATACCTTCCTCGTTTGAGAGCGAGATCAGATCGAGAGGAACTCTAGAATGCGAGGAGCAAAGAAGAGGGCAGCGGCGGAATCAACGAGACGGCATAGTCGTCAGCGGTGGCAGCAGCGGTGGTGGAGTTGACGACCGGAGAAGTGAAGAGTCTTGTTTCATGTTTGGGTTTGGCGTGAAGTGAAGAGTGTGAAGACTGAAAAGTGAAGAGTGTTCAGGTTTGGAACTTTGGGTGAGAGGCCAATAATGTGTTTGGGCTAAACAATGTTTTGACCCTAATACTACCCGAAACATATTTGTTTTCTTGTTTCATAATAATTACCCGAACAATTTTAAGACCTGAAACATGTACTCAACTTGTTTCGTGTTTGGTTCGTGTTCGGGTCGGGTCGGGTTGGGTTTTTGGACACACCTAGTTACGTGGCCTTCAACTTGGGCACAACCACTAAGTCTTGGACATGGCCATTAGTATCTGGCATAGGCATCAATGTCTCGAGCTCGACCTTTATGGACCAATGTCTCGGCACCTATAATTTGGATGTGAGAGTCGATACCCCGCACACGACTATTGAGAACCTAGGCATGGCACGGGTTCTGGGCCTAGCCTTGAGGGACCTTGGCCCAACCTCGTGGACTCGGGCCTAACCATTGATGAACTAGTGTAAGCCTTCATGGACCCAAGCCCACCAATTAGTTACCTCGGGCATGGTTGCCTATGACCTAAGCATAAACATCAGGATCGTGGGCATGGCCATTGGGATTTGAGACCTAGGTGCTTGGGACCTGAGAATGGCTATCACGGTCCCTACCCAAGCACCAAGATCTTGGTCCAAGCATCAATGCCTTGTCGTATTTCGAAAAATGAATTCTAACTTTTAAAAATAAAATATATATTTTTAAATTTAAGTGTAATTTTTCTGTTGACTAGAAAATGTTTTTCTATTGACTCATCTTCTTAAATAATTGAAAGGTCGGAAAATGGGTAAAACATTTTCTGACAATATATTTTTCCGTGATGAATAGAGCCTAAATCCAAATAGATATTGGTGTCTTACACGCTAAATATAGATAGACTCAAAAGTGTATACTTACATTTTTTTCTACAAAGCCCGTCCGTAGAATATGTTATTTAAGTTATATAAACTTTATTTTTATCACAAAAGCCCACTTTAGATATATGGATAAATTTTAGGCACGTCAATATCTTGCTAACCTCACAAATAGGATTCTATCCATAAAAAAAGGTTAATACCATGAAAAGTACCAAACTGGTACATCTATTATAGTTTTCATTAATTTTACCGTCAAATTGCTGAATTAAATAACACATGATAGTTGATGAGTGTATTTTTTAGGGTTTTACCCTTCATTAGTCATAGGTATATCAGTTTGTAGTTTTTTGCAGTATCAATCCAATTTAATGGAAATCAATGAAAGGTAAATTTGTCATAAATGTATTAGTTTGAAGTTTTTTGTGGTTAAAAAAAATTAGTTTTTGGTAAATTTTTCACAAATGTATTAATTTGAGGTTTTTAGTGGTAAAAAAATTAGTATGAGGATAAATTTGCCACAAATATATTAGTTTAGAGTTTTCGTGGTATTAGCCCTTAAAAAAGAAAAAAAAAAACTCATAGACCATATGTAAGTCTAAATTTAAGTAGTTGCCTGATCATGAAATTATTTGGCATTCGATAATGTATGGAATCGATAAGTAATCCACACACATATTTATTGTTCTTTACTACTAAGCCCTTCTCGTAAGGCTTTATATTACGTGTGAATTCTCAATTCAAATGATACACACAAGTTGATTGCTCTTTAGCTCATGCCCTGATATGTACTCATTGATGAGTGTACTTTTTAGGGTTTTACCCTTCATTGGTCATAGGTATATCAGTTTATAGTTTTTTGCGATATCAATCCAATTTAACGGAAATCAATGAAGGGTAAATTTGTCATAAATATATCAGTTTGAGGTTTTTGGTGGTTAAAAGATTAGTTTTTGATAAATTTTTCACAAATGTATTAATTTGAGGTTTTTAGTGGTAAAAATATTAGTATGAGGATAAATTTGCCACAAATATATTAGTTTAGAGTTATTGTGGTATTAGCCCTAAAAAAATAAAAATAAAAACTCATAGACCATATGTAAGTCTAAATTTGAGTAGTTGCCTGATCATGAAATTATTTGGCATTTGATAATGTATGGAATCAAATAAGGAATCCACACACATATTTCTTGTTCTTTACTACTAAGCCCATCTCATAAGGCTTTATATTACGTGTGAATTCTCAATTCAAATGATACACACAAGTTGATTGCTCTTGAGCTCATGCCCTGATATATACTCATTGAAGAATTTTCTAGATGCCACCATATCAATGATTAAGTAGTTGTTAGCCATCCTATGTAACACATTGCCACGTTAGTAATTTTTGGTAAAAAAAATGACAAAGGATTATTTTGAAATTTGGCACAAAGGTTTAAACTAAATTGGTAAAATTTAAAAGTTAAGAATTGAATTGACATCTATATGATAGATGTAGAATTGATTAGATAATTTTCCCAAAAATTTCTGCCAACTCCTAGATATTCATTGAAAATCCTTCATTTTTTGTTTATGTGATATCAACATATATGAGATTGATTTTTTCCCTGCTCAACTCGTTGAACATGATTAGTTGGTTTAATCAGCCAATTGTAGGCCGCATTTGTGTTAGGTAGATTAGGTATAGTTGAGTAAGTCTCTAGTAATTTCATGGTAATGACCCTTCAAGCAAACAACAAAAAGGCAAGATAAGAATATCTTCATGTGAACGTCTGAATTATTTAAGAAATTTCATCAATAAAATTTTGGTTCAACCAATATTTTTATGCATGCAGTTCTGGTAAGTACTAGCCTGTTTGGTAATAATCTAATATATTCTGATTTTACTTTCTTTGACTTTCTTTGAAGTGAAAAATAAATCTTTCATTTGAAAACAACGTTTGGATGACTGACCATAGGTTCAGAAACAAAAACCAACTCAGCATGATGATAATTACTATTGTATTTCATAATCAAACTGCCCATTTAAATTAAATTTATTTATTGGGAAAAGAAACTTGGTGCCAGATGAGTATAATGTATAATCTACTTACATTTTTCATTTCGAATTTAATAATTAAAATCTGCTTGGATTTTGTCATCAATATGCCATTGTCCTGTAATTAAAAAATAAGTAACAAATCAATGTGCTGCTTTTAAATTTTTTCGTCTTTGCTAGCTTGAACTTCTAACTAGTTGATTTTATATCAGCTGCATTGAAAGATATGCCTAGTGCAATTGAAAAAAAACATAGTTAGAATTTACTAATTTATGACATAGTTTGTAATAGGGAACTTTAAATATAGCTACAATCTGGTGTAATGAAGTATTAATTTTCTGAAGAAACATTTACATAGGTATATAATAAATTGATCGTTTTTGCTGATTATTAGCAAATACAAAAATACGTAAATTCAAACGGCACCTTAAATATCATTACTTTTGACTGAAAAGTAGTATGGAGCAATACGTAGAATCAAAAGTTATAGCTAACATTTACACTTTATAAATGTCGTTGATTGAAATGATCTTGAATAAGCAATTTTCCTGTAGTGTAATTAAACACCATTTTTAATTAAAAAATGTTTAAGCAAGCTAAAACAAATCAATCCATTTTATTTTTTGTATTTAAGGTGAAATCAAGAAAAAAAAAACCGAAGGATACCCCACTAACAAAACAATCAGAGTCACAAAAAAAATGAAAAAAATGCACCCATGCGGCCATATAAGAAGTTTCTCTATGGTAGGAGGATGAAAATAAAATAAAAAATTATTTAACCAACAGGGTCCTCGACCTAGTTCGAAATGCAGGATATGATTGTACAAGTCCTCGAACTCCTACTACTATTAGGATAGTAATCCATTAAGAAGTTGAAAAAGGAAAGTAGTTGGAAGCAATCAAAATGTGATGATCAACTCTTAGATTTCCTTTTTTAATAGAAAAAAGAATTAGTGAGAATCCTACTCGTTTTCAGATAAAAACAAATAATATAAGTTTGTGCACATAAGACTCAAGTTCATTCTCCTAGTACTCCTCCAAAATTCCAACACAACCCAAATATCGGAACTCCTCTTGAGTCCCTAACCCTTCCATCATCAACAACCAAGAAAATCTGAAGTTTTCACCCCATTCATCGATGGCCACAAATATTCGCATCCGTGCCCAGATATGCCGTCGGAGGGCAAATGGGGATGCATTACCTAAAGAGCACGAGCTCATCTGTTGATGAGTTCACCTGCGTTTGTCATATCACTCTTGATTGATTCAACTTTCGAATCAATCTCGAACGTCAGATGAAACAAAGATTACTCTGCCAATGTTATCACATCATCTTTGGTGTCGTCACTGAAAACCCGTCATGACGTTACCATGAAATGGCACACCCGAACCTTCTCGTGCTAAGAATGGCCGTGGAAGCCGAGAGACTGCGGAGTGCAGAGGACCAAGCTCTACTTGCACTTGAGGAAGATACCGGTCCGTATGGTCTTGGAGGTTTCTGTCCATCAAAGAGAGCAAAGGGAGAAGCAGGCGGCCCCCTAGGGAATCGATGGAAGTTTCCAATGCCTTTGAAGCAATCCCGACGAGTTGAGCAGCCATTGACGCGCTTGAGAAAGCAAAGCTCCTCGAGGTTTTGGATTATGGCGATGGATGGGTGCGTAATTTGCAAGGAGGAGATTTCGCGTGACGAAGAAGTTGTGCGCATGCCATGCAAGCATATATGTTTCACCATGAATGTGTCGTTCGGTGGTTGAACGAGAGCAATTTGTGTCCACTATGCCGTTTTCAGATGCCCACGAGATCAGGAGACTTGTGATTGAATTAAACATTTTATTATGTTCACCGTCAATGATTTACTTTTTCCCCGCGATGGACGACAGTTGCAGTCAATCAACGGGCATAAATAGCATTCATTTTATTGACTACGATACCAAAGTGTATGATTATTCTTTCCCTGTCCGACTTTCATATCTTAACATGATTAATGGTCCTTGATCGTGAGCTACCAATTTATTATTAGCAATATACATTTATGTTTTTCGAAATTAGGGCAAAGTTAGCAATATGAAATTCGGACTTAGTAATCGCTATTTGAGCAAATTATTAAAATGGAGCATACGAATTAGATCCATAAGTTTAAAACCTCTTGTGCTCAATAAAAAGGTACAATTAGCGCTTAGACCTTATTTCTGACATTGTTTGTAATGCGGATCTTCAAAAAGACTATAATTTGGTGTAATCCGATATTACTATTCATTTTGAGGAAACGTTTTAATAAATTAAAAGTAAGTTAATCAACTTTGCTGCAATTGATAAATAAGCTAAAAAATGACATCTTTAATAGCAAAACTTAAGAGCGAAAGGTCTCTAGGAGCATTAAAATAGAACAACGAAATGGTAGGACAGGTCCCCTGATGCAATTGAGGTTTCCTTTGTGTTTGGCAGAGGTCAAAATTGTTTCTATTGGAGTTTTTAACTCGTACACACTGATGCTTATGGATGATTCTTCCACATGCCTTCTACCGTGACTTGCACCAATAGAGATAACTCAAAAATCGTGTTTTTTACCATGGCATCACTTGTTCTACTTCATAGAGGTTTTACCCTGGCATCACTTATGATTGGAAGGACCGGTCCCATAATGCCATTAAGCTTGTCTGTGTTTGAATAATCAATATATGCTTCGTTAGCTGGGATACTTACAAGCTTTCTTAGTATTTTGGACCAGCTGATCTGTCAATAGAGTGATGCTGTATGTGAAGACTGATTTACAAATTTATATATTAGTGGAGTTAGACTGTAATTGATCATTTAATCATATTTAACTATCCATGAGAATCTATGACATTACTCAGTATACTAAATTACTAATTTCATAAACCGATCTTTGCGTAAACAGCGTTAAACAACTTTTAAGTTTACTCTGATGTATATTGGACTGCAAGTGAAACAGCTTTGTGTTAATTATGACATTGATGTCTTTAGTCATTCTTTGTCTTGGTGGAGACTTACTTGACTATTCTGTGAGAACTCAGCCTCTGGTGAACTGGGATATTTCGGTATCTTGAATTTACTTGCCCAGTCATCCTTGCGTTTACAATTACTGCCCTTGAGTGCTGTGAATCTTTTGGATGGTAAAACTTGAGCTAGCAAATTTGTTGAAGGGTACCTTTTTGTTAGTGCTGTAGCATTGGCTTGTATCGGTGTTATCTTGACGCAGTGTTACACGATATTACTGTCACTGCACTTTTGCTCATAAGTGCACGAGGCAAGTCACAAATTTCGAGCAAGTTTTAGTAGTGTTATATCAAGGAGGATCAATCACTTTTGGCTGGATGATTGGACAATGGATATTGTTGTCTGCATTGCTGAGAGTCTCTTCCAGATAAAACTGGATAAGCTAATTATCCACCTCTTAAAAGAGGACCTGCCGCGCGCCCCACCCCCACCCCCAAAAAAACAAAAAAACAAAACCAAAAAGAAAGAGGATAAAAATAATTTTGGTTTATCTTGGACCTTGGTTTCTAATAAACTCTATCTCCATGTGTAGTTAAAGAGATTGGAGCTGAAACTGAAGCAGTTTGCAGAAGTCGAGACCTTGTTGATGAAAGAATGCGAGGAGCTTGAGAAGACAAGGCAGAGATTAGCTGCTGAACGAATGCGAATTATATTAACCCGCTTTGGAGCCACAGGAGTGACTTCGCATGCAGGCGTAACAGGAGTTGCTTCTCCAGTGGCTAACAGCAGCTCTGGCAACCCTAGACAAGCAGGCATCCCAGCATCACCTTCACAACTGTGAGCACCCTGGGATATGCCACCAATCAACAGATTCCTCCTCACATGCCATTCATCCAACAACGGCAGGGGGTGTTCCCACTTGGGCCAAGGCTTCCACTTTCAGCGATAAACTCGTCATCAGCACCTTCTTCAAGCACAGCTTTTAATGCTCCTGGCAATTCCCAGCCTAGTCTCAATCATCAAATGCTGAGGTCAGTACCAGGGACTAACTCTAGTTTAGGTTGAAAAGGATAGCAAATGTATCTTAGAGTAGGCGTTCCATTAATTTAACAAATTGGACGTGATTATTATGCTGGGAATTTCCAAGAACCAAGGGAAGTTGTCACTAAGGTATAATGAAAATTGTTCACACATCCTTCTTTGTATGTTGCTGCATTACATTTTTTTTCTTTTTACTTTTTGGCTTGGCAATTTCGTCCCTTTCCCCAAACCCCCAAGAGATAAGAGTCGAACCTCCAACATGTCGAAATAAATGTGGCTTAGAAATTCATGCGCCGCATTACTGATAGGGGCCACGCCATTGGTAATCGATCGAGAATTCAGTGTATTTCTGAACATAGAGAGAATAGACTAGGTGCAGCAGGACTTTAGAGATTAGTATTCTCGTCGGGTTAAGCACACAAAAAAATTGGCCATCTCTGATTCCAAAGGTAGATTGCAAATATCAGGGAAAAAAAACTTCGCACTGAATCCTTTTTTCGGTAGCTTACCTTCAACTGGACTCGACCAGTTACCTGATCTTGACCAACTGCTGCCATGTTTAGCCAAACCGTAATGCCTGCCACGCGGTGCTTTGTTGGCACCACATAGGATTTGCATGGGTGCCCATGAGCACTTCAGTGGCCATTTGGAAAATATAGGATCAGGAAATTTATGTTGGCCGTGAGCTGCTCGTTGGCTGACTAGATCAACGGTGATCTCGTTGCTCCGTCAGGATCCATAGAGGGGTCCGGCCATCAAATCAGAAGCCCAGACACCCTCTCTTAAAGCTGGGTCTGGCAACGATCTCGATCTCTCATCTTGAATCCTAGAGGCAAGGATTTAGACCCTGTTTGGTTAAGCATTTGCAAGGGCCATTGAGCCTGCAAAGCTCCTTGGGGCAACCACAAAGTAATTGGCAAATGTTTTTGAGACTCCCTTGGCCAAATGTCAACATTGCGAATGCTCAAAGCTCAATGTAGATGGAGACCTACTTTGGGCTTTCTGCATTTCGGAAATACTAAGTCTACTGTTCATCGAGCATTGTTCATCTTCTTCCCATTCATCACGGTCGTTCGTCTTCCCTAATCTGCCACTTGAGTTGGACTTCTCTGGCGATCGTTACTATTGCCTGGGGTTGTGTGTCCCTAGCGACCACCGCAAGGGGTGGCACGACCCGCAACTCAAGTGACTTGCTTGAGTGTGCAACCTCAAGCGGCGTCCCCTGAGTTGCGCAACCCAAGGGGCGCGATCGCTTGAGGTTGCGGCCCCAGGCGGCGTCACTTGGGTTTGTGCGACCCAGGCATCACCTGGATCGCACAACCCAAGCGGCTACCTCAATCGATGTCACTTATGTCGCGATCCAAGTGACATTCGAGGTTGTGCGACCTCAGGCCGCTAGATCTGGTCGTCCAGTAGTGGTCCTGCAATTATCTGGCGGTTAGGACCGGATTTAATTTTCAGCCCAAAAAAAAAAGAAATATAGCAAAAGTCCATTATAAATTGAGTTTCATTAAATATTATTTATGCCAAAGCTATTTTCTAATGCTATTAAAAGTTATAATTTATCAAATAATATAGTATTTTGAAAAATTCCTTTACATCAAAGATATTTACATTTTTCGAAAGTCATTTCTTCAAGAGTCGAACCAAACGACCTCTTAGAGCACTTCAGCTTTTCTTTTTATCTTATCCGATGATGTTTAGCGAATCTCATGAGGGGGAACACAGCCTCGGGACGACTTAAACTTTAACAATGTCAAGGTCATCTCTAGATGTCGAACTACTCACGCGAAGAATTGCCGGAGTCAAGCCCGAGGTCACTGGGGCACCCATCGAGTTTACTGGCCAATGGATGGTCAATTAGAATCGAATCAATTTACTTTTCCCACGGTGTGGATCGGACCACCCCCTTCGCCCATCCGATTTTTCATGGGGAGAGATGGAGAGAGCGAGCAGAAAGATGGAGGAGGACGCTACATAAGACGTGCACAGCGGTACGGGGAAAGAAGTCGATGGTGTTGGAACTGCATGGTTCGAGGGAATCGTATGATTCGAGGTCAACTTTCCAGCGCTGGGCCGAGCGGGCTAGTGTGACGGAAGACATGGCTCGTCGTGCTAACATCGAGGGATGCTGCTCTGGAACGGGGATGGAATATCTGTACGACTTTCGTCAAGCAAGCTATTACGTTCCAATACTGCCTAATCACTTCATTACCATTAATAGCGACAAGGAAAGCATAAAGACGCACTTAGATTACAGTAGCAAAGCTTGGTGCTTAGCAGTTGAGCCTCTGCTAAGGAAGTTGGGCTTGCGGATGCGTACATGTCACAGAATACAGCAACTTATTACCTCATAAGTCACTCAACCACACCAGTACCGACCAAAAAAAAAAAAAACCACACCAGTACTCAGGCTCTTTGACATCCATGGCCATTTCGCTTAAGCACGTAGTCGATGAAGATGCTTTTCAATCACAACTTCCTATTAAGGTAGAGGGATATTAGCCAAATTTTTTGCTGTATGGGATTTCCTAGCTTTGAGAAAACAGCTATTTGCGTGTTTATTAGTACTCAAAAAGAATCGATGATGCATAAAAATAATAAGATAAAAATAGAAAAATGAAAAACATGAGCCAGACCACATGATATGTTTTAAAATAAGAGGTTTGGATTTCCTTATTGAAATGGTAATTGAACGGATTTATGTGTCCTAAACAACACCATTGTGCTAAAAATATATGCAGTCTATCCTCAGCTTTCTTATTTAACAAAAAAAAATATTGGAGAATTTTATAAGTTAAGAGGTACACAATCTAATTTTGGAAATAGAGAAAGAAAAGAGGGGCGTTGTGTTGTGTAAAATCAATTTTGCAGCAGGAAGATGTGACCTCTCACTTCCCATGGCATGGCGTGTCCTAATGGGGGAGTCCAGACAAATCTGTATCGAATGCTCTTTAACTTTGTATGCAAAATAGTGAAGTCAGCTTTACAGCTCAAGCCGAGGTTAGTGCTATTGTAGAAACAGTCCAAATGGGGGAGGCAAATCTGTATTAAATGCTGATTTGCCAAAATAGTGAAGTCAGCTCTACAGCTCAAGCCGAGGTCGGTGCTATCGTAGAAACGCTAGTTTTCTTCTCTAATCACACTATGGATTGTCTCCAACTAGAGTTAGATTGTTTAGACATGGTAGAACTCTCACATGCGCTGATCATTTCAAGTGGGATATACGTGTGCTTATCTTAAAAGCTCAAGATCATTCGAAAAACTTTTCCAATTTGAAGTTGGCATATTGTAATAGAAACTCTGATAAAGTGGCGGGTAGCTAAGGCCCAAAGGAAAAATTCCCTGCCTCAAAATTGGACCCTCTATCCCCCTCCCGATCTTTGGAGTCTTCTTTGTTTTGATGTTGTGTTGTTGTACTCACAAACTAAGACTTAAGGATAGAATATATATTGTTATTCTGACAAAAAAGAAAAAACTCTCACTCCCCTGCGGTATAAATGCTACTTCTGGCAACAGTGAACATCATTGAAGTCTTCACCTAGAGAGAGAGAGAGAGAGGAGCATGCAAGTGATGCAGGACCAGCAGGTGATCGGTGATGCAGTTCCGGGTCACGTCGTCGCCGGTGGCGGTGGCGGTGGCAGCGGCAGCAACAGCATAGGGGCCATCGACTTGGAGGGGACGAGCACCCTGCGCCTCATGCGACTGATGACAACAAAAGTGTGGATCATCATCAGCAACATGATGAGCACGACGAGCGTCATCAGCCCCACCAGGTACCTTTCTATCAAAAGCTCTCCTGCTGTCCGTACGAAGAGCTGTCGCGTACCTACTTCTGTTACGCGTAGGTGCTCATTAACAGCATCAAAAGAAAACTTTTTGAGGAGTGACTGACGAGCTTCTGTTGTTTTTCGTGACGAGCAGAAAGCCGACTGGAGAAACTTCATGTCATTCGTGGGCCCTGGCTTCCTCGTCTCCATGGCTTACCTCGACCCCGGAAACCGTAAACCATCCCTTCAGGACATCGGATGCGGGAGGCTTCACATAACTCATTTCCCCAAAGAAACATCCTGCCATTGTGAACACCAGCAATGCTATCAGCATTTTCAGCTTCCTTACCTGCAACAATTTCACAAGAAACCAGAAAATTCTGAGCACCACTAGTTCGAATTCTGCGTTGAGCCAGTACAGTGAATGGCTGTAGAAGGATCCTCGTACGGGCCGGGTCAGAGGGGAATTGATGTGGTAGTCCGCATGCTCCTTTTTCATGAGGCTATTGATAAGCCTTACATGATTCAAGTAATATGCTCGGTTCGGTCTAACAGACCGGCAATCCATCAAGATCATGTGAGTATTACATGTATTTGTACAAGACTCTTTGTTCGTAACAGTCCCCTTAAGATGTACAGCTCGATTGATAGATTCAGATCCTAGTACGGCTCTAATTTCCGGTTAGCAATGCCAAGCTGCATTAGTAACATTTAGGTAAATATAGAAGGGAAAATTTTAAACTAAAGTCTGAAGTGGCCAACTCAATCCTAAATAAGTTGACCGATTCATTCTTCTTTAATTTGTTTGCACCACAAAGACACTTCTCTGGACTTTGCCATCTAGTTTTATGACTCCCCACCAGATCAGCATCAAGCAAAATTACGCCTCAAGTGCCAGTTTGAGACAGAGAATTTCATCTTTGATTATTATGCATCGCTTGTATCGGACTTAGTTTACAAACTGTTAGTTAGACGCATGACTTGGATCCTTCGAAAGTTAGTTTAGCTCTGGAATAAAGATTCAAACTTTTTTCAAATTTTGGATGGTATCGTCGCACCTGGAATAAAGCCCGTGCAAACTAACAGTGACACAGATTTGAAGTACCAAATGTACGGGTAGAGTATGAACGACAGAATCAGGCAAGGAAGCGGGTTGGCATACAAAAGGCAACCAAGAGCAATCTATAAAATAAAGAATAACAAGAAGAGCAAAAACAAAACAAATTGCAGGCACACCCCATATCTTTGTAGTCCAAGAAGCAGGAGTGTACTACAGCCAGTGAGCAGTACCCCAGCAAACAGTGGTATGTGGAACAGAATATTCAATGCAAAGGCCGTCCCAATTACTGCATATCAATGAAATAGAGAAGTTATCATTTACTCTATAGTCAGTGGAAATAAACAAGATTATAAATGACTAAAAAACTGATGTCCTGACAGGACATGCCTTCAGGGATGTCCGCAGCAATCACAGTAACTTCAGCTAGCAGCCAGAGGCAATACTTCACTGCTACGGGATGCTCAGCCTTACATAGCTCTCTGCTAAGTGTTTCCCTGAAAAGATTCAATTCGAATAATAAAACTGAAAGAAGCCATGGAACCTATGTCATCTTTATTGAAATTTGTATTGTGTTCTTCTCTTTTACCAGTGCTCACACCCAGATTTGCGGCGAGTGACTGGATGATTAGAGCAAACACCATCCTAATTAGTACCACTCACAGAAGCTGGAATCGACAAACGCAAGTGTCAGCGACTTAATTCTGTCTCCCTTTGCTCCTCTTGCAATTCATGTCAATCCTTCATTATAAAATGAAGAGTATATTAGATCTACTAGGACTAATTTAGTTACCTCATATCCATAGGTAGCCCCAGCTTGAAGATCTGTTTCCACTGTAGCACAGAAAACCATAGTTGCATCTTTGTGAATCAGGAGGGAAAAAAAAAAAAAAAGAACCAGTGCTACATTGTATTCAAACTTGATTTTGACTCAAATAGCCGAAGCTCGATATGCTATCGGTGCTTGGTCAATGGGCTTCATTTTACAAGTTCGAGTTAAACGCAATGAGGTATTCTGCGATCTTGAGCTTGGTGCTAAAGTTCTGAAAGTATGATGAAATCCAAAAAGGATGTGCCTATATGGACACAACCAAAGATGTTCAACAACCCAATTAGGATATCGAGCCATCCGGTCAAGTATTTCGAATGCTCAACCTTGATCACTTCAACTTTGGATCCCTTCGAACTTTAAAGGATTCGAGCCAAACATGAGTAATTTGCAGGTCGAGCTCGAGTAATTCACTTGATACTCGACAGGACTTTCACCCCCGAGCACATGACAAGTCCTTAGCCATGTGTCCATGGTTAAGCAAGCAAATGGCAAAATGGTTTTGTTTCTATCCAATCTACAGCAAGTTTTTCCATTCAAAATTTGACACTCGATCTTACAGAGATTGAAAATATAAGTACCTTTGTAGTTAAAGTAACTAGTGTTGCTCAGAATTTTCTGGTTTCTTGTGAAAGCAGGTAAGGAAGCTGAAAATGCTGATAGCATTACTGGTGTTCACAATGGCAGGATGTTTCTTTGGGGAAATGAGTTATGTGAAGCCTCCCGCATCCGATGTCCTGAAGGGATGGTTTATGATTTCCGGGGTCGAGTTAAGCCATGGAGACGAGGAAGCCAGGGCCCACGAATGACATGAAGTTTCTCCAGCCGCTTGTCACCAAAAACAACGGAAGCTCGTCAGTCACTCCTCAAAAAGTTTTCTTTCGACGCTAAAATTGAGCACCTACGCGTAACGGAAGTAGGTACGCGACAGCTCTTTGTACAGACAGCAGGAGAGCTTTTGATAGAAAGGTACCTGGTGGGGCTGATGATGCTCGTCGTGCTCGTCATGATGCTGATGATGATCCACACTTTTGTTGTCGTCGGTCGCACAAGGCGGTGGAGGCGGCGGGGTGCTCCTCCCCTCCAAGTCGATGGCCACTATGCTGTTGCTGCCACTGCCACTGTCACCGCCCTCGCCATGACCCGGAACTACATCACCGATCACCTGCTGGTCCTGACCCGAAACTGCATCACCGATCACCTGCTGCTCCTGCATCACTTGCACGCTCCTCTCTCTCTCTCCCTAGGTGAAGACTTCAATGATGTTCATTGTTGCCAGAAGTGGCATTTATACCGAGGGGAGTGAGAGTTTTTTTTTTGGTCAGAATAACAATATATATTCCATCCTTAAGTCTTAGTTTGTGAGTACAACGACACAGCATCAAAACAAAGAAGACTCCAAAGAACAGGAGGGGGATAGAGGGTCCAATTCTGAGGCAATGAATTTTTCCTTTGGGCCTTAGCTACCCGCCACTTTGTCGGATTCTCTATTACAATAGGCAACTTCAAATTGGAAAAGTTTTTCAAATGATTTTGAGCTTTCAAGATAAGCACACGTATATCCTACTTGAAATGATCGGCACCTGAGAGTTCTTACCATGTCTAAACAATCTGAATTTAGTTGGAGATAATCCGTAGCATGATCAAAAAAGAAAACTAGCATTTCTACAATAGCACTAACCTTGGCTTGAGCTGTAGAGCTGACTTCACTATTTTGGCAAATCAGCATTTAATATAGAGTTAAAGAGCATTCAATACAGATTTGTCTGACTCCCCTTTTTTATTTTTTCTTTTGTTTGGTCGGTGGACTCCCCCATTTGGACTGTTTCTACAATAGCACTAACATCGGCTTGAGCTCTAAAGGTGACTTCACTATTTTGCATATAAAGTTAAAGAGCTTGAGCTGTAAAGGTGACTTCACTATTTTGCATACGAAGTTAAAGAGCATTCAATACAGATTTGTCTGGACTCCCCCATTAGGACACGCCATGCCATGTGAAGTGAGAGGTCACATCTTCCTGCTGCAAAATTGATTTTACACAACATAACGCCCCTCTTGTCTTTCTCTATTTCCAAAATTAGATTGTGTACCTCTTACCTTATAAAATTCTCCAATATTTTTTTTTTTGTTAAATAAGGAAGCTGAGGATAGACTGCATATATTTTTAGTACAATGGTGTTGTTTAGGACACATAAATCCATCCAATTACCATTTCAATAAGGAAATCCAAACCTCTCATTTCAAAACACATCACGTGGTCTGGCTCATGTTTTTCATTTTTCTATTTTTATCTTATTATTTTTATGCGTTATCAATTCTTTTTAAGTACTGATAAATATGCAACAACTACTTATGATAGTTGTTTTCTCCAAGCACTTTGACAAATTAAGCTGAAAGATATAAGATTCAAAACAATCATTATTGCATATACCAAAATACTAATCATCGACGCCTTGATTCGCATGATCTTCTTGTCTTTTTAGTCTCTCGCTTCCCTTCCCTTCCAAGGGCTTCAATATGTCGGTCTAGGAGAAAAATTATCAAAAATATCTTAACTGTGAATATTAATTCAATCTTAATCTTTTAATTTGGATGACTAAGTCCTAAAAAAATTTTACAATCAATTTTGGCCAAAAATCATCGATGTGGATACTAGTCAGTTTTACGTGACACAACTAGCACTTAAGGAGACAATTTTTATTATTATAAAACATTATCATTATTATTATTTTTTGGTCATTGTGGCCAAAGAGTTGGAAAAGACCGGTAAGCCCTCATCAACCACAAACGATGGCACAAAGACCCCGCTAGATTTGACAAGACAACTAGAGAGGCCGTGATGGCCTCCCAAAACCTTCCCGGCCAATGAGGGTCTTACGCAAACCTGGCAAGGCCTTCACAGTCTCGTTGGCCGCTAGTGAGGGCTTGAGCGAGTGCTTGTAAGCCCTTGCCGACCATAATGGAAAAATAAAATAAAATAAAATAAAATAATCAAGAATTCAAAAAAATTATAGAAAATTTGCAAAAATTGTACACATTAACATTAGCCGTCCTATGTAGCACGACTAATATCCACATCAACAATATCCACCAAATATTGGTTGAAATGACTAAATTGACATATTATTAAAAGATTTATAATTAAATCGGTATCAATACAATGAGTTTATAATTTTTTCGATTATTTTCCCATCACAAATCCACGTTTCCATGCTTGATTCTTATATACTCGCTCGCGGTATTTTCTCTATAAGATCATAAGATGTTTGTCTTTTATATCAGGGCTTAGCACTTTACACTCGATATTTACATATGTTGCCTTCTCATCGGTCGGTCCGGTCGTGGAATTGCATTCTTCATCATAAACGAAAGAAATGGAGAGAATCATAAGAATTGAGAGTTGATGATGAGGAGATCAAGGGAGTGGATTGTACGAGAGAGTGAATCAAATGACTACAAATGGATAATTGAAACAAACCGATACGTTCGAATGTTCTCCGCTGAGTGCATGCGAGCCCAGTGCATCCCACTCCTTGAATCGGGTGAGTTGCACATCAAGAGCTCCCCTGCAATGCGCTCAGATCTAACTAAGAATTTTTCAAGTTGAAGGGCGGATGGACTTAACTCAGTGACCGGTTCTCTAATGCTTTGTCAACCTCTTCAACTTTATACGTCAAATCCAACCTTTCATATTTCACTTTCAATCTCAATTTTTCGATACCCATTTTCAACGGGGGTTTGTTGGATTGATTTCCAACCTCTACTTTTAGTTTAATCAAAATATCGTAGATAAAATACTTTGAGTTTTTTTTTTCTTTTTAAATCCGATCTTTGCAAATTTCATACAATTCAAAGTAGTAGACTTACATTCTGACAAAAAAAAAAAAGTAGTAGACTTACAAAATAATGAATAGGCAACGCGCTTTCGGAATGTTTAATTGAGAACCATAATTTCTTTTCTGAGTTTCCGATGTTTAATTAGGGTGCGAATGGTAACGTTTAAATTGCTTTTTGTTAGAGGAAGAAACAAAAAAAGTGTTTCATTCGGGGAACAATTTTTGAACAAAAGAACGCGTTTGGTAACGTTTGTTCGGGAATAAAAAATGAATAGAAACACGTTTGGTAAATTTTATTCTTTTTTTATTTCTTTTAATTTTTTAAACATTTTTATTTTATTTTTCATTTTCCTTTTTTTTTTATTTTTTCTTTTTTCGGCGGTCACGGCCTCCGGAGGCCGAGCCTCGCCGTGGTTGGGCGAGGCTCGGCCTCGCCGCGCCGGCGACGCTCCGGCGAGGTCGCCGACCCTCGAGGCGTCGCCGGCCATGGCGAGGCCGGCGACCGGTCAAAGAAAAAAAAAAAAAAAGAAGAAGAAAAGAAAAAAAAAGAGAAGAGAAGCGTTTTTGTTCCTTTCGGGCGTCCAAGAAGTGTTTCTCAAGGCCGAAACAAAAAAATTTGTTTCTTTTTTTTGTTCCTATTTTGTTCGGGAACAATAAAAAAAAAAAGGAAAAAAAAAAGTAAACGCAACCAAACGCGTTTGTTCTTTTTTGTTCCCGAGAACAAAAAAACAAAAAAATGTTCAAGAACAGAAATAAAGAACAAAAACATGCAGGCCCTTAGTACACTTTATAAGATGCATATCTTTTACTAGCTCCCTCAATTTCACTTTTCTCTTTGGCAAAATCCCATATTCCACATCCAATTTTGAAGACAACTTTCCAGGAAATTTATATGTTGGATAGAAATCGATGAGACAAATCATGGGCAGATTTTTGAAAAATCGATTAAAGGGTCTACAACGAGCAAACTTGGAAGGAGTAAAGCCACGGTAGGCAATTGGGCAACTTGCTGGTCCATGCATGTGGAAGTCATAGCTAGAGACTTAAAAGAGGCCCCAGATTGCCATGTATCTCAAAATCTGATTGAGCAAAAGCTAGTACGTACACCTTGAAATTTAAATTATTTTGTACAATTACGTAATGAACAAACATGATTCTCAGAGTTGTGCACGACTAACATCGCGCATCATGGTTATCTTTTCATTTTCATCTCCTAAGAACAACTTTTCACGAACAATAAATGCGAAAGAGAAAAGAAGGGCGACATAGTACCTCTTCTTAAAGATTGGAACATATGATTCCATGAGTGCTTAAAAAGGCAAACAAAGACTTCAATTCAATCTAAACTACTGGGATTCGCCCCAGTGGTCACTCTTCCAACATAGAAGGGGGAGGTGAGGGGTTTAAATCCCCGTCTTCTCAGGGAAGAATGGAGTGAGGATGCGTAAGTTTCAGGAGTGGATTTCGACTCTCACGCCCTGCAAGAGGCAAGGAAAAAGTCTGAGAGTGAGTGTAAAGTAAGAATAGTTAAGTAGCAGTTCGACAAAAAAATAAAAAAAATCTAGCTAGGAGTGCTTAAAAAGGCAGACAATGCCTTCAGTTCCATCCAGCTTCAAGTATGTACCAACGTCTTCAAGCTGCTCGTGCATCATGCTTTTGGACCGTCAAATCATAGTCTAGACTTTTGGAATCGGCCTTTCAGGGGATGTAAATTTATAAACAGGACCAAATATCCTGTCTCTCTCTAGAATATATCAGCAGCACCGAGTACTTCTTTCTCTTTCCAATCAACTGCTTACCTTAAAAGCCCGGCGTGAGTCTTGCTTTGCCAACGTCGGATCCGCCTGATAATTTTTCGACTGGACGATGGCCAGTCAATCTGAACTGAGGAGGAGATCAGAAGGAAATTCAGGGAGCGAGCGGGACAAGGCGGGGTCAGGCTCAGGACCAGGACAGGACCGACGGACGGTCCTCGGTTCTTTATCCCGCCCACCAATCATAAGGCATTGTGAACAAATTCAGTTGGGCTGTCCAAAACTCATTCGTTGCGTTCCCATGAGAAGGGGAGCGAGAAAGAGACCCACAAGCTAATTGTTCAATCAATGATCTTGCTCCCAACCCACCAAAAAAAGAAGAAGAAAGAAATCATTGTCCTTTGCTAGAATTCAGCCAGCATTTAATCATCGTCATGCCGTAGACTTGCGCCGCTGTCCCAGTACCTACTACATGCACGAAATTTCAAATATGAACTTAGGAAGGAGAATTGTCTTCTCAAAAGAGGATTTGGAGTGAATCTTATTTTAAATAAAATTAAGAATGATTAATCTAGTCTCTAAAAAAACATTAATCTCGACTTTCCTCATGTAAGTGAAGATTTCTTTGGCCAATGAGCTTGGAGCCTTTTTTGAGACTGAGTTAACATTTTCAAAACCTTATTTGAGATAAAACATAATATGGACTCATCTTTAAGAAATTAATGTCACTTTAAGTTCGTATTTAAAATTTCTCTTTTAATGAATTCCACACACACATGGTCATTGGTTAGGCAATTGTAACGAAAGATTTTTTATTTTCAATATGCTAATTATATACCCCTTAAAATAGATAATTCATTTGTAGCTTCATTGTCAAGCTCCCATACTGATAAACCCTACAAGACACTTGTTCTCGAGACATTTATTGAGTACTCAAACAAAGAATTTACAACTTTTTGTATGATATTCTTGCTATATTTTTTATCAAGTGACATCCGTTAATAGTAGGGGTGTCAAAAACCAAATCGAAAACCGAACCGAACCAAACCGAAAAATTCGATTTTTTCGGTTCGATTTTCAGATCGGTTCGGTTCTCATTAAAAACCGAAATTTTTTTATCGGTTCGGTTTTTATTTGTTAACCGAACCGAGCCAAACCGATAAACCGATAAAATCCTCTCCGGTCTCCACGGGTCATGAACCATTAACCTTATTTCTAATTCTCTCTCGTCGGCGACGGCAACGGCGACGGCGACGGCAACCGGGACGGCGACCAGGATAGCAACCGCGATGGCCATAGGGACAGCGACCGTTTAAGGAACGTCTCTCCTTCGTCCCTCTTCGGCTCCTCCTTCTCCTCTCTCCCCCGCGGCGCGGCTGCCACCTCATCACTCCCAAGGTTAACCCATCGACCTTAATTGAGCCTTGGCCTGGGCTCTGCTTTGCAATTGTGTTCGAGTCTGGTGATTAGTGATGGGAAAATGCGATCTTTAACGGTGCTGCCATCGGTGCTTAGGGTCACCAACAAACTCCAGGAGGGGAAGCATCCCCTCTATGCCGTCATCTTCAACTTCATTGACTCCCGCTACTTCAACATCTTTGTCACCGTCGGCGGCAACCGGGTACTCCCCAAGTTCTCAGCTTTATGGGTTGTTGCCTCTTCTCGAGCATCTGCAGCTGTTTAACTGAACTGGGTTTTTCGTAGCATTCTTTATTTTCATCTAGTCAGTACAATTTGGATAGGAAAATCGTGTTTTTTTATTAGTTAATAAGATCACCGTGGAGCAAAAAAGTGTTTTACTTGTTATGTTCTTTTCTTTTTTCCTTCCAGGTTACTGTTTATCAGTGTCTTGAAGGGGGAGTAATAGCCGTGCTGCAGTCATACATTGATGAAGATGTAAGGCCAAACAACTTGTAGTAATTTCTCTGGTGGTTTACCCCTTTATAGATAATGTGCATTCCGTAAGAATGAGCTACCTAATGGAGCCTCGGGACCTCCATGTGCTATGTAGATCAGAAGGACGAGTCGTTTTACACGGTCAACTGGGCGTGCAACATCGATGTGGTCAAAATAATGTAGGCTCTGGCAATAGGATTTTGTTGCTGAAATACGATTTCATTTGCAAATTGATGATCTATCTAATAAGATGGCTTTGAACTTCCTGTGTTGGTTAGTTGTCAAACTCTTGATGATTGTTCATCTTGGGTACTCGCAACGCATGCTGCCTTCATTGTGTTGTATGCTGCATTTATGTTTTGATGCATCATTTTTAAGGTGCTTGGATGATGGCGTACTTGGATACTTTGGTTGGTGCTAAGCTTGTCAGCAGCATTCCCCAATGATAGCAAGCTCTTTCCAATTCTTTCTTGCTACTTGGGCTTAGTGATATTAGCAGTGCTCAGTTTGGTTTGTTGAGGGATTGTGGGTTAAAGTTTCTGGTTGTTAATGACAATTTGATTCTGAGTGAGATGAGGGTTCGGAATGCAGATTTGTCATCTCTCAGTTGTCTTTTGTTGGCAGCACTTGATATGATCTTTAGAGATGCTTTTAACGTGCCTGTGCCTACTATAAATGCCTCCCCCGTCTTGGAAATGGAAAGAAAAAGAGAGAGAGCTATGAATATAATTGATCATAAAATCCAAGTCATCTTCTTAAGTAGCAATTTGGCTAGGATGGAACAAACCTTTCCTGCTAGTTAAAAGCTTAGGATCAGATTAGTTGGTTCAGAGATAAGACTGGGATTTGTAGTTGTTGCGGCACCAATATTGTCTAAAAGAGCGTATAAAAGTGGCTCTTACACTTATCAATGTACATATCCACTCTATAGGGATAAGTACACTAATAATGCCATAAGTTGTGTACGGTGCTCACTTTGATGCCAAAAGTTTCCGCCGGATCATTTAAGTGCCAAATCGGAGAAAAAACGATCACTTTGGTGTCACCGGCGAGAAATTCCAGCCAAAATGATTACGTGACTTTATATTTATAAAAAATTCGATAAACCCTTTAAACGACGTCGTTTTTGTCCTACTTAAGAAAACGACGTCATTTTGTCGTTCTATGTGGATGGCTTAGGAAAAACGACGTCGTATTGCTCATTTGTAATTGAAATTAGGGTTTTTTTTTTGTTCATCCTCGCCGACCAAGCTTGCTCAGCCACCATCGCTTGGACACCGTGCTCGGCCACCATGCTCGGCCACCATCGCTCAGCCAAGAAGTGATGGGAAAATAGGAGGCAAGGGCAGAGGAGGAGGAGGAAGAAGGGGGATTGAAGGTGCAGAGAGAGAGAGAGAAGACGAGGAGTGCGAGGGAAACAAGGAGAGCGCAGATGGAGATGGTAGATTGGGCTCTGTTCAAAGAGTGGCTGGTGCTGGTGTTGTTCTTCGAGGAAGAAGATGCCGCCGCCATGGCTTCTCTCTCTGTTGGTATTGTTCTTCGAGGAAGAAGACGACATTGCCATGGCTTCTCTCTCTCTCCACTAGTGTTGTTCTTCAGAGAAGAAGATGATGTTGCCATGGCCTCTCTCTCTACGCTGGTGTTGTTCTTCGGGGAAGAAGACAAGGCCGCCACCATGGCCTCTCTCTCTCTCTCTCTCTCTCTCTCTCTCTCTCTCTCTCTCTCAATTTGGGGATTTAGGGTTTCGACTTGGGGTTTAAGACGCCAAACGACGTCGTTTGGTGGTTTACTTGCTGACTGGACTCTCCGGCGAGCCACATCAGTATAAGAAATTAATAAAAAAAGGCCACGTTGGATTTTCGGCAGTTCAGATCAGCATTGATACCAAAATGAGCGTTTTTCAAATTTTTTGGCACTTAAGTGATCCGACGGAAACTTTTGGCACTTAAGTGATCCGACGGAAACTTTTGGCACCAAAGTGAGCGCCGTACACAACTTATGGCACCATTAGTACCATTAGTGTACTTATCCCCACTCTACAAGTAGTAACTTTCTTGACATTGCTCAGCAGGCACCACCAATGCCTAGTGCTTTCTGAAAAAAAAAAAAAAAAAAAAAAAAAAAAAAAAAAAAAAAAACCAAAACCAAAACCAAAAAAAACCAAACCGAAATTTCGGTTCGTATTTAGTTTGGTTTGAAGTTTTTCTAACGGTTTGATTCGGTTCGGTTTTCAAAAAAACCGAACCGTTGACACCCTAATTAAAAGTACCTACGGACGGACGGACAGTCCTCCACTATCAATTGAAGCTTTACAAGTCCCGCCCACCAATCATAAGCCATTGCGAACAAATTGGGCTCTCCAAAACTCATTCATCGCGTTCCCCTAGGAAGGGGAGCAAGAAAGAGACCCACAATCACAAAGCCAATCGCTCAATTAATGATCTTGCTTCCGGCCCAAGAAAAAAAAAAAGAAAAAAAAAAGAAATCACTGATCTTGCTAGAATTCGACTAGCATTTAATTATTGTATTGCTGTTGACCTACGTCGTTGTCTCGGTACCTACTCCACGCGCAAAGGCCCAAAAGGTTCTCGAGGTCATGTTGTATTGTCTAAAACAAAGGTGAAATTTAAAATAAAAATTTGAAGATGCAGAATATCTTTTCAAAAGAAAGTCTAGAGTGAACCTTACTTTAAATAAGACTCTAAAATGGCCAATTTAAGCTTAAGAAGTCCTCAATCTTGAGAGGTAATTTTGACTTACCTCTTGACCGACCCGTGACACTAGCGTGTAAGTGAAATTTTTTATAATCAATGAGCTTAGAGCCTTGTTCTGGATTGAGCTAGTCACTTCAAAATGTCATTTGAGATAAGATCCATTCTAGACCCGCCTTTGAGAAAATGATATTTGAAATGTCCCTTAAAATGAATTACATACACATATGATTATTGATTAAACAATTGTAACAAAAGATTTCAGTCGACCTTCAATATGTCGATTATAGACTCATTGAAAAAGATAAGGCATCTATAGCTTCATCCTTTCCTTGATTAGTCATTTAAGAAGCTTGTAAACAAGCTCCTTTTATTGATAAACCTTACAAGGCACTTGTTCTCAAGTACTCAAGAATTTACAACTTTTGTTTTGGATGATATCTTCTGATTTTGTTTATCAAGTGACACCCATCTGCAGTACCCTATTTAATTTTTTAATCCTTTTCATTATATTAACCGGGTATTGTAAAATAATAAGATTCACGCTAAACCTCAAATGAGGCACGGATTTCAAATCGGCGTGGCAACATCATGTATCGAGACAAGTATATCTAATTATTTTCCAGGGATATAAATTTGGAGCGACGCTTGTGTGAAAGAAGTACAGGTGAGCTTGGGCTGGTCTCAGACGTGGGATCATGTGGGTCCTACGTGGAGCACACATAATAGGACGGCTCGGATCGACCGGGCTCAAATGTATCCGGAGCAGCTAACAACTTTTCATGGCGTTGGGCTTCTTTTTGTTTCTGTTTTTATGAGCGATTGGTGAGCGCCCATGGCCGTTCGCCAAGGTCTGATCGGGTTGGTTCCTTAAAGCTGCCGGATCGGGCAAGACAGGTACAACCACCCTTCCCCCCGGCCCAACCATGTTCTCGTCTCGGCGGCACACGCCATCTTCCTCCAACCGTCCCCAAAAATTGATTAATTTCTTCAATCCAGCTCTTATAAGCAACTGAGTCTGATTCGTACATCATTATAGGATTCTTTAATGTCAAATTTGGGAGAAGTGTATCGTGCGACAATTATATCGAGTGAAGCTTTAACTTGATATCATTACAAATCACATGTATTATTATTTCTTTCAAAAATTATGAACCTTATATCATCTATATGTGATGATCCATCAAATTTGCAAATTCTCAAAATCATGTGTTAGAGTATTTAACTATTAAGTTGCACCTCCATTTAACAATTTATATTTTCAAAATAGTTGGTGATGGTTTTGACTTCGAGCTTATTCTGCATCTTCTTACTTTGAAGTTGTCCTTAAAAGTAACTGTGGAATGTATTGACGATCTCTTATAAGGAAGGTTGGGCCGTTCGGGCTTTATAATTCTTTGAATAGAATGAGTCTCTCATGGCCTGCAAGCTCCAGGGCTTAGAAGATGGAAATGAAATTTTTTGCCATTATCAGTTAACCACAACAAAGTAACTTAGACCATAGGGGAATATCCTTAAAGCCCTAAAGCAAAGGGCTTGATATCATGGGCTAAGCAAGACTCGATCCAAATTAAAGTTTCATTTCGAGCCTGTATTTTACTTTTCTTTTACTATCGGGATAAGTAAGTAGGCCATATTTTATATTTTTGTCGACCCCAGGATATTATTTGACTTGACCCAAAACAAAAATATAAAATAAGTAAAGCAAAGAGTTTAGTTTAAAAGAAGAAGAGAAGAACAAAGTAATGGAAAACGCTAGTCCTTTTTTTGGTACATTGTTGACTCGAGAGGCGAGACATGGGAGTTCCCAGAAATTCCAGGACAAGAGAAGTCGCGCGATTCTGGATTCCTAGGCATGCTCTGCTGATCTAGCACGCAATTGCTTTGCGAACGGTTTGAATCAAACCAAGAATCTCCGCGTAAAAGATGGAAAGATCGCCGCGTTGCTGATCAATAAGGTGTTGAGAAATCGAGGTTGTTTGCTGAATGTTCACACCTTTCTTGAACGAATATTATTCCTTCCCAATGCGCAAATAGCTAAGCAAAAACGAGTTGTAAGAGTTAAGAATAATACAGGAGAAGAAAGCTGTGGAATTTTCTATATGTTTTGATGTATATAAAAAGAATACATGAATTGTTTATAAGTTTTATTAAATGACTATTTAAGACAACATATCAATCAAGATATCTACGCAATTCTGAGAGATACAGAGAATGATAGAATTATTAAACATCTCTGACATAGAAAATTATTTTAGAAAAAAATCTAATTAACTGTGCAAGTATGCCCCCACTTTATTCAAGTGGTAATCCCAAGTCATTGGCTCCGCTTTATGAACTAGTTATCTATGTTAATCTTCTTAACTAGTCTTCGGAAATGATTATTCAAATCTTTTGCTCCCGTTAGAAGTAATTGAATAATCCCAACTTTTATGTAATATAGGTGTAGTGCGCGTATAAAAACCACACATTATATTGCATGAATGCGTGTTGAGCGAACATCGCCATTCAAAAATTCATATTTGATAAGCTAGTTTGATAGGGTGGTTGACAATCTAGCTCAATATAGATTTTGCCAATTTTAATTCATCGACTCAAAAGAGGATTGAAAATTAATGTCATGCGGTGTCTGGCACAACTTTAAAAATGAAAAAATCGGTACACCTTTTGGTCATAGATCATCTAGAGGCCAAGTAGTTTAGTTTAGCCCTTTGTTATTTTAAGCGTTGCGTGTACGCGGGAGACCGTACGATCCTAGGAAAATTCAAACGAGGAGGAGACAGCAGGAACGCAGGTTCCTCGGACGGCTCATGATGTGGGGGGTGCAGTCTAAAGTTTCAAGTTCCCAAATTTCAAATCCACCTCTCCTTTGTTTTTCCTTCTGGCCTTTTACAATTCCATGGGACTTTTCTAAGCCTTTGAACGCCCCTCTATGTGCTTAGAAAATAGGCCTAAAGAAACAAGGGGGTCGGCACAGCACCGATAAGCATCGAAAGGAATCAAAGAACAGCCCCACTCATTCTCCAATTCAAAAGTCAATCCGCTTTTTCCTGCCCTCCCCCCCAAAAAAAAGTCAAAACCCCACACCCGAATCAATCCTTTAAATCCCACCCTTTCCCCACTAAATTTTTCACATTTTTCCTTTTTGCCCCTTTTGGAAATTGCACATGATGACGAAAATGGGAAGAAAGAGCGCAGGATAGAACGGAGAAAATCAAGAGCGACAAATCCAGGTCAAATTTTTCTAGGAAGGGACGGGGCCCCATAATTAGTGGATTTGGGGGAAAATTGGTGGGCCAAAATGCGGGTCCCGAAGGCTCGAGTGGTTGGTCCGAACCGGCCCGACTCCATTATTAAAAAAGAACCGTCTTTTTCTGCCCCTCTTTATCAAAGCTTTTTCCTTTTCCTCCCCCCATTGGCCTGGAAGGCAAAAACCGAGATCTCTGCTTCTTCTTCGCTGGAGGGATTCTCTATCCAACCCCTCCTCTTCTAACTTAACGAACAAGCACCCACCTTTTGTTTTTTAGCTTGTTCGCGTCCTTTTCCCAAGTCAAATTAATCTTTCCATTTCTTCTCCTTCTTTAGTCACATGCATTATTCCCTTTTGCCCCCTTTTTCCCCCGCTTTTTCTAAGTCCTTAATGATCATTTTAGCTCGTGGGTGGCTAATCATTCGGATTAGGAGGGTTAGGCGTGTCGCGAGGGCTACGGCTAGGGTTTTTCTCGGCCTATGCTTGTCCCCTTGATTAGACCTCTCGTGATTGACATGATGAAAATTAAGATTGCCTGTCTAATCGACATAAAACAATGGGCACCGCTCGCGACAAAATTGAAGATGTGATACGAGGAAATTCTACATACATGTGTGTCCACGTTTCACTCATTGAATTTAATAAAATATGAAGCCCATTGCAATAGTTTGTTAAGACCACAAAAACGAAAAAGAAGAAGCGATGCATTATTATTATTTTTATTTTTATTTTTATTTTTTACAAAATTTCACCGTAAAACTAGATGACAAGTAATGCCGACGATATTACATCTTCATAAACTCAATCACAGTGCTTTTCTAAGTGGGAAGTAAATTCGAACTTTCGAAGATCTTGAAAAAATTATTTATATAGTAAACTTGGAAAAATAGTGGAATATGAAAAGTAAAAAAGTCATTGTAGATAGACCATAAATATGAGGCTACTTGCGATGAGGTCAATGGCGTGTTTAGTAACGTTCTCGATGCTCATAGGAACAAATGTTTTCTGTTTTTTATTCCTTGGAATAGAAATAAAACAAAATTGCATTTAGTAATTTTTTTGTTCTTATAAATAGATTTTGAACAAAAACGAAAAAAAAAATAAAGTTACTTTTCATTCTCATAAATAACTCAAAAAAAAAAAACATTTTATCTTTTCTTTTCTTCTTTTTCTCTTCCTCTCTTCTTCCCTTTAGTTGGTCGTCGGCCTTAGTGATGGCCCGCAACCGACTAAATGGGACTCGGCAACCTTGCCCGTCATCAACGAGGTCTCCCAAGCAAGGCCGAGCCTCGCCCACAATAGGCCTCGTTTAGGCTCACTTGAGGTCGTGACCTTGTCAACTCTCGTAGCCTAGGTTGCGGGTGAGGCCATGATCAAGATCAGCGACTGACTAGAAAAATAAGAAGAAAATGAAAATAAAAAATGTAATAAAATTATCGATAAATTAAAAAAAAATTAAATCATAAAAATATTTGAGATCATATCAAATATATTTATATTTTGAGGATAAAAATTTTGTGCGGTTACACAATGTCATAACTAAGTCACAAAAATATTTGGCGGGTGACATGGGATGATGGTGACCCCTCCAAAAAGCCAGGCAAATGCAATGCAAGTCGACTTCATTTGCATTTGTTCTGCTCACCAAACCATCACCATCAAAACATGAATTCTCCAGCGCCCGCACGGTCTATTTCTACACTCCCTCACGCTAGAGCCCTAGCAGCTCAACTTCCTTCTCCATTCGTCCCTTCCTTGGTCATCTTCTTTCTTTCTTTTTAATGCCCCTTTCGATGCCGACTTCGCCGCCTCATCCAGATGCATCGGAGTAGGCTCCGGAAATTTCTCTGAGCAGTAAATACCACCCCCGCATTCGAACTCGAACGTCTAATTACTCTCGTTCAATTTATTAATATTGTCATACTCAGTTCAAAGCACGTAACCTTGCCCTTAGAAACCCGAATTTTCTTCTCCTTTCTTAATTCTGTTCTTTTTGGCACTACCAGATCGGCGGTCAGATTTGGAAGCCGGATTAACGGGACTCGGCAGCGCTATAATCTAGGCAGGTCTTAAGTGGAGCTCAGGACCATACGCTTAACACTCTGCACTTTACCAAATCCTGACAATGTTTTATTATTAAATTCCCTTCGGTTTGCATTCATCCCCCAAAAAAGTAATTGCAAATCTCGCACATGCGAACAGGAGCAAGGGGGTGGGGGGGTTTCGACGAAAAGAAAAAAGACAGGACCAAAGGGGCGCAATCATTTAACGAGTTCACTGGCTCTACGCGCTGTCTTTTTTTATTTTACTTAATTGCACAAAATCTTAACCTCTCCACTTTAGTGCTTATAATAACCCCTAAAATCAATCTAAACTAGATAGAATAGAACGTGCTCCCTAGTCACGTGCAAAAGCCTTACTCTCTCTCGCTCTCTCTTTCCCAGCACTCTAATCTCGATGGCAAAACTAATATTTCGGGCAGAACGAAAGATTTGGAGTAGATTAGGTCACCACAATTACAATGGCATCATCCGTGCCGTGATTAAATAACTGGCGACAGCTTGCATGTGACATTGCGATGAAACAGCATTAAGATTTACACGAGATCCTCATTTACATATGTTCAATCGCTCGTCGTCGAAACTCAGTACAACCTTGGCCCTAATTTATGGTTAATAGACTATTGCTTAGTGTGTTTAAGCACTAACGGTGAGATTAAGACAGAAAGGCATGAGCTAGAGACTTAGATGGTAAAAACTAAAATTAAAATATCGTGATTTCGAGAGTTTAGCATGAATATAATATAAAAAATGCACAAAATTCCTCCTTAGTTGACAAAATTCAAGACATAGTTGAAAAGGGTACTTTAGGAGTTCCCATCGCCATCCAAGTGGGAAAAGGTCTTATTATAGGTTGCTTGGCAACTTCACTTGACGTAATGCTATGAAATTGTGCTCTTTTGCTAACTAAATCAAAGGCGGCTCACCTAACGTGCGAAAATTCCCCTCTATTGAACGAACGACTGGAATTTTAATATTTGTGTTCTTTTTTTAGTGAAAAGATTGAGAAAAAGAAGGTGTGTATATAGTTAGAAGAATCAGATTGGAGAGAAGATCTGATTTTCGTTTTTATGGATTGATGGAAAAGCTCTAATAAGGGAATGATAATATTCTCTCGAGTTGGCCCCCTAGAACTTGCTAATTTTAATAAAACTCCACAATCGAATTATTCTGTACAATCAAAGCCCTTTCGACCCCCAATTATGGAATCCATTTAATTCATGGAACTAAATTTCGCCTCCCAGTGCTAACTCAGTCGCTCAAACGTCATCCTTCACCCTTATCTCGGGGAGAACGAAGTACGGTGACGTCGTCTTCAGTTCGTCGACACGGACTACGTGACGTGCGACCATCACTCCCCAATGCCCCTGAAATTTAGGGAAAATTACAATGTTTTGTCTTGAGATAAGCGGCGTGCTCGAAAGAAAGCGAAAGGCATCCATCAACGTCAGAGGGCCTTGAGAAGGGGGACACGTGGACGGAGATCGCGCCCTCGATTTTAGCGGATGCTGGCATGCAAGGACCGCGTGCCCTCGAACAGACGAGAATCAGTCGCGGGAAAAAAAATGGAAACTACGGGTAAAAAAAGAAGGGAAGGCGGGGGGCGGAAATTCGCAGTATCGAAAAGTCAATAATAATAATGACCCGTCGAGCCCGTTACCGATGGCGGGTTCCACGAGCCTTCTTCTGCTCCCCCTCCTCTGCAACTCTTTCTCTCTCTCTCTCTCTATTCAGAAGAGGAAAGAGAAAGATAACATATATTTTCTCGGGTGTTCTCCAATCGGGTACCTTGCCGCGTCCGAGAGAGAAGAGAGAGAGAGAGAGAGAGAGAGAGGGAGAAGATCGACGAGGGGAAGGGGAAGGGGGAGGAGGGAGACCAGATCTCTGTAAGCGTCGCGGATCTCCATGGCTTTCTTTATTACTTGTCGCCCACTCATCCTCCGCCTCGTGGATCGCTAGACATCGCCCCCGCGATTCGCTCGCCAGCGGCAGCAGTCGGCGACAGGACCTTCTATTCGTCTCGAGCGCGACCCGCTTCAGCGTCGGCATTATTCAAATTGCCGCGACCTCGACCGCGATCTCTCTCGTTCATCCTCTCTTTCTCTGCATGGACGGTCAGCACTCGACCTTCGCGGCTTCAACGGTCAGATTCCGAGTCCCTCGACGAGTCTTTCCCTCCCCTTCCCTCTCTCTCTCTCTCTTCCCCTGCTTCTGTCAAATCGACATTAATTGCTGACGATGCTGCGTCGCTAGTTGGTCGCGGAATGCGAGGAATTCATACATATGTGTGGATGTCCGTTTGTGTATAAATGCGCCCGCGCGTGCAGGGAGCAGAGGCTCTGCTTCTCTGTCTCTCTCTGTCTCGCTCTCGCTCTAGGGTTTTGATTGTTTCCGCGCCTGCGCCATTGCATCAGGCTTCGACCTCCGAGCCGATTCGCCATGCTTTCCCTGACTCCTCGATTACGGTTCCGGTGCGCGCAGGGACGGACACGATGACCGGAGGAGGAGCGGGAATCGCCGTGGAGCGCAGCGGATTAGGGTTCCTGAGGTGGAGGTCATGGGGTGTGGAGGTTCCAAGATCGACGATCTCCCTCTCGTGACGCTGTGCAGGGAGCGGAAGGAGCTGATCAGGGCGGCGGCGTACCACCGCTACGCCCTCGCGGAGGCCCACGTCTCGTACTTCCAATCCCTGGCCACCGTCGGCGAGGCCCTGCGGAAGTTCGTGGAGGAAGAGATCGTGGTTGGGCCGAGTCATTCGGGCTCTTCTCCTGGCTCTCCGGTGCTCACATTGCCTTCGGATGAGAGGAAGCGTGCGAAGCATTCAGACAAGGCCAAGAACTCATCCTCTTCAGCTTCGATTTCTCATTCAGGTTTGCGTAATTCGCCCGAGGAAGGCGATTCTCACCTGCCATTGTCGTCTGTTTCGGATTCTGATTCCGAACTGAGCCCCTCTTCCGGGCACATTCACATACACGAGAGCCCTGAGGGGAAGAGGAAATCGGCCCTGATCCTGGCGCTTCCTCTCCATATCCTTATGGTTATAATTACCCATACCCATATCCACAGCCGGATCAGTATGCATATCCACGACCCGGGCAGTACCCATATCCGTACCCTGCACCGTACGGTTATCCGCCGGGTGAGGGGGACGACTGGAATACGAGAGCAGAGCAGAGTGGTTCCCAGACTCGTGTCTATTACATGAAAAAGGCGCCTACTCGTATGAAATCAGTGGTTTTTGAGGAGCCTGAGAGGTACTCTATGAGGAGAATGCTCCATGGGCGGATTCCGGGTACGGGTATTCAAATTACTCCGGTTATGCGAGTGGTGGCTTTTATGGCTATCCATCTATGGGAGCGCCGGATAATGCTTATGGCGCAGATAGAGAGAAGCCGTCGCCGCCGCAGCAGCCACCTCCTGCTCCTCCTTCTCCTCCCAATGTGTCTGCTTGGGATTTTTTGAATGTTTTTGAGACATATGATAATGGCTATGCGACTTATGTTCCGAAGGGAAATTATGGGTATGGATCGACAACAAGTAGCCCAGATTCAAAGGAGGTGAGGGAGAGGGAGGGGATTCCGGATTTGGAAGATGAAACTGAGACCGAGATGGTGAAGGGGATTTACAAGGGAAGGAAGAAACTTGGTGAGGAAACGAATCGAAATAGGAATTTTGGCGAAGGTACTTCAAGAGGAGTGCCGGCACAAAAGAGGGAGGAAATTTCCAGAGATATTCCATCTCAAAGGGGTGAGGAAAGTGCGAAAGCAATACCTTCCCCTGATCACAAAAGCTCGGGATTCATCCCGAAAAACAAGGCTAAAAGTAGTAGTTCTGATACTATTGTGTCCCCAAGCTCTCCAGAGGATTATTCTAGGAAGAAGGGAGTCAGTTTTGAAGTGGAGGAGACCTCCACACCGGATCTCGATTCCTCCAAGCTGAGTAGCTTAACCACTCTGTCAGCCCATGGTACGAGAGACCTTCAGGATGCTGTAAGAGATATCAAGGATGAATTTGAGTCTGCCTTTGGCTACGGGAAGGAGGTGGCTGCATTGCTTCAGGTGGGAAGGTTGCCTTATGAGTCTAAGGGAACCCAACTCAAAGGTAGCACTTTTTATCCTTTTACATTTCAAGGAAAGCTGTGATTTCTTTAGCTGTTTTCTTTGGTAGGTGCAGTTATATGTGGCTTTACTGATACTGTCCACTTACTGCATGATCGAAACTTATGCTTGTGTTTGACAGTGATCTTTTCGAGAATTATGTATCTGGTGGCACCTTCCATGCTATCTTCACACTCTTCCTCAAGGCAATCTCCACGAGTAAGTTCAAGGAGAATGAAAATGGCACCAGCATATATTGAGGATCCTGGCAAGGACTTCAACTTGAACTCAGGGAACATTTCATCAACACTCGATCAACTTTATGCATGGGAGAAAAAACTATATAGAGAAGTTAAGGTATGAATATCATTCACAATGGACTACATCTGTTTTCTCTCCTCTAATGAGAATTCATAAATAAGTTTGCTGCATGTTTCATAGACATGCCACGGAAAGCTTTTTATGAGAAGATGGTGTGCATTCAAGTGATCCATTAACATATGAATCTATTTGTTTATACCATAGAAAGCTCTATAGCCAATAGACACCTGTTAATGATAACATGTTTATCATTGTAAACATGAACTTTGAATACCAAGGAAAGTCCTGAGTTTTTTTCAATTGGTTAGCTGTAGGCATTCTACTGCCTCATTTGTTTGATGCAGAAGGCTTTATAAGAGCTCTTCAAATATTACCATCAAAACAGGTGTAATCATTCGAGATTTCACAGCCCTTCATCTCATTTATTTTCTTCTGGTTTTAATGTTACTTTGCCCAGAACATCAAATTGGGATTGAGGTGTTGTTACTCTGCTTCATCACCTTTCGACTTCCTTGGTTTCTCTAGAATTTTTATAACACGGGCCTTCTTGATTAGGATGAGGAAAAGCTACGAGTTGTTTATCAAAAGAAGTGCAATAAACTAAAAATTCTTGATGACCGTGGAGCCGAATCTAGTAAGATAGATGCTACTGAGGGGTCAATAAGGAAGTTGCATACCAAAATTGATGTTTGCATCAGAACGGTAGATGCAATATCAAGCAGGATACACAAGTTGAGGGATGAGGAGTTGCAGCCCCAATTGACTGAACTGATTTGTGGGTATGTCTTCTCTTAATTTATGTAGTTTATTTTTTTGGGAAGCCCCAAATACCATAATTTGCTTAGTGTTTTTTAAAGGATTTTAAATGGCAATTTCTTTTTGTGGTGGGTCCTTATATTTTTGGTGGATAGGAGTTTTAGGCATGCAATTATTTTATCAGTTTTCATCTTCAGTATAGTGGGATTCTTTCACCTCTTTCTGTTATGGGGATGATTATAGGTTAAAACGAGCTTGGAACCAGAATGTACAGATATCTTGCTTGTTCTTTAACAGACTAAAGCCATTAGAGTGTTCTGTTTTTTCCTTATTTCTTTTCCTTTTTTTTTTTTTTTTTGTTGGGGGGAGGAATGGTGATGTTGTTGTCCATTGCATGAATTAAAGCTCTGATGAAATATTAGCTATGGAATGGTACGTCCTGGACTTAATTAGCAGTCATGGAATTTTTCTTAAATTGGTAAAGCTTTTGATGATGGTCAACCTACTCCCTGCCAAGTCAAAGTTATTTGGTCATTGTGCATTCCACGTTAAACTCTGTTTGATGACAAATCTCAGAATGGAAAACTTGCTCTCTGATATCTGAAGCTTGAGAAATTCTCCAAGGCCCGCTTGCTTTTATTTGTCTTCCTTAGGCATGAATTAGAAAAAGAAAAAAAGAAATAAAAAAGAACTTTTGAATGACTTGTACTACACTGGTAGAAAAAAGATTTCACAGCACTTTCTATGTACGATTAATAGAAGACGTACCTTTTCAGATTAATTAGGATGTGGAGGTCCATGCTGAAATGCCACCAAAAACAATTCCAAGCCATAATGGAAAGCAAAGTTCGTGTTCTCAAAGCTAACACCAGTTCCCGAGGAGAGTCCAGTTTGAGAGCTACTGTGGAACTCGAGATAGAGCTTCTAAATTGGAGCAGCTGCTTTAATCGGTGGGTAAATGCTCAGAAATCATACGTTGAATCTTTGAACGGGTGGCTTTTGAGGTGTATTGACCGGAAACCTGAAGTAACTGCAGATGGAGTTGCCCCTTTTTCGCCAAGCAGAATGGGGGCTCCCCCAGTTTTTGTTATATGCAATGATTGGTTCCAGTCAATAGAAAGAATTTCACAAAAGAGGGTAAACCATGCAATGCGTGATTTTGCTTCAAGAATCCATGAGTTATGGGAAAGACAGGATGAGGAACAACGCCAAAGGACCAGAGCAGAACAAATTTCTAAGGATTTTGAGAAGCAGCTTAGAATCTTACGCATGGAGAGAGGGAAGCTAGAGCACGAACAGGATACATTCTCTGAAAGAACTGCAGTGTCGAAGTTTCCATCTGAAAGTGGTGTTTCACATCTGGATGATCTAAAGGTTGACTTGGATTCAATAAGAAAGAGATTGGAAGAAGAGAGAGCTAGGCATAAAGAGACGATGAACTCAGTTGATGATGTAGCCTCGAATAGTCTGCAAGCAGGTCTAGTCCCAATTTTTGAAACTTTGGGGCATTTCACTTCAGAGGTTTTGAAAGGCTACGAACAGGTCAGGCTTTCAAAGGTTGTTTAAGAGTTCATGTTTCATTCAGTGAGCAGCATTCTACTCTGGAGCAAGAAATCCCGCCTGCTATATGTACAGTTATCATTGTGCAGTTGCCTAGACCATGATTACGCGACCAGAGGGTAGACAGTTTTAAGATTAGTTAAGTTAATAGCGGATAGGCAGAATAGAAGTGATATACAGGCACTAGTGACGGTGTCTAGAAGAAACTCGTGTTAGATATTAATCTCTCTAGCTCCTGATTCTCCTAGACTACTTATTAGTCTATCAGTTAGGTAGCAGAGGAAATCTGTACAGTAATTCATTCTTTTGTTGATTCATTGTTGGTGCGGTGGATGTATTTTGTAGTCTAGGAGTGAACTCCCAGCATATGGAAGGGAAATCGTTGCTGGACAGGGGTGTGGATATGCTCAATTTTGACCGATGTATTTCATCATTGTCGACACATTCGCCCCTCGACTACCCCCCAGTCTCTCTGACTCACCCGAGGCTTTTATCTTGGTGATGTGAATCTTTTGATTTCAGTTACATATTTTATTTAGCTGCGTTTATTTTCTATTTGGATACTGTGACATTCCGTTGACGTGGAAATTTTCAGTCGCAGGGGAACGGAATTCATCCTTCAGAGATTTGCATCCTCGTACATGTCGATTTTTTGCATCCTTCATAGCATTGCATCCTCGCATTGCATTTTCATAGTTTGCACTCGTGCGTGTCGATTATTGATTTGAGCTGCTCTCAATACTCAGATATCTCCATTCTACTGTCATTTGATCTCTTTTCTTGTCTATGAATCACGTGGATTGCCGGTAGATTCCATTATTAGTCGGCTGAGTGCAAACGGAGTGATACGGGTACAGCAAAAAAAAAAAAAAAAAATGGAAGTGATTATTTATGAATTTTTTCTTTTAGATTATAGTATAATGATAATGGGGCTTTTGGGATGCTAACTGAGGTATCACAATTGATTTAGCTTCACAATTCAAATCCCTAGAACTACTTTGAAGCCACATCACAGCATGGTCGGAGTTAATTTTTTGGGGACGAATTGTACTTCAGAAGCCATCAATGATTCTCCAGCTTCATAGAAATGGAATTACATTTCCACTTTCATAGGAAGATAGCTTGCGCGATTCGCTTGAAGACACTTATTTTGGTCTCGAGCTGAG
This sequence comes from Eucalyptus grandis, assembly GCF_016545825.1. NCBI lineage: Eukaryota > Viridiplantae > Streptophyta > Magnoliopsida > Myrtales > Myrtaceae > Eucalyptus > Eucalyptus grandis. The sequence goes on along the minus strand of NC_052617.1, from coordinate 49,955,250 downwards.
CTGTTGCGCGATTCACTTGAAGATAGCTTGTGCGAATCACTTGAAGACCCTTATTTTGTTCTGGGAACGACAAATATTTGCCAAACGATACGATTGCAATTAGCAACGGCAGTGGCTTCCTCGGAGAGTGCCCGAGCAAAAGCCGCTGCATAATAGAGAGAGAGAGAGAGATGGCGACAGGTAGGGGCTGAGTTGCAAATTAGAGATGCATCCAGTTTTATTAGAGGGACTACATTGCAAAGTTGGGTGTTGCAGGGCTGAGTACCACTCAAAAGCCGCGATTCCTACACTGCCGAGCAACTAAGAAATAGACCACTCTTGAAAGGGCATTTTCCTACCTTACCTAAAACTCCCGGGGAGAATGGGCACAAGCGGTTAGTACTGTTCACAGAAGCTCCTAATCACCATTCACCATGGATTCAGATCCTGTAAATAGTTATATTTTGTCATGGAGAAATAGTATAATCACTATAAATAAGTTTTAAACTTATTGCATTTTTTTCAATTTAGTTTTAAACCTTTTAATGGGATCATTTAGTATTAAAGCTTTTCAAAATAGTGTCAATTCAATTCATCTAATAAATTTATGCCGAAAATCTCTAATGTGAATATTGGTTATTTTATGTGACATGATTGACAATTTTTTTTTTCTCTTTCTTTTTCTTCCTTGATTAGACACAATGGCAGCAAGGGCGACCGCTCTTGAACCATGGAATAGGTGTTTTTCTTTCATGACTTTGTGTGTTGAAAACTTTATGAACAATTGCTTGACCCTTACTAGTAACTCCTCTTCCAATTAATTTCTAATCAATTTTTTGTGACTAGCTAACAACAATAGTTAGATGCGAATGACACATTCAGTTCACTAAGGTAAACAAAAACGTTGTCCTTAAGTAGAGTCTACACATGGGAGTTAATTACCAATTGGTAAAATCTAAACAACAAAATGAAAATAGTAGGGAAAACAACAAAATAATAATCTCTTTCTGATCAGAAACATCAGGCTTTCCATTGCGGAGACTTTTAAAACTGAACTTTTCCTTCCTTTTCTTTCCTCTCAAGAACACAGTAACCAATAAAAGGAACATATGTAATGGACAAGGACATGTGATGCTATTAGTCTAGTGGAGTTCCCAACTGGCAAACATCTCGGCGAGGACACATGGCGCACTTTCAATCAGCCGATTAGTTCTTGATTCTTATTATACACCACTGCCAATCCTTTGATTTTGGGTCTTCTATCGGTTGGCTCAGCAGACATTGCCTTCCTCTTGGCAACATTATTGGTATTAGAGTTGCACTTATTGGTGTTGTCCTCTCCGTAATTTCTCGTCTCGATCTCATCATCTTCACTGTCGTCTATGCCGTCACCTTTGATGTCTTCACAAGGGTTATTGAGAGACTTCAGAATGTATGGCTGAAGCTTCTCTAGATCTGACAGCTGGACTGGTTTCAACAGGAACTCATCTGCTCCTCCTTCCAAGCACCTGTGATCGGCAAGATATTAGACATAACTGTAAAGTATCGACTATGCTAAAGAAGCATTCTTTTAATTGACCTAAGGTTAAAAGAGGTATAAAGCGGTGCGACTTTTGCTTTTTCGCAGCAGAAAGCAACTCACATGTTGATTCTTGAAGGCACATTCTCTGATGACATGACCACAACCGGCACATCTTTCCAGTAAGATCCCTGAGGAAGTACCCGAGATTTTCAGCTAAAAGTCCAGTCACGAATTCTAATTTTTGTGCTCATTTTTTCCCCGTCACCTCTTTTTAATCCATCATCCCTACTCAATCATTAATCAGTTGTAAGCATGGACGAATTGCTATTGTCAAATGCATAATCCCTTCTCAAATTCAAACAACTGATCAAGCACAGAGAGAGAGAGAGAGAGAGAGAGAGAAGGGTGAAGACGCGTGATTAAGTGGTTTGACCTTGACTCGTCTCAGCAAATCATAGCCGCTCATCCCGGGCATACAGAAGTCTGTCATGATCAAGTTGACTTTTGTCCCCTGCGCATATAGATCAGAATCATTAATCATGATCATGCCTCCACGTGTCAAAATGTAAATAAGGCAAAGAGACAAAAACTTCTGGACATGTGCGTGTGATGAATTCTAAACCAGTGTAATGAGAGAAATTAGGTCTATGTTTTCCCATGGTGTACATGTAAAGAGAAAGAACAGTCTATAAGAGGAAAAGGATGAAATAATCTGAAGTCCATACGTGTAGACAGGAGTAATCTTTCTTTTGCTAGGTAAAAAACGCATGGCGAGGCGGGTCCCCATGTGACCGAACCCAAAGTTTGGTGAGAATCGCATGTGATATATGAAATCCCAATGTATGCATACAATAATGTGTTTAAGGTATAGGCCCTTCACAATTACTGAACTTGGGTACACTGGACAATTGATCAGACGTATATCAGAAGTCTCAGGATTGCATGCTGAAACAACTCTCTTCCCCGACGGAATGGAATGGAAACCGTTACTTTTTAGGAACTGTTGGAGTTATTTGAACCGAGGCAAATTCGTGTTTTGATGCTATAAATTTTTTTTGGCATGCATAAGATTGAAACCAGCATAAAGAAGTTCTGATCTTATAAACATTGTCAATAGCCATTGTTCTACGTAATCCACTTGTTGGCGGAGTTTTCGCCTGTTGAGGATATATGATTGAACTTGTTCAAATAGATTAAATCAGTATCCGATGGCGTGAGTTGTACAAGTTACTCACCACACAAAGACACTGAAAAACGGCATGGCCTAAGGAGTTGAGCTCAGGCGTGTTCTTTTCACTGCATGTAATTGGAGAGAGAGAGAGAGAGAGAGAGAAACTGGATTCAATTAATCTCACCTCTTGTAGTGATGGCTGCAACAGAGAAGAAGAAGCAGAAGCAGCAGCACTGGAATTATCAAACCCATCCTGGGCATGTAGATTGGTGTGATCATCAAGCAAGCCCAGATACCTCAGCGCCTTGTCCCCAGAATCCACACATGTCACTGCCATTTGCAAACACGCAGACATAAATATTTAAGGGTCTTATTGAACTCTTCAAAGCAAAAGGAAAAAAGAAATGCCACAAATTGTGGAAACTAAGGATATTCGATATCCTAAGTTTTTTGATGGTCACCTTCGTAGGATGAGTCCTTGAGGAGCCTCTCCAAGAGCTTCCTCTCCACATGGCTGTCGTCCACTGCTAGCACGTGGAAATGCTGCCCCCTACTTCTTCTTGCTTCTTATCTCCTCCTCCTCCTCCTCCTCCTCCTCCTCCTTCCGGTAGCTGCTGTTGCTGTTGGGTGTCTTCAACATCTGATGTTAGCTCCATATAGAAGTCTTACTGATGAGTTAATCGCACAACAATAAAAGGAGGTTGAAACTCCAAGGAGGGACTGTTAGAATTTGCTGTTCTGGCAGATCAGGACCACTCCCGTGACCGGGGTCAGATATTGCTGTGACTGACCCTTTTTATATGGCCATTGAGAGAGAGATGGTGGTGGTGGTGGTGGTGGTGGTGGTGGTGGTGGTGATCCTGTGTGTGGCTGTTCCGTAGGTTGCACATAAGAAGTAGTTGAGAAGCAACTGTTTGTTGCGGGAGAGATGGTCTGTGCTTTTCTTTTCTGCTTGTGATCTCCCTCGCTAGATTCTCTCCCTCTTAAGTCCCCCTTTTGGTACAACCACTTGCGATCTCTCTCTCTCTCTCTCTCTCTCTCTCTCTCTCATTGGATTGGATTTTGTTTGATTGCCAAGGAAAATCCCAAGATCTTTGTTCCCACTTTTGTCATAATTGGGATGTGGCCGGGTTGGTTTTTAAGAAAAAATAAAGGCTTTGAATTTCGCGAGTAGATTCGGATAAAAGACTTTGACAACTTACGAAAGCGTGCTCAGCTCGCTAACCTAATTTCTAGGTACCCCCCTATTGAACTTCTCATTGTTACGACACTGCAAAAGTTTGATGAACCCGGGCCAACCTGAACGTATGTTTTGTGTACTTTGAAAGTCAATCCAGAAACCAAACCAACTGTTCTCGTATACCACGAAACTCCTTTTAAATCTATCGTGGGAATTTAGATATTGGAGTCAGATTAGTTTTTGGCTTTGAGGTGGGGTCGATAATTATGAAGTAATCTCCTCTAATCTGCTCTTGCTTTGCTAAAACTGGGCTAGGGCAAGAGGTGCCCACTGATGGATACTGTTCAGACGGTGCACCTGTTTTGGAATGAATAGTGGTTGGGCTACTCCTCCCCTTTTCCTAAAGAAAAACTCTCTTTTTTTTTTAGCTCCAACCCCACATGCAAACTCGTTATGATTATTGTATTTCAGCAAGTGCAGAAAAGGGTCGACATGCAATAATGCGAAACAATAGAAAAGTGTCGCACAGCAAAACAAAAGTTTTTGATAGTTACGGAAAACAAAAAGGAATTAGCTCTAGATCTGTTTAAATGGGTCATCTATGCGTATGCTCCTGTGGGAGAATCTTAGAAGGGCATTTTGGTTGTTATAAGTAGTCTCTGGGGTTTTCATTTCTCTTAAACTCGTCCCGTAGTGTATACGAACAGGTGCAATATTCATTTCCGCACATGCGATTTCGAGATCAGGATACTTTCCTCATGCAAGCGTTTTGTAAAGCCGAAAGTGCACATGTATGACTTGAACTTTGGAGTAAATGGGTAAATTGGGCAAGATGTACAGTAGTCATATGATGATGCCCCCCTCTAAATGCATAGGGCTGACAATACAAAGGAAAAGTTGAAATAGTATTGCCGCGAGGCTATAAAATATTTGGCTAAAACTCTAATAGATTATGTCAAAGCTTGGACTTTCATCTTCTTCTAATAAAAAAGGACAATAATATATGCAAGCAAGAAGATAAGAATTTCATTCACTATGTCTCTTTCAATTATTAAGGTTAAGGGAAAATGTCAAGCAGGGTAAATCACTCATTTAGATATGGTTTTAAATGTCTAGCCACCAAACCAAGGGGTCTATGAGATTCTTGGTGGCTTACGTAATTATTGGATGCCGACCTATCAGATCCATTGGTCAAATTGTAGATCTTTGCAGTATCTCGTTCCTTGATCATATTGTCTGACCACGGTTTACCTTGCTTGATATTAGGCACACCCACTTTCCCCTCTCTCTTCTATTTTCTGATATGGCCACTTTCCATTCTCGGAAATTCATAAAAGGTGCTCAATGAACACGGTCGCTTATGCCACAAAATTAGATACGTTTCCATCAGTGTACACACAAATCACAGTACATAATATACGAAAAATCTATGATATTCACCTGTGCAGTTATTTTTTTATATGTATTGACAGGATATCTTACCATTGAATAAACTTATGAACTAATGTCATCGATCGATCAAACAAACCACCAATCAATATCGGATTTAATTATCGCCTTTGTCTCCTCAATTAATTTTTGAGATCTCTTCTGATAAGGTTTTCCTTGGCCACTTTACCGAATCTTTACATATTGACAAAGACGATATGAAACGGCATAATGAAGGCCTCAATGATATTATCACTTTTGTGGAAATAAGATGCGTATACATAATGGACAAACAAATCACGATACGAAACATATGATGTAACGATCAAGATATCTTACTATCAAACCAGCCCATGTGCTGATCTCGTCGATTGATTAGATAGATAACTAACCGGCATTAGATCTTAAAATCACCTTCGTTTCATCAATTAAATTCCGAGATCTGCTCTGATAAGATTTCTCACTTGGCCACTTTGTCGAATCTCTATACGCAACAAAAGATTGATCGGAGGCAGCTCAACGAAGACCTTATTAAAGAGAGGCCTCCCTACCTTGCCCAAAAAAAGGGAGAGAAAGAGGGAGAGGGAAGATTGCAAAGGAAAGCAAATTGCTCCCCACCGGTCTCAATTTGCCAAAAGAAACAATTAAAGGCAGGGGAAAAGACTAAAAACCCTAATTCCGGGGCAAACAAAATCTTGCGTGACTCCCGCATAATTAAAAGACTTTTTCAGTACCGAAAAGGGCAAAACCGGTGGGGGACCACCGGACCATCCGACCCGACCGCAACGTACGCAAAAAGACATTCGAATCATCGGATGTGTATTTGGCACCAAGTGAATCTCGGTGCGATTTATAGTGAAAGGGGGGACATGAAATGAATAAGGTTTGCGTGGTTTTGGCCCCCGTGGGCCCCCCCTCCAATATTTTCTAAATCTTTCGTGGGCCCATTCCTCTCGCCTTCCTTCCAAATCTCCCCCACACCAAAAAAAAAAAAAAAAAAAAAAAAAAAAGAGAGAAATTCGGAATCTTTTCTCGTACGCGAATGGAGCGTGGGAGAGAGCCGGCTAAAAAAAAGAAAAGAAAAAAAATGGATAGAAAGTCGTAAAATTAATCATGATAGTGCAAATGAATTTTAAAATTTTCAAAAAATTACAATTAATCCTGCAACTTATCATAAAAATACAATTGGATTTTTAAATTTTCAGAAAGTATAGATAAGTCCAAAAACTTGTTGAATTTGTCCAATCAAATTCTTTTATTGATTACCCTTTATAAATATTTTAGAACTTGATTACATTTTTGTTACTAACCATATGACTTAAATTTGAAAACTTGATTGCATTATCGCAATAAGATTTATGACTAAATTGCATTTTTTTGAAAATTTTAAAACTCGATTATATCTTCGTGATAAGTTTTAAATCTTTTAATGTACTTGTTTTCGAGGAAGAAAAAGATAGTCATATCGGCTCAGTCTCACATGCTGCTCGACCAATTGAATTTCGCAAGACCGTACAAATTAGCACGTAATTTCACAAAAACCGAGGGCGACATATCTTCATCGATCATGCCGTGTGATCAAACTTTAGCCTATTGATGCAATGATGGGACGAGTCCGCACGGCCCGTTCCTTTCGATATCGGTCAAGACTCAAGACTAAAGTGGAAAGTCGCTCTCGCCGGCGTGGTTCGGAGCTCTTTAATGAAAATCCCTTCTTCTTTTCTTTCTCATCCACCACCAGCGAGAGAGAGAGAGAGAGACGGGGAGGGGACGAGGGGGGGTCCCGCCAGCTTTGCCTGCCACGTGTTGCGATCACATGGGGGCGTACGTCATGATGCCGGGGCGCGCGCGCGCAGAGGAACAGCGGACAGCATCGTGGACGTACATCGGCCGTCTGATCGCATCACGTCCAACGTAGGAATGATGCTTCCTCTTTTCTTTTGTGGCTCCTGGGATAGGGAGAAAGAGAAAATATTGGGTGGGTTTAACCCAACACGTAGGCATATGGGAGAAACAATCAGCGATCGACACGTGGCGCCACGTTGGCGAGGGCGTCAGGGCGTTCAAAATTCGCGCGGGCCGACCACTCTGACGCTCCCTCTGCTCTGCGACGCCTGCGCCTGTCAAAATCGTCCTCTCTCTCCTCTCTCTCTCCCCCGTTCTCCGTTCCGTTCCGTTGCGGGGGAGAACAAAACTCTTTACGAAAGCTGCTTCTCTGCCCCTCCTCTGCTCTCTCTCTCCATTCTCGCCGACGATCTCTCTCTCTCTCCATTCTCGACTTCGACGCCCTCTCGGGACTCCAACGCTCCTCAAGGCGGTTGCCACCAACGCCGACGACGCCGCCTCCGCCTCCACCCCGACGCCCTCTCACGACTCCGTCGCCCCCGACTCCGACGCCGACGCCCACCTCCGCCTCCGCCTCGGCCGACGCCCTTTCCACCTCCGCCGAAGCCTCGACCGATCGTTCGGCTGCGGACTCTGCTAATATCTCACAGCGTCCTCGTCAGGTACAGCAATAGCTTCTCGGTCTTTGATTATCTCTGCTCGTTGTTATTCGGGCGAATCTGTTCCGGCGACTCGAGCGCGAGCTAACGCGCTTCTTCGACCCTGTGGACTTCTTCGCAGTGTCATCTGCTGCGTTGCTGGGGTTCTGGCTCTGCTTTTGCTGCCGATTCTCAGCGAGAACACCTACATTCCAGAAAACGCCCTCATGCCAGGTCGATACTCGTCACTAAAGTGATGCCCTCGACCAGTGAAAATTTAAGGCCAAGATTGGAGCTTGACCGTTCTGCTGCGTGGATTGGGATTAAATCATTGTAGGTTGGGATGCTGAAGTTTCGTATAGTCAGGCATTTTCAGTCTCTTTGTTTGTGCTCTCTGATTTTTAATTCTAATTTTGAAGGATTGGGTTTCTAGAGCCTCCAGCATTGGAAGAAGGGATATTGGAGTCCTATTCTATTTTTTTTTCTTGATGTTGTTCTTAACCAAGTCTCCAGTGATTCTCCTGTATTCTCTCATGCGATCACTTGCTTTTAGCTTCTCTTTGAAATGCTTGGTTTGTTGCTTTCTTTTGATTTGTCCTTTCAAGGAACAAAAGCAATATTGTTGCCATTATAGGAGTCTCATTTTTCTCCTCCTTTTTGCATTTGGTGTTGCTTTAAGGTTGTAAGCTATGGTTGAGGTCTGCCTTATCTCCAAGCATCATGCGAAGCACACTTGTTGGGCAGTGTTTCCATTCTCGTAATGAAAAAATTCATAAGGATATCTTTGAACTTTTCCAGCCACTTTTTCAGGCATGCATTTATCTCCTGTCCTTCAATTACTTCTTTTACTTTCAAGTGCTGATGTCTGTGATGGGTAAATTTTGACTTCTCCAGTCTCTTGAAGCTTGGCAAGATGGCGAGCTTGAGAAGCAAAGAAGGAATTTTCTTTATTTTCTCCTCCATCAAGTGCCAGTTAGCAGCAACTTCAGTGTTCTTACTAGACAAAAAGCTCGCCAGGTACATATTCTCTTGTGAGTTCAGGTAGTTTTATCTGGTGCACTTGTTTGGTTTATCTAATGGGCTGATCTTTCTTGTTACTTATTCAATCTCGTGTTTTCAGATAGCTTTTCTTATCATACACAGAGGTTACAAGATGAATCCACCTTCTCCCCCTTTTGAATGTTCATATATGTGGTACGGCTATATCTACTCTATATCTGTGCCTTTTTTGTATTGATTTTTCTTATGAATTTTGCTCTATGCACATTAAGGGAAAATGATGAAGGCTGCATCTTGAGGGATAATTGCCCCTCAAGTTTAGGCATTCTTACTTGAGAGTGAGCTTTTATTTCACAAATGATCGTTTATTAGATTCAAATATTTCATCATGGAGGTGTATTGGCTTTACTCATCCCTCTTTTTCTTTCCCAATGAACTCTATCTATTGTGAATGGAACTTTAGTGTCCAATCTCAGAGTTTAGAATTCTTGACATGTACAAGGAAGAAGGATAATATTGCTCATTTCTGAAAATACTGAACTGGACAGGGGTCCCTCTCTTGTGTCTTCCTTGAAGGATTCTTCTCTTCATCCTTCTTTGCGGCAACCTGCCCTTGATCTCATTCAAACTATCTTGGTCTCTGATGCTGCTGACTTAATATCGTCAGCCTTAAGTTTTCACACACGCCCAAGTATTGGTAGAGGTGCCATCAAGTTGAATGATGATGAAGATGATGATCGGCCAGCATTTCTTCCATATGGTGTGGAGGAGGAGGATTTTGGTGCGTGGGGTGGTTTCAGTTCACAAAATATGGTTGTTTCTCGGGAATAGAGAGGATGGATGTGCATCCCCATGTTATGGACTGATGTTTTGGTTGAAATTGATCCCAATGTTCTTCCATTGTCATTTACCAAGGTTGTCTTTTGGGCCAGATCTCGCTTGTTGTTTGTCGAACCTGATATTAGTGGGGAAAAATATCTTCCAATTCAATCTTTTGGATTTTATCATTTGCTGCGGAAATGTCATCTGCATTTGGATGGAAGTTTCCTACTGGCTCTAATGCGTTGTCATTTATTGCATTTGGAGGAGGAGGAGGAGGAGGAGGAGCAGGATCCCCTCGCCGTCAACTACGGGGAGGTCCCGCTGCCCGATTTGCAGTCCTAGGAGGAGGTGGGCGAGCCGTACACGGAGGTCGGGCGCTGGGGGAGGGGATGCAGGGGAGGAGCGTGCTGGTGCGGGGGAGGGCACAGGCGATCAGGGCGGTGGGGAAGAAGATGGCGTTCGTGGCGGTGAGGGAGAGGGGGTTCACGGTGCAGTGCGTGGTGACCGAGCAGGAGGGCTCGGTCAGCCGGCAGATGGTGAAGTTCGTGGCGTCCTTGAACCGCGAGTCCATCGTGGACGTCCGTGGCACCCTCACCCTCCCTTCCTCCCCCATGAAGGGCGCCTCCCAGCAGGTGGAGATTCAGGTCCTCAAGCTCCATTGCGCCAGCAAGGCCTTCCCCACCCTCCCCCATCAATCTCGAGGACGCTGCCCGCAGCGAGGCTGAGATCGAGAAGGCTCTCCAGGTCTCTCTCTCTCTCTCTCGATAATCATTTCATCTTTCCACTCGTGTCCAGGCTAAGGCTCTCCTGTTTTAAGTTCCTTGTTCGCATAATTCGCAGGCCGGGAGTAGCTCGTTCGTGTTAATCAGGATGCGAGGTTAAATTTCAGGGTCCTCGACATACGCACGCCTGCTAATCAAGGCATCTTTCGAATCCAGAGTCAAGTTGGCAATGTGAGCTTCCCCCATGTCCCATACCCGATGAAATTCCCAAACTCATTGTATTCCTTTTCTACCCTCTTTCACAACAGCAACTAGTCCATAGAAAATGACATGATTCTGTCTTGCTCTCTTTTCTGCACGTACAGGAAATAACTGCAAGATGTCTAGATGTAAAATGTTATGGTCCAAAATAGTTTATCTGATGCCTATGTTTTTTCCTCCAATCATTGAGGAGGATATGGCTCAAAACGTTAGGGAGCTTTATGATGCATGGGGCGAAAGGATAGTAGAAATGGGGAAGTCTGTTTCCTTTGTTTCTGTTTACTTCAACTGAAAATGGGTTGTTTTTGTAGTCACTAACTTACAAATAACAGATCGTCTAATTTCTTAAGATAAGATGTTGATGCTCTGGCTGTTCTGCATTCGGCGGCCAAGGTTCCTCCCAGTTTGCTATATATGTTTATCTTGGATAATGTGTTCTGAGTCTAGCACCTAAACTTATACAATCCCACATTGTTCAGATAATTAGGCAGTTCTTGTCATCTTAAGGCTTTTTGAAATCCATACGCCGAAACTGATAGCTGGATCCAGTGAAGGAGGTTCTGCTGTTTTTAAGCTGGACTATAAAGGGCGCCCCACGTGCCTGGCGCAGTCACCCCAGCTTCACAAGCAAATGTCTATTTGTGGTGATTTTGGGCGTGTTTTTGAGATTGGCCCTGTTTTTAGGGCAGAAGACTCCTACACACAGAGGCATTTGTGTGAATTTACTGGGCTTGATGTTGAAATGGAGATTAAGAAGTATTATTTTGAGGTGGGATTGGGTACTTTTGCATTTATTTTGTGCTTCAATTCGGTTCAGTGAACCAGACTTTTATGTGCAGGTGATGGACATCATGGACCAGTTGTTTGTTGCCATGTTTGACTCATTGAATGTGAGTTGCAAGAAAGAACTCGAAGCTATCGGAAGACAATACCCTTTTGAACCTTTAAAGGTGATGATATGATCCACTTTTTTTTCCCCGCAATCCTCATAATTGGTAATGTTTACAAAAAACATAGTGCACCTGATGGGCAATAAGTTTTAATTGCAGTACTTGAGAAAGACCTTGCGGCTTACGTTTCAAGAAGGGTTTCAAATGCTCAAGGTGAGGAGAAATTTTTGGCAGCTAAATAACTGCCGAGACTTAAAAGAACTATAACAGATATAATGGCAGCATATGGGTTCATTGGCACTTATGAATAATGTCTACTAAACACCCAACTTATGAGCTTTCCAGATGTCAAAGCAGTCCCAAAATCACCGTTATTCACTAGATTGATACATGCTGTTTAATAAATAACTTGCTTCGAATGTGATGGATATAGTTTATATATTTGAGTTCCAGCATTTGTTTTGGCCTTTTGGGTCAATTTTCAGCATATTTACTTAGGGATAGTTTTCAGCTGGAACTGATGTTTTAGTGAATTTTACCCTTGATTGAGTAGGGAAAATCATGTCCATTCAGCAATAAGCTCTTATTATGAGCTAAATCTAAAGAAATCCCCTCAAGACTGAGATTCACCCAGTCAACAAAGGGTTGGTAGTTTCTCTTTGATTGTTGTTTAGAGTTTGTTTTCTTGTCTCCTTGGAATGAGTGCATTGGGTTTCTGGAGTCAATTCATTGTCCAATATAGCATGTATAGATGGAATCAACTTACTGATTGAATACTCAAGGTTAGTAATGTCTTGAAACTAATCGTCTTTGGTCTAAAATCCTTGAGGTTGCTTTTTCCATTTGTTACAATTACCGGTTTGTCGATGAGTGCTCTTGAAGTAGTTTGTCTGGCTCTGAACCTACATATCTTCACGCGTGCTAAATTTTTCCGTTGGTGCTCTGACATTACTATGCTTGTATAGGATGCCGGTGTTGAGATTGATCCTCTAGGTGACTTGAACACAGAAGTAGAGAGAAAATTGGGTCAGCTGATTCTAGAAAAGTAATATGTTAAATAATTTTTCATGTGCCTGAAGTACTAAGTTGGGTTTCAGATTGTTAGTGTAATTATTTTCTGTATAATTAACTTACCAAGCTTTCTTTTAATTTTAGGTATGGCACCGAGTTCTATATACTTCGTCATTATCCTTTGGCTGTTAGGCCATTCTACACCATGCTGTGTTATGACAATCCTGCCTACAGTAATTCATTTGATGTTTTTAGTAGAGGTAAATTATTGGGCCATTCTATATGTCGGCAAACTTTCTCTGATTGATGGTTTCGGAATTATGCCTTTGTCTTGATTATTTGGCCTTACAGTTTGTTTGAAACTGTTTAAAATGCATGGTCAAATTGTTCAAAAAGACAGTGGGGAAATTGGATGGAAGCAAAGGCTTGAAATGTCAGGAGAATTATATGTTCCATTGATTCTTGTATACCATGAAGTCTTTAATAATGACATCTTTACCATAAATCCAAGATGGTTTAGAACTTTTTCCATATATTATGAGGCTTCTGCTTTCTCTTTTGCATGAACTCTATAAAGTTGCATCTGGAGGCCGTTTAATGCCTAGTAAATCTCATTTGTCTCCTCACATGATTGCGTTATAAATGCTTGAGAGTTTCCCATATGAGTGTCTCTTGACCAGCAAAGCTTGCATTCAACCCATGTTCGACTGCAAACTTCTGATTTGTATTACTCTGTCCCAGGCGAGGAGATTATCTCAGGAGCTCAGCGTGTCCATGTTCCTGAATTCCTTACCAAACGTGCAGAGTCATGTGGAATTGATGTGAAGACTATTGAAACATACATCGACTCTTTCAGGTTATTCAGTTTGGTCACCTTTGTTCTCCTGTAAACGGTTGGTTTATTGCACTATCACTGATGAAATGGTTGCGTTAGCTTATCAAAGGCTTGATGATCCAAATCCGGTTCTTGGTTAGCTACTTAATCAGAGTGAACATGATTATTTCTCCATTCTGACGAGTCAGCATAATTGGTGATTTTGTGCAGGTATGGGGCACCTCCGCATGGGGGCTTTGGAGCGGGATTGGAGCGGGTAGTTATGCTCTTCTGCGGTCTCAACAATATCAGGAAAACCTCGCTTTTCCCTCGTGATCCACTTAGAATCTCCCCACGAGAGGACTTAGTAGTAATGGTGTTATAACCGGGCTGTTCTTTGACACAATCGTATGGTGCTCCTTGATTTTGGTGTATTTCAGTAAAATATTTTCTTACGATTAGCCACTTGTAACTTGGACATTTCTGGTCTTGTCCCTTGCCAAATGAAATCGGACAATGAGAATGAGGATCCGGGTTAAATCTCTCAGCCCAGAGAATGGATGGACATGAGCACGGGTTGGAAATGGTACACATCACCATTAGTTTGATTCTTGATAACACAAGCAACTCACTAAATAATGCCGTTGTATCATATGCAATTGATGTGTAACATGATTTCTCCTCTATTTATTAAAGGAGATGGGAGTTTATGCAATGGGTTCGGCTCAAGTTTTGACTAACTGGTGCGCACGAACTTCCAGATTGGAGTGCTTTCAGATTTCATGATACACCATCTTGGTAATAAGAAATATCATAGAAGCCAGTTTTTAATTTGTTTATGATTGAGAGTGGGCCAAGCAGTGAATTTGTGATTGAAATTCCTTGACGTGTATGCCACATAGGATTTCTCAATGAGAATTTATAAAAAGGGTCGCCGCGTGCATAGTACAGAGGGATGTCTGAGGGAGAGTAAAATCAAGAGAGCAGTTTCATTAGTGTAATGAGCTTAACTATAAAGGGTGTGCACAAGAACCCTTTCATTTATTGCACATGAGACGATGACAGCTACATGTGTCCCAAGAGTAAGACCAGTGATCGTCTCAGTACCTCCCGGTGACTTCACTTGGTTCGAGGAAGGAATCGCTACCATTGCCAGCGTAATCGTGTCGTGCGGAGATCTGAACTCTAAACTCCCCCCTTATCTAAAAAAAAAAAAAACTCCCGTACACAATGGCCAACAAGAGAATTGCAATTAATCCCTTCATGTTTTGAAATAATTCAGACTCGTGATGGACAGGTCGGTATTTTGCATGAGATACTGAAAATTTACATAATTCATTCACCCTCACCTATCCGAATAATATCAAAAACAAAATGCCTCCTCCGCCTTTCAGTTACTTCAACCGAAAGAAAAAAAAATCATACTATCTAAACATATGGAAAATGTTTTACAGCAAGGTTTGGCAACAATTAGAAGCCAAAGCCATTGCGCACGATATCCTCTTCATCATCACTACTCAAAGATTCAACCAGCTGACTTCCGTCGTCGTCATCGCCATCTCCCTCTGTCACAATTTCCAATAATCCAGGTCCACCATCAAAGTCAAAACCATCCATTATAAAATCCCCATCTTCCTCATCATCGTCATCAAGATCACTCACACTATCATCGTCATTGCTCATATTATCAGGGTCACTATCACTATCACCATCTAGACCCGAGCCCAATATAGGATCTACATCAGCATCGTCGTCATCTTCTTCCTCATCTTCCCGCTCTCAGCATCATCAGGATCAGAGTCGTCGTCCGTAGGCCTCCGTCAACCAATCTCATAGACCCTCGCAGAAGATAACAACTCTTCTTGATCATCCATTGTGATCAACCCCACAAATGAATCCGTCGGTTCTGTTGCAAAGTCAAGGACGCAGCGATCTACTGGAATAGTTGCAATGTCAGCATAGTTGACCGCATCAACTGTGCGAAATGCAGCAAAAGAGGATGCTTGGCACGACGAGTATGAACAGAAGACATTACATCCTCAAGGTTTCTCCTCAAGATTGCATAAATTACGTCACCGCGTGCATTAAATGTTATTGCTGTTTGATCCAGGGAAGGAACACTCCGGAGCAGTCTGAATTTCCGTAGATCCCACACCTCAGAGTTTATTATGACCTGTAACAATGGGATCGTCGCAAAAGTTTAGATGGTAAGCAAAATAAAGCCGAGCAGACTCGCATGTGTTTTGAGTAAATAGGAACGAGATCATAGAAAGTAATCAACTACTGCAATGCAACCAAACTTAAGTGTGATCACCAACAAGTGCGTGTATATTACACACAAGATAAATGAGCATAATGGACCAACCACTCTTAACTTAAGGGCACAATAAACGTATGCTATCTAAGCATCAGTACCAGCCCTTTGTAACTCGAAGGCAAGTCCCACCAAAAAATTATTTTATAACAAAGGCATAGGGTTGAAAAGAAGACAACAACGCCCACACACATCATAGGAATTCTATGGTTAACTTGTCTCACACGATCGAATTCATATCACAAGCTTGTATATCCCAGGTTCCCTCACTACATAATTACAGAATCACAAGTGGACATGTGCACATAAGAGAGAGAGAGAGAGACAGAGAGAGCGAGAGAAAGAGAGAGAGCAAAGCACCTTCACTCCTCAACAAAGAAGCTATAATGTTTACCAGTAATGTGAAGTTGTGATCAGCTAATTAATTTTCTGCACTTACATAAACCAGCATGCACAGAAAGACAATACAAGCGTTTAGTTACCTCACTGCCAGCAGGATGAAAGCCACCACCCCCATAGTCTGTGAATTGATCGAATCGATGAACAGGGCCAGAAACTCGCCGATCCCATAATACACCATTCCAGAGCAACATTGTATCTGATGGACTGAAGTGTATCTGAGAATACATGTGCGCCCGACCTGAAGAACCAAAAGTTGTGTCCGACAATTTTAGCTCCATCTGATAGGTCTGGATATCATACAAGAGAATCTGTCTATTGTTTAAATCTGATGATAATGCAGCAAAATGGCTCCCAGAATTGCTAAACCTAGCAGCCTTGCACCCTTCAAATGGATGTAATGGTCCATTCCCTATAGAAGAGGCATCCCACAAGCGAACATCCTGAATACTTGATGAGAGCAGCAGCTGTGTATCGCCTGAGACATGTGACTGAACAAGCACCAAAGATTGCTGGTGGCTTGTGCAGCTGTCTAAGACACTATTGGTATTGGTGTCAAAGACTTTGAGCTCTCCACCATGGCTACCAGCTGCAATATGAGAAGAGTTCCCAAGAAAAGCTATGCAAGTCAAGAGACCACTATTGTCATCTCGGCATGTTCGCCATGGTCTAAATCTACTGAAAACAAATTGACGATCTTTGCGATTTCAAGGACTCCACCATACACACTTCTGAACTCCCGTGTGCCAAGACGCGCTGTTACATTTGATGGAGCATCAAGACTCCGCTTTGGTTCAGGGCAAACATGTGGGTGTAAGAGTGAGAGAGGTGGAAGAGTAGTAATTGGAGCAGGACACTGCCGATGCTGGTGCTTCAGATATTGAACAACCAGAGAATCCAGAGTTAACCTCTCTATGTTATTGCTAGAATGGGGATCATTCAGTAACCCATGGTCAGTGAAAGTTGTGTGACCTGTTTGACAATTAACATATGGACTGTCATCCACATCAGATAAAAGACATGTTGATCGGTCATGTAAGTCCCTGTTAGTTGAGTTTGGTGTGGAAAACCCAGAGGAATCAGTTGATGTACCATTTCTACGGAAGGAATGAGGTGTTACACAAGCAGGGGAGCACAGCCCATGCTCAGCGGTTTGTAACCTCTTCCCAGGTATTGCAAAGCCACTATCTTTTATCTCATGGTGTTTCCTCTTCATTGGCAAAATGATAGGAGTCTTACACTGGGGATCAGTATCTACAAAAGATTTCCCCATAGCTTCCGATGGAGTTTCACGTACAATTACTTGTGCAGGTGGTTTTATGACACTGGATAGCTTCTTATTAAGTTGTGAACTCCCATCATGGAAAGACAGCTGCCTTGATTGTGAACCAAAACTAGGTGAGAAAACCAGCGGTTTCTTCCGTATTGAAGATCCTGCTGAGTCACATCTCAATCTGGAAATATCATTATGTTCAGAGAATCTTGACTTTTCAGATAGAAATCCACGTGGGGTGCGACCACAGGGCCACTGAAACTGTACAGAGGCTGATTCTTGGGTGCCTGCTGTATATGAAAGAGATGCTGGGGCCACAGTCGATGGGAGAGGAGTCAGTTGAGCCTCTTTCTGCAGCATAGCAGCACTCCCACCCAAACCACACGCTTGCAGATGTTCAAGGATAAGGAGTAAAAGTTCCCTGATATTGGTTGGGCAAGACAATTCGGAGGCTAAATTAACATGACATTAATCATTGACATCAACAAAATATAGAGTTCACTTAAAAGAAAAACAAACCTGGACTGGTAAGTAATAGGAGTGGCAGCGGCAATAGCTGCTCGTTCTATGCGCCTCAAGGTAGGGGTTGCAGCATCTGTAGCTGCCAACGTACTAGCACGCCCTGAATTTGTCACAATCTACATATGCATAAACAAAATTACGATATAACTGTGCTTCGCAATGAAAGCAAATTTGAGTAATTTGGAACAAGATGCATCATATGGAAACTAAAAAAGAAGAAGAGGAAAAAAAAACTCCATAAGGATCCTCTTGCATTCCAACCAGGATTCCTTTCTCCTTTTTTGACCCGAGTGAATTTGGAAACGAGACATGGGAGCTATCCCAGAGCTGGCGAGCCCTGATCTCTCTGTCTCCCTCCCTGCTTCTCTGTGTGTCTATGTTGTTGGGGATGCAAGGATTTCACAACATGCATGAGCTATTACACAATTTTGATCACCTTAATCTGTTTCATATTCCTTTTACAATGCCACATGGTACACTTAGATGCTGGCCACAATTTACTTGAATTCTAAATAGCTACCCAGCCAAGCAGGGATAAAACCTTTCCTCTTTTCTCTGTATCCATCATTAAAACATTATGGCCGTTTTTGGGCATGAGTAATCACGAGTAGTGAAAGCAGGTACATGTAGAGACCCTATGGGCTCATCAAGCACTATATAAGCAATTAAATATGGGTATCCATAGTGTTCACTCCCTTAAAAGTTTTGCTTATCACTATTTAGAATTACTTCAGAAAAAGTAACCTTGTATATGGAATGCAATCAGTTTGTAAACCTTGCCATTAGTGCACTCGAGTCTTAAATCTTCTGAAAAAAAAAAAAAAATCAGATCTCTGTTTTTTCTTAAGTAGTGACAAGCTGCTGACTAGCCAATAATCGCGTCATCGCGTATTCGAAACCCAGTACAATGGCTTAAATTTTTTTTCTTTTTTTTTTTGGGGGGGGGGGTGGTATAGTTTAAGATTTTGATTTTACTAATCAAGAGGTTCTGGAGTCCATTGCATTTCGTAAAAGGGTTAAAGGATCAGGGCTTCCAGCAAAACTTTCATGAAATACAAGATTTACATGCCAAGCACGGAAAGTATTGACATATAGAAAGCTAACAACAAAGAGTTTCTACATAGTTTGCCTGCTAATAAAGAGGTAAAAATATCTTTATCAAGCTGGAACTCAAAAAACTCAAACGAATACACTATCAAAGTTGTAAGCTCATACACCTGATTCATGTTTTCACCATCTATTAAAATAAGTATGTACACAATGCAAAATGTTCATAAACAAATTTGCATAAAAAAAATAAGATCTTACTTGGGATGTCCCGAGAATTTATCAAATTGGGTCACTAACAGAGTTGGGATCAAGTAGACTCACTGACTATTGAAACTTAAAAACAAGTGCACATTATTAAAATCTTGCTATAATAAACAATATCACACGTGGGAGCATTATGCATTTTTTGCATCCCTGACATATGCAGTTGTTGACATACGTTGAGATGAGGAATATCATTCGCTTACGCCTATTAGTTCAATGGCGACCTGGGCTAGTTCAGCTTGCCACCTACCCTGCTCATTCCCAAGTGTCTGGCTTCCAGAATCTCGAATGAGCTCTGACAGTTTTTTTTCCCAACCTATGAACAAAAATCAAATAAATTCCATATACACGAGAAATTTAATATTGTATCTGTTGACAAACTGAATTCGAACTTTGGATCGAAAAACAATTATCCGTCACAGAATTATTGGTGGCTGACTCATAGCTTCCATGAGTCAAGGCCTTGGAAACTCTGCAAAACAATTATCCAACATTTGGAGACAAGGGCAGCAGCACTTCTGTGTACTAAGGAAAGTGCAAATTCAAAGTGATTAAATGTGTTCAAAAATTGCACATGATACAGAAAACACTCTGACAGAATCCACATCTCAGGATATAAACAACAACTTGCAGTTTAAGCATCAGCGGAATAATATTCAAATGACTAAATGTATAATCTGCAAGTGCAGAGAAACAAAACTTCTCACCTGGAGCTTTGTTAATATGTGTGCAATTGTATCATCTCTGGCTAAACCAAGTAGAACACGACAAGCCAGAGCACGTATGCAGTCAAGAGCAACAGGAGGTGAGTATATTCGTGGCTGGAGGAGATGCAGAAGGACCTTTATGCCATTATTAGCACGGACAGCGTCTCTTGCTTGACGATATCCTTGCTCCAGCTGGGCAGCAAGACCGGCAGAACCTGCCCCAGCACCTAAAGATATTCTACGATCTCCAACCAATCCTGAAGTTGATGCAGAAACAGGTGTCAAAGGAGCTGTGCTAGATTGAGTCCCAGATGACGTTGTGCAACCTCTATCAACCCCACTAGATTCACCATTCCGATCCCTTAAATCATTCTGGATGGCCACAGAAGCAATCCGATCCATGATACCGCGGTCTGCATTTCTATCTCTAGATTCCATGGCAAGGGCATTGGAGCTTTGGGAAGCAGCAGACTGCTGACCTTGTGCAAGCATAGGAGGTCTATTGCTAATTGAAGGCGGAGGGCACACGAGATTAATTAGCACACTCAAAGCAGGCTGTATGATCTGCAGGAATAATGCATAAGAATTACTAGGAAAGAAAGGTTCATGACTCAAATTTTTGTCACCATAAAGACAAATAAAAGTGATATCGACATTGAAGTATTAAATGATCACTCACCTCTGGATCCACATAAGTACTAGCAATATTTGCAGCATCCAATACAACTGCAATGCCAACACGCTCATTGCTCAATGTAGCATTCACTATCATTTTACGACTTTGAGGTACCAGTGTAACAATGTGCAGGACACCCAAGGCATATTGAAGCAAATCGTGCAAATAGCGCTCAACCGGTGGGGCCTGAATACAGGGAGCATAGAAAAATAAGATGCATTGAATGCCCACAAAAAGAACAGAAGGTTAAGGCAGAACATAAGGCAATTACCTGACACAATTCTAACATGGTCAAATGTCCATTACAGGCTAAGAACTTATCAACTGCTGGCCACCGTGTTCTCACAAAAGCAGGACCCAACTTCCGATCCTTCTGCAATTGTAGGAATACAGCATCCATAGCCTCATTACTAATGTCAAGGGGCTTGTAGGCTGCCCTCATGCTCGAAATATTCCGGGAGCATTGCGGTTAGTCTTAGATGGACGAATTGAATCCACAATCAACAGTAGATGTGCCCTAAAATATTGCCGTAAAGCAACACGTGTGATAAGCTATCTGCTTCTCGGATGACGTAAGCACCTCTGGAGGTGATCTGTCATTCCGAAGTGAACTTGAACCAGATAGTCCTAGTGATATGGAATTAACTCCAGATCTTACTGAGGCAGCATCATTTAAGACACCTAGTATTTTTTGTAAACCATCCAGAGCATCAAAAGCATCAAGGACCGCTCTGGAAACAAAAGCAGCAGCAAAAAACAAGGCTGCATTCTTTCGTGCCATCGGATCCTGGGGGCATTCTAGAAGCTGAATGGCTAACTCAACAACTTGGCGCACAACATCTGAAGGAAGGGCACACACTCGTTCCATAATGCCCTAAAAAGATCAGCCCAAAAGAGATGAATATGTTATAAATTAAGGTTAATGACATCTTTAAAACCACAGCCTTGACCCAGTAACAGAAGAATCATGCAAACCAAGTGCTTAAAGAATCACCTGAATCGAACCAATAGTAAACAAGCAAAAGGAAAGACCAAAGAAGGTTTGAGCAATTCTAGGAATAGAAAGGAGTTTTTGCATGCCACCCCTGTCCACAAACAGGGCTGCAAATTTCCGATGAGCTGCCAAAGCACATATTAACTTCATCACATCAGGCAAAAACACTGCAATCTTCGAAGGCTCTTTATATTTGGAGCTCCTCTGAAGCAAAATTCATAAGAAAAATCAATACAAAAAAGGCACAGATATAGAGTAGATATAGCCGTACCACATATATGAACATTCAAAAGGGGGAGAAGGTGGATTCATCTTGTAACCTCTGTGTATGATAAGAAAAGCTATCTGAAAACACGAGATTGAATAAGTAACAAGAAAGATCAGCCCATTAGATAAACCAAACAAGTGCACCAGATAAAACTACCTGAACTCACAAGAGAATATGTACCTGGCGAGCTTTTTGTCTAGTAAGAACACTGAAGTTGCTGCTAACTGGCACTTGATGGAGGAGAAAATAAAGAAAATTCCTTCTTTGCTTCTCAAGCTCGCCATCTTGCCAAGCTTCAAGAGACTGGAGAAGTCAAAATTTACCCATCACAGACATCAGCACTTGAAAGTAAAAGAAGTAATTGAAGGACAGGAGATAAATGCATGCCTGAAAAAGTGGCTGGAAAAGTTCAAATATATCCTTATGAATTTTTTCATTACGAGAATGGAAACACTGCCCAACAAGTGTGCTTCGCATGATGCTTGGAGATAAGGCAGACCTCAACCATAGCTTACAACCTTAAAGCAACACCAAATGCAAAAAGGAGGAGAAAAATGAGACTCCTATAATGGCAACAATATTGCTTTTGTTCCTTGAAAGGACAAATCAAAAGAAAGCAACAAACCAAGCATTTCAAAGAGAAGCTAAAAGCAAGTGATCGCATGAGAGAATACAGGAGAATCACTGGAGACTTGGTTAAGAACAACATCAAGAAAAATAGAATAGGACTCCAATATCCCTTCTTCCAATGCTGGAGGCTCTAGAAACCCAATCCTTCAAAATTAGAATTAAAAAATCAGAGAGCACAAACAAAGAGACTGAAAATGCCTGACTATACGAAACTTCAGCATCCCAACCTACAATGATTTAATCCCAATCCACGCAGCAGAACGGTCAAGCTCCAATCTTGGCCTTAAATTTTCACTGGTCGAGGGCATCACTTTAGTGACGAGTATCGACCTGGCATGAGGGCGTTTTCTGGAATGTAGGTGTTCTCGCTGAGAATCGGCAGCAAAAGCAGAGCCAGAACCCCAGCAACGCAGCAGATGACACTGCGAAGAAGTCCACAGGGTCGAAGAAGCGCGTCAGCTCGCGCTCGAGTCGCCGGAACAGATTCGCCCGAATAACAACGAGCAGAGATAATCAAAGACCGAGAAGCTATTGCTGTACCTGACGAGGACGCTGTGAGATATTAGCAGAGTCCGCAGCCGAACGATCGGTCGAGGCTTCGGCGGAGGTGGAAAGGGCGTCGGCCGAGGCGGAGGCGGAGGTGGGCGTCGGCGTCGGAGTCGGGGCGACGGAGTCGTGAGAGGGCGTCGGGGTGGAGGCGGAGGCGGCGGCGTCGGCGTTGGTGGCAACCGCCTTGAGGAGCGTCGGAGTCCCGAGAGGGCGTCGAAGTCGAGAATGGAGAGAGAGAGAGATCGTCGGCGAGAATGGAGAGAGAGAGCAGAGGAGGGGGAGAGAAGCAGCTTTCGTAAAGAGTTTTGTTCTCCCCCGCAACGGAACGGAACGGAGAACGGGGGAGAGAGAGGAGAGAGATGACGATTTTGACAGGCGCAGGCGTCGCAGAGCAGAGCAGAGCAGAGGGAGCGTCAGAGTGGTCGGCCCGCGCGAATTTTGAACGCCCTGACGCCCTCGCCAACGTGGCGCCACGTGTCGATCGCTGATTGTTTCTCCCATATGCCTACGTGTTGGGTTAAACCACCCAATATTTTCTCAGGGAGAAAAGGAAGGCTACCGACGTGGCCCCACGAAAATCTTTTTTTTTTTTCTTTCTTTCTTTTCCTTTCTTGTTCCCTTAAATAATATTTGAGCACCCGACCTGACTGGGTCACGGAACCTAACTGATGTCCAAGCCTCGACCCGCCGAAGTCAGGTAATTATCAAGTCAACATCGAGACCCTAGCCCTTGATCATGCCTCAATAGCTGTAATTTGATATCGAAGTCAATAAATCTATTTATTCAACGACGATCTAATCAATCACTTCATATTTTACACATGAAATGTCTATCCTCTGACCATCAATTCTATTTCTCCATCATTGATCACTGACTGAAGTACCAGATGACCCATTTGGATCATAAATTCGAAGGCCTTGACTTATTCTCTATGGATATAAGTCAATCTCTTAATAAGAGCTTTGACGGACTATGTGAGACCAAATTACTCATCAACGAAAAAAAACAATTATGAGCCATATGGATCAATCTTAAAGATTTTCATTAGGTCCATCACTAGTGTAAAGAACTTTTCCACACATTCAAAATGGATAGGTGACGACCAGTCTGGGTATTAAATTTGAAGGCCTTGAACTATTCTTTATGGGTATAAGTCAATCTCTTGATAAGAGCTTTGATGAATTATGTGAAACCAAATTACTCATCAATGAAAAAAATTATGATTGTCATCAGGCTCAACACCGGTGTAAAGAACTTTTCACACATTCACAATGGATGAGCAATGTGACGTGCCTCGTCCATCAAATGTAAACGTGCGAAGAAGGGTTTTAAACCAACGATTTGACGGAATAATTATCCTAATTTTAAATCCTAATCCACCAATCAACAAGTGCTAACCTAATCATATGCATAATACTTACACGTAGGAATCCTCCAATGCACGGGTGATGGAAACAATCATCAATTGCCGTGTCACGACCCCTCCAATTTGGTCATTAAAGAGAGAGCTTTAGCCGGTATCATCCCCGAATCCCCAAAGTTACGAAACGAGTGACTTCTTTTACCAACAGACTCATTGCTCTCTTCTTTTTCATGTCCAATTGATTCAAAAGAAGCAAAATCCGATCTCTCGTGGCAATTCGTAGTCTTTGGAACTTGAAACCCATATTGCTGGTATCAAATTTTCGCACTAAAAAAATGCATCATTGTTCGTTCTTCTCCTTCTTTTCTCCCTGCTCGGATGACATTTTCACTTTCAGGCGAGCCTATACAATCAAACTAGCCGACCTAAATTGTCATCAACAAAGTTTGAATTTTAACTTAGTCCCGATAGGCTAAAATTTGACTACGAAATTTCAATAGAGGTTCATTGACTAAAATGGCCATTATCTTATCTCTTATGTCAAGCCGGGGGCAGAAGACTAGTCTGCTCCCGAGGAGGTCCGAACGACCTCTTCACTGTTTTTCACTAGGTTTGAAGATCTTGGGCATTCGAACATCTCATGCGCATTCAATTGAGAATCGGGGAAAAGCGCACACGTTCGACGGGCGTGTGAAACAGGAGATCTTAAAGGCCAAACATGCGCATTAGCCATTGAAATCTGTTGACCTTTCCTCTCTTTTGGTAAGGACTCTCTTTCTTTCGCTTGGAATGTAATGTGCACACACGCTTACCACGTCCTGTTGTTGGCAAAAAAACAAAAAAAAGGCGCCCCTGTTCGTCAGTTGAATTTGACTTTAGAGGGGAAACGCGGGTCCCCTCGTGAGGATTCCCCCTTCCGCCTGATCTTTTTACCTTAATCAAAGTCAGTCCAGAATCAATCTAAGATTTCGATCTGATCAAAGCCCCCCTCCCGTGCCGGGACCCGCCCGGCTCTTTTAAGTCGCTCCCTCTCAGCATGTCTTTTGACAAATTTTATCTTCTTGCGATCATCGGGCAAGGAGAGATCGGGACAGGATCTGGGCCATCGAGACCTTTCCTGCTCTGACCCCACACCAGCCTTTTTGGTCAAGCTCAACAACCCATTTCTTGAAATTTAGATTTAGACGCTAATTTCCCCCCTCATCTCGATTGACTTTGAGGCTGCGGATCTGTAACACGATCGTTTTTCATTTGTTCTTTTTTGTTACTGGGAGCCTTGTGATGGAGAGAAGATCTTGATTTTGACGGTAGAACAGGAATTGGATGCTTCGATACTTTTATTTAATCTTTTGTGAAGGTCCCATTTCGTCCTGGACCGAATCGGAGTTGGTTGGATTTTATAATCTTCAGGTGTGATGGATTAGAATCTCTCCCGACTCTAGAATTGAATTTCACTGGGGTCGTCTTCATCTATTTTCAAACTCAAATTCTATGGCCGTGACTGTCAACTGTTTTTAAACCGTTAGTCAAATGTATGGTTTATCATTTAAATGTTATAATAGGACAAACGAAGATGGTGAGAGAGTTAAATTGTATCTTCATGATCTTGGGCTCGTTCGTTATTGAAGAGCACTTTAAAAGTAAAATTCTAAATGCACCAGCTGGATTGAATGAATGTGCCCTTGAAATTACCCGACGGCTGTATACTTTAACGAAAAAAAGGAAAGGATTTTCTCTTTTTGGCGTGAGAATATCAAAATAAACGAGGACAGGGAAATGTGAGACTAGTCAGAGTAGAATTCCTGTTGGACGATCTTATCACCCTAACTTCCAAAAAAGAAATTGGATGCCGAGGGGGACCCACGAGCGTTTTCAAAAAATCACAGCATCTCGATCCTTTTACCTAACATAAGCATGATCACCAGGAGATTTTATGGTTGACAAAGTAGCCAAAGCGAACCGTTTGCGTTCAATGCATGGTCAAGTCTCGAAAACGAGTCCCCGTGGGGGGGGGTCCTCTTCGCTTTTATGCCTTGGCTGGCCCGGTTTCGGGAAACGAATCGCCTCCCCCGATCCTCTCGTTGAAGGAGTAAACCTAAGCCGGCAGCCTCGAGCTCTACGTATATACGTGTATGTATCTTTGCATAATGTAGTAGATGCGTGTTTTAATCATCTGTCCATAAGATTATCACAAAATGTGCAAATACGAGCCACGTGGTTAATGGGGATTTACCGTTATTCTTTTTTCAGTAGCAACGAATGCTGTATGTGTTTCTGAGAAAAGAAAAACAGAATTTATCTATTTTTTGAAGTCTCGAAGGCATATAAAAACACGTAAGAACTCTTGAATGGAAATTAGAAAAAAAAAAAAAAAATGTAGCTCGGGTTCCTTTGAAAATGATGAGATCTTTGGTGCAAGATAATGAGGTTGGACCATATCTTCATGACCCAGTTATACGATTTTAGTATTTCTTTAAAAGTATTGCTTTACCTATATTATCGAATATGACATGCTGAGCCATAGATAAGATGTCGAACCAAATACCATGTTAAGTAATCTTAATGAAAAAGTTATCTCCTCATATTTTAGAGTGACTAATGGATTTTTTTTTTCTCACACTTTGTTAAAGCGTTTGCTCTTTCGTTAGTTGCGTATGAAATGAGAAAATTGAGGGAGATATATCGAATCGGGAATTGATGGATGTACAAGCAGAGGGATAGTGGCCATCTTTTTGAGTGCTGAACCAAAAGTCTTAATGCAATCGGACAAATTGGGACTGAGCTTTGGGAAAAAGCTTGTGATTGAAAGCTCGATCGATTGGGGAAATCTCATGGGAAGTGCCAAAGCGTTTTCACTAGACCTCTGGGTGTCGCTGAACGTACTAGCGCAATCCTTGCATCGAATGATGGCCCGACACGAAGTGGATTGATCATGGGCCACAATTGATTGGGAGGAAGCAGGCCCATTAGGTTTGGCTGCTAATGGAGTGGCCCAATTGCCCATCTCTCTCTTCTTCTCGTTCCGTTGGACCGTCTGACCTCCCCACTTGGAAAAAAACAGGCCCGAAAGGACGCAAGAATTTTGGTGCCCCGAGGAGTCAAACTCGGTTAACTTCATCCACAGCTTTACAGAGTTAGGGTCCGATTTGCTTCGACAAAAATAAATGATTTCCAAACTACAAGAATCACTTGTATCACTTGAAATAAATAGTTAAAGTTATTTTTAAGGATAATTTCAAATAAAAGCCCGAAGTGTCTTGAAATAGACATTGTTTCAAATAAAATTCTAAAATGTCCTTATTTTCTCAAATAATGGCCTAAATGGAACATTACTTCAAATAAGAACTTGAAGTGGTTATATCAGTTTTAAATAATGGTATGAACTCATTGTTTAGTGAAGGACAATTTCATCTTCTTAATTTTTTAAATTTTAATTTTTTTTCCTTTTTTTCTGTTTTTTTTCCTTCCTAAAAACTAAAAAAAAAAAAAAAAAACAGATGAACACACACGAGAGGGAGGCTCCCCTTGCCTTCGCGGTGATGGTTGGCAAGGTCATTGATGCCTGGATGAGGGTTGATGGCTCTCACCAAAGATGGGAAAGGGCGGCGACCCTTCTCTCGGATTTGGTTGGCCCTCACCCACCCCTCTCTAACCTAGGTGACGAGGTCCGAGGGTGTTAAGCGAGGGCCGCCAAGCTTGCGCCAGGGTCAGCAACCCTTTAAGTAGCATTGACACTGACATACAAAATGCAACACGATACGACACGGCACGTCATTTCTCATAAAAAAGAGACTTTCGATCCATAGGGATACGTTGTTTATTAAATTTATATTTTCATATATACATAATAAATTAATATTTTATGATTATTTAAATCAAATTAATTTGATTTAAATTCAAAAAAATAAAAAGCTTATAATAAATTTACACTAAAAATATTAATTCATAAATTATTAATATCATTTATTGTTTTAATTTGATAAATTCAACTCCAAATCAATAATCCATAAAATTTAGAGAAAGAAAAAAAAAAGCAATTCACATTTTGCACTCGCATGTTAGACGTGTCGAAGATAATAGAAAAAGAAACTTGGGGGTGAATTGTGCATAACGGGAAGTGAGAGCTAGAAGAGAAGATGAGACTAGATTTTTCTTATTTCTCAATTTATTATTATTATTATTATTATTATTATTTCACATATGTACATTTTGACCCATCATTTATTGAAATTTTTAAAATTAACCTTGTGTGTTAAAATTATGTGACTGAAACTTGCATATTGAAACTTTAACTTGAGCGTTGGAGAGTGTCAATAAAATTGACAAAGCATTGGGTTTTTTAACACATGTTGATCGAGTCTTGGAGAGTGTCGTACACATGTTGGAGTGTCGACACGATACGAAAGTTCTAAATAATATGGATGCCTCCTAAGCGACCCTTGCGTATGTTGGGGTGAGGGCGAGTGACCCTCGCTTAGATTTGGGAGAGGGTCATCACCCTTTCCCGTCTCTAGCAAGGGCTTGCTAGCTTTCCCCTTTGGTCAGCGAGAGTTGCCGGCCCTTGCTCGGTGCCGACAACCACATTGGTGATCGCCGCTACTCCATCGGCGGGCGGCGGCCATAGCCCGCCGCCTTTGTTTTCGTTTTCTTTTAAATTTATAATATAATTTATTTTAAATTTAAATTTTATTTGGATGAAAATTTCATTGATTGGTTGGAATTTTTGCCTACCGGTGAGGCTAGGGCTTTATTTGAAATAATTATAATCACTTCGGGCCTTTCTTTGATACTAGGATAGTCACTCTAGGCCTTAATTTGAAATAATGTTCATTTCAAGCCCTAATTTGAGAAAATGAGGGTACTTTATTATCTTATTTGGAATTTTCCCTTATTTCTATTATCAACAAAAAGTTATGTATAAATACTCGTTAACGATGAAAATATTTTTCATTCATTCAATTTTAATAAGCGAAACTAGCCATCGTTTTGGGGAATATATTTTTAGAATCATTCTTTTTTTGCGAAATAAAAGTGATTTTAGTCTCTTTTTCCTTCACTGTTATTTTACCATAGCTCCCGACATTTCCATAAGTCCTTGTCTTTGTAAAAATTCAGATTTTACCTCCCATTTTTCACCAGATCTATCAACGGTTTTGTCCATTAATAAGCGACTCAAGAAGCTTGTTGGTGTTTTAGGGAGCAAGCAGTTGTCCATTCCAGCTTTCACATATTTCAATCAGCGTGCCCGGAGGTACACTTGGTAAAGATTTGAAACGACTTCACATGTTGACAATAGCGATTCTGGGATAAATTTCCGGTCCATCTCCACACAAACTCGCCCCATATTTCTCTGTGATAAAGTAATTTTCCTTTAATTCTTCAACCGTCAATCTTTGGAACGCACGTTGCTAGTATGACGAGTAAATAGAATTAGGAAGCAGGAGAAGTTGACCCTCGAAAAAGAGATGAACAAAAAAAAAAAAAAAGAAAAAAGAAAATCATTCTTACAAAGCACTAAAGTAAAACCAGGAATTCACCCAAACCTTAGCGAGTCCGAAGATTAGGTGCAAGTCAGCTTCCTCTCTCATTGGACTCCTTCATCTCCACCAGATAAGGACCTCCTGCTACTCAATCGCTCTCTCTCTCTCTCTCTAGAATCTCAAGGGCGTTTCTCTCTCTCTCTCTATCCTGCATCCGAAGGTAACTCCGGGTCCCCATTTCTCCTCTCGTTGGTGTCTTCGCGCCTTCAATTTTGGTTCGTCCGATCGAATTGGCGCGGCGTCTTCGCTGCCGAATCGATCGGATCCGCTCGTCTCCCGACGAACCGGAAAAATCGGGCTAAAAGGGAGTTGGCGATTGAATCGGCGCGATTCGAACGAGTCGATGCGCGTGGCGAGATTGCTTCCCCCATGATGGCTCATCTGTTATTGAGCTTCAATTTCGTTTCTTTCTTGTCATCCCTCTAGTGCTTCGGTTTATGCTGAACTCGGCTCTCGCGCGTGAAATGCAGAGCGTCGTGTCGGGTCGGGTCGATGGCGTCGACGATCGTCAAGCCTCAGTGGTCGTTTGGTGGTGTCGACTCCCGACGGCATGCGGGGCTGAAGCCGTCGCCGAGTGCAAAGTTGAGTCTTTCGCAAGTGGGGAGCGGGAGGCGGTCGTTAGTCGTGAGGGCTAGTGAGAATCGCAATGATCGTTCTATTAAGAAGTTGGGGATGACTGATGCGGAATGCGAAGCTGCTGTTGTGGCCGGGAATGTGCCCGAGGCGCCTCCGGTCCCGCCCAAGCCGGCGGCTCCGACCGGCACTCCTGTTGTGCCTTCACTGGTGAGCGTTCAATTCGATTGCTGTGTCGAGCTTTACGAGCGCCATGGCGTGGAATGGCTGGACTGTTTGTTGAATTCGGGTTGCTTACTTTGCTGAGAAAATGTCGTTATGTACTTGACCTCCCTGATTGGTTTTTTGCTTGTGTAGCCATTGAGTCGCCGCCCGCGTCGCAATCGGAGATCGCCGGCCCTGAGATCAGCTTTCCAGGAGACGAACTTGTCCCCGGCAAACTTTGTCTACCCACTTTTTATTCATGAAGGTTTGTGAGACATCTCTCAGGTGCAGTGTTTTATAGGTTCAATCCGTGTGAACTAACCTAGCATTTTGGGCCACGATATTTGCAGGTGAGGAAGATACTCCGATTGGGGCAATGCCAGGATGCTATAGGCTTGGTTGGAGGCATGGCCTTGTGGAGGAGGTGAGTCAGTCAATGTGGGCTTGTTGACGTATGGACTTCAAAACATCCATGCGCTCCTAACGATTAGAAGGCCTTATAGGCCTATTGCTATTGAGGAATCAGTTGGAAGTTGTGGTGGTGCAGATGGATGAATGGTGGTGGTCTGTCAAATGATTTTCTCTCTCTTGTGTTTAGAGTAGACTTGGAAGATGCATAGATAGAATTCTCCATTCTAGTACCTTTCTGCAGTCTCTATAGATAGCTATAGAACCTAATCCGAATAGTTCTGAATCCTTCAAAACTTTTGACACAGGTGGCCAAGGCTCGTGATGTTGGTGTTAATAACATCGTACTCTTCCCCAAAGTGCCGGACGCTTTGAAGGTTTTAGTTGCTCCTTCTGTTTTAAGTCCTGGTTTGTTGAAATCAATCAATCTGATTTCCTTTGTCTCTAACATCTGGCACTAGTCTCCCACTGGAGTTGAAGCATACAATGACAATGGTTTGGTGCCGAGAACAATACGATTGCTCAAGGATAAGTACCCTGATCTTGTAAGTCAAAATGTTAAAGGCGTAGTTCTGAGCATAGGGTCCTTCCTGTTTAATGGTTCTCAATCCTTAAAATTGCCTTCTGATTCTACTGCCATGTAGGTCATATACACTGATGTTGCTTTAGACCCATATTCCTCAGATGGACATGATGGTATTGTCAGAGAAGATGGTAAGAGCCTCAATTATCTCCATTTTAAGGTTTTACTTGTGCAAAAATAGTTTCTAGGAAAAAGTAAAAACTTAGGACTAAAAAAGGCTTGTGAGTTTAATTTATATCTATTGTTGGGAAGTTTGTCCATGAGTTTTTGGCCAACTAAAGATTATCAGTTGACCACTGTTGAACATGTTTTCATACTTTGCTGTTAGTTGATTAAGTATAAGACATGCCTAATAACTCAAAAAGGATCTTCACTTCTTACTGAGAATATTTTCATTCTTCAGCATGTCTTACACGGCCTTGTGCTGAATTTCTTGATTTTCTTTCCATGATACATTTTTCCCGGCGTAGATTTTGAGGAGTCTTAGTTCCCAGCCTATTTCTTGGAATTTGAACTGGGAATCTTTTTTAATACATCTTTGATGTTCTGCAGGAGTCATAATGAATGACGAGACAGTGCATCAGCTGTGTAAACAAGCTGTCTCCCAGGTAAATTTTTGTTGACTTTCTATTACATTTAGACAGTACTTTCTCAAAGAGTACTATTTATGTCTGGAATCATTTACAGTCTTACCTTCTCAAATGGGATTTCTATGCTTACAGTTCTTGAGTCCTTGTGTCATTCTTTGCCGACTGTAGTGAATTTGCTGTGTAAAATAATGGTAGCATATTGGATATCTCGCTTATCATGCCTTGTTCTCATCTTACTTGATTTTGGAGTAAGTTGGTAGTCTGTTAATTCTGAAGTTGGTGTAATGTCTGTTTCAACTTTTAGTACAGTCTGTTTCTTCCAAATCAAGAAGCCTGAGTTCCTTCAATTGTTGAAGTTATTGTCCTAATTTGAATTTCTTTTTTCTTTCTAGGATAAGGCCGACGTGGAGTTTGCCCTTTGTTTGGCTTTACATGCTGCATGACCTATTTTCAATCTTTTGCTAAATCTGTCTTATTTGCTCCTTTGGTCCCAAGTAGGCCCGAGCTGGGGCAGATGTTGTTAGTCCTAGTGACATGATGGATGGTCGTGTAGGAGCAATCCGAGCAGCCCTTGATGCTGAAGGCTTTCACCATGTTTCTATCATGTCCTACACAGCCAAGTAATGTATCCTGTCTGCTTAAGATGGATATATTTCTGTCATCTTTTGCTCTCTTGTTTCATCTGACAGTCCTGTCAGAGATTTAATACTGGAAAAGTAGATGTAAACACTCATATTGAGCCACATAGTATACATTACAGATTTTCTATGGCTATGATATAGGCTAGATTAAGGTAGGTGCATTGCATTTAATCTTCTTCTGTCTGAAAGATGAACATTATCATTGGAGCTTTCTATCTTCGTGTCTTTAGATCCATAAGGATCTCAAAACTATAGAACAGAATCTGCATTAAATGCGTGCATGGATTCTTGGTGATGTTTGTCACTTAATTCAGAGGTAAAAGAAATTGGATGTAGGTCAAGCCGTATCATTTGCACATCTAGTAGTTCATAGATATCACTAGGTGGTACAGTTATCCTCGCAAATTCTTGCTAGGTCCTCCATTTGTTCGTGGATTTCTTTTCCTTGCACTGCTATAAATCCTGAGCATGTGTGCATCTAATGTCGTGTCTATCTATTGTCAAAGCACAGTTTTTTGTTTGTATGTGGGAATGGGCTGGAGAAACGGCAAACCTTTATATGTTGATAGGATATATAAATTAATGTTCTTGGGATCTGAGATACAAATTGTCATCACTGACATCTCTATCCTTTAATAGGTATGCGAGTTCATTTTATGGGCCATTTCGAGAGGCTTTAGACTCAAATCCACGTTTTGGAGACAAAAAGACGTATGTTATAGTTAGATTTTGTTGTTTATTTTTTCAATATTGTGTTCCTCATTTTGTTTCTGATCTTTTTTTGTCCTTTTTGTACAATAGTTACCAGATGAATCCAGCAAATTACAGAGAAGCTCTAATTGAGACTCGTGAAGATGAATCTGAAGGAGCTGACATTCTTCTGGTTAAGATTTAGTTGCAACTTTTGCCTTATTTGTATGGTTAAATTCTCTCTTTATACCCTTAAAAGGGTACTCTTACCTTGTAAACAGGTGAAACCTGGTCTTCCTTATTTGGACATAATAAGGCTTCTTCGGGATAATTCTCCTCTACCAGTTGCTGCTTATCAGGTATCTTGATATATACGTTACTGTGCAGTATCTTCCTTTACTGACATTATTCCTTTCAACAAATGGTCTTATCCTTTGCATTTTTAGTCTCTAAAAACAGGTCATTCTTTTTTCTACTTTGGCTCCTACTATTGTGGTTTGTGAAGTCTTAAAAACTGGTCGAAGGCTGTGGCTCCTACTATTGACATTTATGAAGTTTTAAACTGGTCCTAAGTCCTTTCGACCATTGACCTGGTTGATTTAAGATGTCTGATATTGCGAAGTTGCATGATGCCGTAAGCAATGTAAATTGAGTCTTGCTTCTATTTACTCTGAATAAAAGTCATCACCACTATCTCTTTAGTGAAGACTTAAGAGTTAATTAAAAAAATTACCATGGAACAGATTGATTGTTCATCCAGAAGTTCAATAATAAAATATATGTGTCTATATTTATGCTCAATTGATTAAAGCTACACATTTTGGTAGCATTGGTCAAGTGTTTTTGTTGTTCTCCCACTTCCTTTCTTGGCTACATTCAAATGTAGTTCTTGGATTAGGTCATGGCAACAAAAATGTTTAAATTTATGATGAGAAGGTTTGAACACTGTATGCTCAAGCTTCGGAGCTGAATCTCCTGAGTAGCTTTATAGGGAAAAAAAAAAAAACTTGTATTGAGCATGATCTTTATCACATTGCTGTTCCAGTGATTTTAGCAAGTGCAATGAGGTATTTTTGTTTGTTAAGATCTGAAGATCCAAACCAACTTCTATCCTTTGGAATGAATGCGGATTTGGCCTTTAGCAGGTCAAAGTAAAATACTACAGGAATGTTAATAGGTTTGACTTGAACACGTTTAATGCTGTAGAGGTTTGATTCCTTACAGATTGGCATCTTGACAATATATGACACGTTCGAATCTTCCTTCTTGTCATACTGACTTCACTAAATCTTCTCTTCGTATTATTAGGTATCAGGTGAGTACTCAATGATTAAGGCTGGAGGGGTTCTGAAGATGATTGACGAAGAGAAGGTTATGATGGAGTCCCTCATGTGTCTTAGACGGGCAGGTGCGGACATTATCCTCACATACTTTGCACTGCAAGCAGCTAGATGCCTATGTGGCGAGAAGAGGTGAGATTCAGATGCAGTTGGTGGTGGCTTTTGCTGTGAATGATACCACTAGATCTTTGAGAAAATGAGCCTCAATGCCTTAACATAATTTTGTAGATTATTTTGTAAACTTGGTGATCCTGGGAATTAGTTTGATTTTTCTAGAGTAATTTGAGCGGAAATGGTTTTAGGGCATGTCTTGCGGGGTGTGGTGTGTTCGTGCTTAAGTTTAGAGTGATGTGCTCGGAGAGTGGACATGAATAATAAGCTGGAAATTCGACGGTATCCCTGATTGTTTTGTTCTGTTAATTTCTTACCCTGCAATTTATCAGTCGGTACCTGTGTGCTAAATAGGATCTTGAGAATATATGATGTTCTTGTAATTTATGCAAAGTATATCTAGCTCTTTGGGGAAACCTTTATAAGGAATCACTAACAAGGATGATGATTAGATTAAATCACCGGCTCCATGCAGAATTCGCCACCCAAGCGGGCTATGATTTTTTTTTTTTTGGGCATGCACTTGTTCATAAGCATATCATTGACTTTCGATAGCTTGAGACTTAGAGGTGTCAAAATGAGTCATTGACCCATTTATGGACCCATTTATGTTAAATGGGTCGTTAATAGGTCAAGCCTATTTTCTAAAACACTTATAATGGGTTTTAATGGGTCAAGACTAAAATATATGGGTCTTAAATGGGTTAAAGAGCTGACCCATTTAAGACTCATTTATCAACCCATTAAAAATGAAAATTTCACAATCTCTCTCCTCTCTTTAACTTTACAAAATAATATATTTTTTAAAAATCGAAATTATAATTATTTTTATTTTAATTTTCTTTTCTTTTTTTCTTCATCTCCAGGTTGCCGACACGGCAATGGCCAGTGACCGGTCAGGGGAGCCTCGAGCTCGCCAGATCTGGCGACACGGAGGCCTTGCCTACGTCTAGCGAGGGGCGAGCTCGAGCTCGTCGATGTCGGTGAGCCGAGTGAGCTGTGTCGCTTGTGGCTAGCCACCGGCCATTGTCGTGGCCGACAGCCGGCCAAAGAAGAAGAAGAACAAAAAAGAAAAAAAACAAAGAAAAATATATTTAAAAAAATAAAATAATTTGAAATTTAATTTAAAAAAATAATAATTAAAATTCGATTTTTTAAAATGTTTTTTTAAAATTATAAAAATTGTCCATTAAATTTGCATTATATAAAACTATTTTAGCAATACCATTTTATTTATATTATATATATATATATAAATATAATAATAAGTTTTCTTAAGTTTAGTTAAATAGATCAAATAGGGGTCGGGTATGAGTCGGGTCGGATATAGGTTAAAAATTTTGTATTACAATAAATGGGTCATGAACGGGTTAAATGGGTCGATTTGGATCGGATCATTTATGACCGAACCCAAACCCAACCCGACCCACCCGTTTAACAGTATACTGAGACTTAGTTCCCACGACATATACACTCTAAAGTACGTAAGGTTTAGGCTAATTGACAACTGAGTTCTCAGGGGATTAAAGCGCCTTTCAAGTACTTGATTCAATGTGGTTCTCAAAATTATAACATGTCATGGAGGAATAACAATAAGTTGTTGATATGTTATAACTTTGACGGGTCGATTCAGGTATTTTCGGGTCAATACCTGGAAGTGGAACTCACCCTTTTAGATAACATGTTTTGTGCTGTCCGGTTCGGGCCGTATTTGGGTGAAACAGATGTTTTTCGACGGCCAGAGGTCGAAACATGGGGCAAGCACAGCGAGAACTCTGCTGATTTTTCCAGTGGACTAATGGCAGCATCCAAAGATAATAAACGATATCTGGAAAACTAAATTTGGTACATTAAGGTGATTTATAGAGAGATGCACTAATTCGGAAGTAATTATGTAAGTGATCGATCGCACTCTTTTATAACTCGATTTAGCAGACAATTCTCAATCCATCCCCCTCGGAGAGTTTGATGTCTGTCTTTTGTTCAAAATAAAGGAACTGGTCTGCGAGAGACCGTCCCTATGAACTGCTATTGAGGAGCAGGGTTCCCTGATGTTTCCCTTCATGCACCACACAAAGTGTCGGAAAGTGACATTTTCTCGACTAAGATATATCCAAGGAACACGACAATGAGCAAATCATCCCATAATTTCCACAATCCTAAACCTGATCATCGTCAAATCATCCCATAATTTCAGGCCTCTAAAACTGACCACTTTCAATCTTTGGAGGAGGAACCCTATTCTTCCACCCTTTACAAGTCTCGGGGAACCTCTATTTTGCCGTGTCCAAAGAAACAAGTGATGCCCACACGTGTGATTGAGTCGATCTCAATCAAACAATCCTAGAAATACAAAGACCAATTTACAATACTCAATTTACAAGTGACGTGATAAATACAGAATGCATTGTGTCACTTCATAAATTAGTGTTATAAATCGATTTTTATACCGCTAATAGTATTTAATTGACATTTTCGCAGTGGAAAAGTAATACCCACAGAGTCTATCGACCTTTCCCCGCAAAACCAACCCCCCGCTCCCCCCCGCGGTTCAACCATACTCTATCAAGTACCTCTCGGCGATGGCCGCATGGGCTGCAGCGCCCACCGGGAGGACCTCCTCGTCGACCATGAAGTGGGGCGAGTGGCCAGTGTGGATTGAGCCAACCGCCTCGTTCCGAATGCCGATGTAGAAGAAGGCAGCGGGGACCTCGTGCGAGTAGAAGGAAAAGTCCTCGGCTCCCATCATGGGCGGGACCACCCGGAAGTTGCCCCGGCCCACGAGATCGGCGCCCACCTTCCTCACGTGCTCGTACATGCGGTCGTCGTTCACGGTCGGCAGATATACCATGTCCTCCTCCTCGAAGAAGTCCACGCTCGCCTCGCACCTGAACACGCCGGCTTGTTCCACGATCACCTGTGTTCGAAAAATGGAATTCATCAGCTCTTCTGGACAGGCGATGTCAGGGTCAACCCCACGTCGGGGTTGGGACGGGGGGACCAAGAACAATTATGATGCGATCAATGCTTTCGCATGGGATACGCACCATGGCCATGTGTCTTGTCCCGTTTTCTTTTTGGGTGGTTGTCCTATAAGGAAATTAGGATAATAATTGCCGATATGGACCACCGGGGTTGTAGGGGTCGCATCATTGATATAAAAATGAAGGAAGCCGTGAATGACTTTCGTGGCCACATATAGTAAGTACGTGCACCCAAATTAGCATCACGAAAGCAAATTTGCCACGCCCGACATCTTCCTAAGTTGGCGATCTTCTGCTTTTTATATAAAGTTTTTTGATCTTATGTGGTCCAAGAAATGCACGCATGGAGTCGTAATGCATGATGTCAGGATCTTATAAATTTCCTTATTTTTCTTTTCTGCCTTTTTGGTGGCCAAAGATATACCTCTTCTATCCGTCGCATGACTTGGTAGAGGCTCGTGTTGGAGAAAGCTCTGAAGGTACCGCCCAGGACGACGCTCTCCGGCAGCGCGTTGAGGTCACTGCCTCCATTGAAAGAGGTCACAGAAACTACCTGCATTAGAAGACATTGCTCTTGAGAAGAGAGAAAAAAAAAAAAAAAAGTCCATTCGCAAAGCATCGAGATCGTGTTACATCAAAATTATTCATATGACATGTTATATATAGTATGCGGACCTGCGAGTCCAAGGGGTTTGCTTCTCGAGACACGATTCCCTGTAAGCTGATCACTGCGGCCGAGGCAGCCAAGACCGGGTCGACTGAGGGGCGGGGGCTCCCGGCGCTGGCTGCCTTCCGGGTGATGGTAGCCTTGAAGAAGCCACAGCCGGCGAGCAAAGGGCCGGGCCTCGAGCCGATCACGCCGGTGGGGTGCTCGTGGGACACATGGAGGGCAAAGATGGCTTCCACATTCTCTAAGGCACCATCTCTTATCATCCTTTTGGCTCCATTCCCAGCTTCCTCCGCTGGCTGAAATAGCAACACTACCGTTCCCTATTGAAAGTAACCAAACAAAATGAAGGGAAGCCAAACGAAATCTTGAAAATTTCGACAATTATATCTTTTTATGTGATTAGAAATTACATCCCATGTACAATTACAATCTTGTTACAAAAAGAGAAATCAATATTCTGATTGAAAAACACGTAAATATGAAAGATAAATATTTTTAGGTGCTTTCGTAACATAGAATCCTATTCATTTGACAACATAATACAACAAATGCATTTCTCAATGTGGATGAAAACATCACGCTCTCCAGTTTTTTTCCTTCTTTTAAGTGAAAAAGATATGCGGTGTTAGATATTGACCTCTCACGTGCATTTTCAGAATAATGTGAGGCCAATCATGCATGATTCAAAATTCTCGATCAACTTTTCGATGGACCCACCTCATACACCAAAAGCCACTTGCGTGAAAGCTGGCTATTTCTTCGTCGTATGATTATAGTTAGAATGTTGACCAGGATTTGGAGTATTACTTGTGTTTTACCAAATAACCAAATCGCTCTCTGGTTCAGCTACTTTCTCAGGAAGAAGTTTACGAAGTCATTCAATGTCTGTGTCGCCCAGGCATCCATCGGCCTCTTTTTTTACTTTTTTGTGTTTAATTAAGTTTAAACCCTGCTAATACTAAACTACCTTATCCCAGCAACCCGGCCAACCACACCCGAATTCTAAAATTGGCCCGAGAGATTCCTATTCCGGGTTCGCTGACAAGTGGCGCGCCCTAGAAGCATATTTCTTCTAGATCCACCGGACTGGTCCCGATTCGCCATTAAAGAAAGAGAGCACAGAGACCATCACATTAGGGTTTCCCCTACGGACTGCGTCGAGCAGAAGGCAAAAACTCGCGCTCCGGTACAGAAAAGAGACGCAGCCAGCACAG
Organism: Eucalyptus grandis; assembly: GCF_016545825.1. NCBI lineage: Eukaryota > Viridiplantae > Streptophyta > Magnoliopsida > Myrtales > Myrtaceae > Eucalyptus > Eucalyptus grandis. The sequence goes on along the minus strand of NC_052617.1, from coordinate 49,915,410 downwards.
GATAGACCACGGGCACTAATTTCATTATTATAAGACACTTACATGCATTTTAATACTTATTCAATTGTTCTCCCTTTCGTCCGATGTGGTCGTCAGTTCCGGTTTTCTTTGTCCATTTTCGTGCAGCTGCGCGTGATGGCCAGTGCGGCATGTGATGCCTGATGGGGGGGGTTCATTGCCTCTTTTATTTCGTTAGATTACATTGACGCATTAATTTTTCCAGACAGAAACGACCCACCTAGAATTAAACGAGGTACATGTCCGAGACGATGTTGTGGGATTGGGATGTGTCATGCATGACATTAGCAAATGCCGAAAATCTCGTGAAAGTGCTATCCCTACTTGGAAATGGAGACACATATGGGATGTAGATAAGACATGTCATGGATCTGTTTAGCTTGCTCATTAGCCCAAGCAATTATTTGACGTTTTAAATTGTTCAATGTGAAAAATTATGTGGCCCTCACATCAAAACAGATCCTAAGGGCGTGCATGATAAAATTTATATTTCTCTATTTTCTATTTCTCTGTTCTTTTGGAAAGTTTGGAATGTAAATTTCGTTTGGCAGAACGCAATTTGATTTTTCTATTTTAACGGAACATTTCTATTCCGTAAATAGATTTGAAGAAAAATCGAAGCTAAAATTTTGAACTTCAATTCACTGCCGAAATCAATTTCCGTTCGTAAATTTTGTCATGCACACCCTAAAACAGTTGACTCTTTGGTGGAAAAAGATGTGGTCTTGAACGGGAAAAAAGAAGGGTTTGGATTTTGGTTCTATCGCTGTCCACATAAAAAAGAGGTTTTTTTTTTTTTTCTTCTTTCTTTCCTTTTCTTTTTACATGAGAGAGAAGGGTTTTTTTCCCCTCTTTTTAAGGTAGAAATTGAGAACACTTAGAGGGTAAGATAGGGTTTGTGCTAAGTTAGCATGAAAATACTCGACTTTACGATATTATTTTGTCATAGGGGACAATGAAGGAAATGAGCTAGTAAAACCCCAACAACGATTGTTCTTTGAAGGAGAAGACAGGACTCAAACCTTCCCTCAAATAGAAAGGCACATTTAACTTGCTACCTCAATGTTGATCATTCATTCCTAAAGAAATAGAGTTTTTTTTTTAACTACTTCTGCCGGTCAATGGGTGGAACAATTGGTTCCCTTTCTCGTTTTCAGGTTAGGAAAGAGCTTTCTCAGCTATCTATCATGTTTCCCAAACCATGTTTGGGACACGAGGGCAATAAGACACATAAAGACTATCATCGTGAAATAAAAACAATTGGATTGTTTAAGAGCAATGTTTTGGAGGATACTTCCTCCGAATGTACTTCTGAATGGTGGGCCATAAGTTATGGACATCACCCATATACAAACTTGATCAAAATTAAACACGGATGATGTTCATCCGCTTATAATTCATCAATCAGAAGTATGTGGAGAGAGTTTCTTCCACTCAAGGTTGGTAGAAAAACCTTACACTTTTTTTAATAAGACCTTGAAAACTAAGTTGTTGGTGTTACAAACAGGGTTGTTTAGGAAAGACATGTAAACAGAATATGTGATCATACGCAGGGTACCACAGGGTTTATTTTTATTTAGTTAAAGCCTTTCCTTCTTCCCAGCACATGGTGCTACACATGGAATATTCACGTGTATTAAGACCGCCGGACGAGTGCCAACCACTTAATCTAAGGAAACGAATTTTACTGAGACTTCTTAATAGCTCTAAATGGGCATTTCTCTTCAAAATATCTCTGACGGTTAAAACAAGCCGAGTTAATGAAGTCAGTCAAAGCATATAAGTCCAGAAATAAGGGCATCTCCTAACTTTGATCGAATTAGAATCAAATCCAGTGCACCTTTTAATAGGAGAATCAATACCGCCCTTTATACACAAAAACAATTTCATAGCTTACTTAGGAATATATGGCCTCAAACATAGTCACTCAGCCTCAAATTAGCATGGAAATGCATAAGATATTGCTCAAGAATAACTGCCGAGTGTAGCTAATATTCCTTCAATGTAAAAACAAATTTATACAAGCAAGCTTGCGCATCATTGGTTTGAGCGATTGAGTAGATATAATCTTCAAATTACGGGTAGATAAGATTCTTTGTGCAATATTTACCATGTATGGGCTGCTTTTTCATATTAATAAAATTGCAATTTCCCATTATTCCAGAGATTTAAAAAAGGCAAAAAAAAGGTTGTAATTACCTTCAAAAAATGTTCGCGGCTCTTGAGGATTTTGGCAGCACCCAGAAGCATTGCAACATGAACATCGTGCCCACATGCGTGCATTTTACCAGCAACTTTGCTTTTATGCTCCCATTCTACAGCTTCCTGTCCACACATTCCATACACATTATCAGGAACTTTCCATTTTCAGGTCAAACGAAGATGGCAAAAATAGATCTCAGGGCACTGGATTGAATAACGTTGGCCAAAAAGAAAAGAGATAAGATCCATTAATGATTCAACTTATATGTCTCCTCAGAGCAAGCACCATTATATTGGGAAATTACCTCGAGATCTACATCGCAATCTCGAATGCATATATATATTATATATATGTATAAATATATATTTATGTGTAATAGAGTACGAGATATCTCTTTAATAAAGACGACAGTTAGCACAGAATTTAAGAGATTTGTCAGTTCGTACCGAATCTGACGCAACTGTAAGTACCAAGTACTTGTACGGAATCATGTATAACCACTAGAATGTCGTTATAAATAACTGCCGCTTCATCATCATGAGAAAAAAAAGAAAGAGAAAAAACGGGTCTCTTAAATAAACTCATCTCTAATCAAACATGGGAGCGAACCGCGGATTATTCCATTTCATACTCAAGAAATTCTTGGCGAGAATTAAAACAAGAGTGTCATTTCGTTCATGCTTAAACCTTGATGAAAAGAAGGAAAAGAAGAAGAGATGGGGGAAGAAAAAGTCGGTTGAAGAATTTAAGGGCTGGAACGAACTCTCCTTCATAATAGCAAATGAAGGCGGCCCACACATTCATTATTTTCCCATCTATAAAGGGAAAAAAAAGAGAAGACAGCTCGTCGGCAGAGGGAGAGGAGGCTTCGTTGAGGGCATGCACTCGGATCCGTCAGTACCGTTGAATCTGATGGGGGCTTTCACGAGATTCAAAGAGGATGCGTGTCTAATTCACTGGTTCGAGACGAGCACGGCAATGCTCGAGCCCGATTCACGAGAAGAATTTTAGAGAGAGAGAGAGAGAGAGAGAGAGAAGCAGACCTGAATGGGGAGAGCGTCCATGTCAGCTCGGATGGCGACGAAGGGCGGCCCTCCGGTGCCGACCCAAGCCCTAACGCCGGTCTCGGCCAAGGGGTGCCTGTACTCGATCCCCATCCTCTCCAGCTCTTCCCTCACCAACAGGCTCGTCTCGTGCTCCTCGAACGCCAGCTCCGGCCTCTCGTGTATCCTCCTCCGCACGCTCCTCAGCCACCTCACCGTCTCCGGCTCCCTCGCCGCCCTCATCACCGACTCCGAGCACGCCTCGCTCCACTCCACGCCGCACTCGTAGCCCCTCTCCTCCCCGGCCGCGAGCGCCCGGCCGAGCAAGCACGTCGTCCAGTTCGGATGAGACGCCGCGGGGCTCGCGCAGGCGGCGGGGGCGACGCCCCCCCCGGGTTTCTGGAGGAAGGCAAAGTCGAGCGCTTGCTGCGACGGCGGTGCGGGGGTGCCGAGCTGGGGAGGGAGGGTAGCGATGGCGAGGAGGAGGAGGAGGAGGAGGATTGCGAAGGCCTTCGATGTGGAAGAGTCCATTTTCTTTTTGGAGCTCGAGAGTAGAGGAGAGAGGCAGACAGGTATAGACCTGAGCCGGAGGGCTTTATTTGTTCCCGCAGATATCCGGCGGGGAGACAGGGAGTAAATTTGAGCACGTGGGATAAGACCAGAAGAGGGAAAAAGAACACGTGGTGGGGGAATAAGAAAAAATAAATCTGGAAAAACATACCAAGGAAAAAAAAAAAAAACAATAACCTCATTATCACTCCAACGGCCACTGACAAGCCACTATTTTTTTCATGAGGCAAGATGTATGCGTGAATTTTCTTTTTGGAGAACGCTTTGCGCCGCGCAATAATCGGTATTGTGTTTTCTATTGATTTTTCTTTTCGAAAAATGTTTTTTGGAATTCTAAATTTCCATACCCATTTAAGATAGTCGAAATTAAATAAACATCAAACCACCGAAACTCTAAATAAGATGACAAAATGAGTTTGTAAAAAGAGGCAATTCGATTACTTTTTGTGTGAGTAGCATTTGGAAGAGATACGGATTATGTAAGCGGTATTTGGGCACAAGAAGAGGCATGGTATTGGTATTTTCCTCAATAAATATTGTACAAATTTATTTTATAAGTAACACAATGGACATGTCAACTAAAAGGGCAATCGTGAGATTCCTCCTTTTTGAATGAGATCCCAAGTGACTTTGACATGTTGTTGATGCCCGATTGGACTCAAGCTCAGCAGAACAGAGTTTAAAGCGACGTTCACTCTTAGATACAGGTTGAAATGAAAGGTGAAAACTAGAAAAGGTAAGATTAAGATATGTGGAAAAGAAAAGGGGACCACCATTTTCAAGTTGGGATTTAAAATGAGCTTTGAGAGGTTAACGACCTTTCGTTGCATTTGACTCGATGGTTATTTGAATTTATTCATTGAAGCCTACCATGTGCTGCCTTAATCCGCGGGGACCTAACGAAATGAATTCTTCTCAACCATGGTAACCGGTGCTTTTGGCTTGCACTTTTCTTCCTTGGGAAAAAAAATAAAAATACAATAAAAATAATAATCTTGCAGATCACCGGTTCACAAATTTTCTCTATCGTATTTTATTCTAGTGTTTACCCAATTGTAGATTAAAAATTGCCATAGGTTTTATCTCTTAAACTATAACGAGATGACTCCTATCTAAATGGAATAAAATGGTAATTCATCATGAACGCAGTTTAAACTTTAGGAAAAATGATATAAATGGTCATTAAACTTTGACCTAATTTGTAATGTGGCTAGTAAGTTTTAAATTTTTTTAATATGATCCATAAATTTTATATTAATATGTAATATCGTTCTTGAACTTTTAATTTTGTTCAATTTGGTCTTTCAACTTTTGGTAAATATTTAAATTAGACCTTGAATCATATGAAAATATTCAATAATGTCCATCAATTTAAATAAATAGAAGGATAATGTTAGATATTGTTATATAGTTGAACGACTAATTTGAACATAAATCAAAAGTTCATGGATTATATTGATCAAATAAAAAGTTTAGGGATGAAATTTTTAAGTTAAAGTTCAAAAATCATGTTAAGCAAGTTAATAATTTAAGGATCATATTAAATATTAGGCCAAAGTTCAGAGATCATTTGTCTTGTTATCCTTAAAGTTTTTTAACATTTTTAGTTCTTAAGTTTTGGATATTATAGTATATCCCGAGTTTTCTTATTATTTTTTTTTTTTAAGTTCTTGACTCAGCTAACCTTTGTGCCTTTTGTCCTGACCTGAATTCACTTTGTTTTACTTTCGGCCAGACCACCTACCAAATGGACTTCTTTTGGGCCTGTTAATTAATGTGCAATCGAGTTGGAGCAGTCAATTTATCGTACCGCAACTTCCTCTTCATTATATTCCCTAAAAACGCGGCGCGTGCCTCGTAAGAAGTGATGTGAACAAATGTTGAAATGAGAGCATGCGTAACACCAATATAATGCAACTTCATCTAATAATTGTTTTTTCCTGTAAATTTGAATTTTCTAGTTAACAAGTGAAGATTTCAACCTCTAAAATAGGCTGTATAATCCAGTCGGCATCCATGTTAATGATTTCCGGTAAAAATTGACTAAAGGACTCTATTAACAAATCGCAAAAAGGTTGAAGATTAAATTAACTAAATTTAAAATTTTATGACAGAATTAATATTTGCACAATTGATTTAAAATTATTTTTTTGGAGATTATCCTGTATATGCAGGGGCTAAGTTATTTTTAGCGTTTCGACAATACATATAATATTCTCGACCACCTAAATCAATTGAGAATATGCCAAGTTAATCTCCCGTGTTCTTTTTGATTTACAGGAGATGTTGGTCATTCATCATTTGCACATGCAACCCTTTTGGGGTTTTCCACCTTATTCCAAGTTCGTTCTTCCACTACTCTCAATAGATCCCAATAACTTTCAAAAGAAAAATTAAACTAAACGAGAGGACCCCCCGTCCCCCCTCCCCCCTGGGGTCCAAAAGAGTAAATAAAGGGAAAAATGGACAGTCCAACAACTATAGGCCATCAGTAGTGGAGCCTGAATTGCATCAACTAGAACGTTAAACATCCAAATAATACGATGCCTCCCTGCAAATGCTCCCAATGATTGCATTGGACGATTCAGCCATCCCATTCACGAGCTCAATTCAACACATCGTGACCATGTTGTAGCCCTCTCTGATGTCTACTAATCCATGTAATTCGAATCGTATTCTTCTCCGCGGCTTCTGAAAAAAAGACGCTACGTTGCATCGCTATTGACTTCCGTGCGTGCAAAACGAAGGAAACGGGAGCAGGACAAGTTTGTAGGAAGATGATGTACGGAAAAGGCGTAAGTTTCACGCTGAACCCTACTTTACCAGGACCGCTCCCGCAGTGTCAGGACCGTGTTTAGTGTCTAGGGCATCTAGCCAAAATGATTTTCAACTGACACAACAAGCAAAACTACGCCTTCGGATCGAACCTTTTGACATGCTCTTTACGCCTTTTCTTCAACTTTTTGAAGGTACTTCTGTGGCTGGAATTACTGCTAAAAAATCCTTCTGATTTTTGGTACTGTTGTAACATCGTCTTCGAGTTTTGAAAACTTATGGATGACCCTCGTACACTTTGGTGCCATTTTATAATAGCCCCCAAGCTTCGAATAGTTTTAGATTAAGTCCCTAAACTTTGAAATTTTTCTTTTGCAGACACTAATTTTTCTGTCTACGCAACCGTTACATGTCACTTGAAAATGGACTTATTCACCTAAATAATCTCTATTAGGTGGTTGAAAAAGTTGAAAAAGAAGAGAGAGGCTGCATAGTTGTTGATGAAGTCAATAAAATTTAATAGAGGTTATTTTGATCAAGAAATTCGAGTCAGTCTAGCTTTAAATAACACTCAATGGCTACTTTGAAGGATGAACTAGTGCTATAGCAAAAACTTAAGGTTCAAGTGGTGACACTGTAAGCTTTTCAAAGTTTGGAAGACGCTACTTTTCCAACATGGAAGGGGGAGGTGAGGGGTTCAAATCCCTACCTTCTCAGGGGAATGGGATAGGGACGCGTAAGTTTCAGGAGTGAGTTTTGACTCCCACGCTCTGCAAGAGGTATGGCAAAAGTCTAAGAGTGAATGTAGTGTATGAATAAAATAGGAATAGAGTAGGGATTGACAAAAAAAAAATTTGGAAGACTATTTTGCAGTCATGCTAAAGTTTAGAAAGATATTTTATAACTTTTCAAAAACTGACATTCCAAAACTCCAGAATTTTTAGCAGTGCTGAGGAAGTTTGTGCAGTAATACTTTCCCGAATATAGCCCTAAAATAAAGAACAAGATCACGTGGTATTGTAGATTCGGAATCCTAGAAAGAAGTAAACACACATTGCCAGAATAGTGAGTAGGACTGAGGGAGAAGGCGAAAGACGTCAATTCCTGGCCAAGGTAAACATTAGTCAACTCAATATATTCGCGCAAAAGATGGTCAGAATATCACAATGATACTTTCCGATGGAAACAACTTTATTGTAAATAGGGTAAAAAAAATGATCTATACAAAGATATTATTTGAATAAGGTGCTTGTGTTGACTCTAGTTGCATGCGCATGGTATTGGTATAGGGCGGGAGTGGACCGCTTCTAATCGATCATCATTTTCAAATCATGACTCTTATCTTAAAAATTTCGCTTATACAATACGATATCCTAGTAAATAAATTAAGATTTGATTCATCGACTCCTCAATATCGTTTGATTTGGATTAGTCTCTTAGGGTGTGTTTGTTTCGCGGAATACATTTTGAGGGAAAACATTTTTCTCATTTTCTGGCGTTTGGAACACTCAGGAAAATGAGTCAATGGAAAATGTTTTCCTAGTCAACGGAAAATGTTTTCCTACCAAAATTTAAATTCAGGAAAATGATTTCCCCTTTGAAAGAACCGGAAAACGTTTTCGGAATCTACCAAAGCGATGCTTAGTTTATAAACAATTATTCTTATAAAAAGAAAAAGAGAAAAAGAAAAAAGAAAATAAAAGAAATAAATTAAAAATAGAAAAAAAGTAAATAAAAAACAATAATATTAAAAATTTGAAATTTTTTAAATTAAAAATTCATTTTTTTCTTGTGATGAAGTGTGAAATTATTTTTTAATGGAATCCAAACGGCAAAAATATTTTCAATTATACATTACCAAACAAAGGAAAATGAACCATATTCTTGGAAAATGCTTTCTTGGAAAACATTTTCCTTTATCATTGAGTTTTTCCGTGAAACAAATGCACCCTTAATTTGTTTCGTTTCATGACCCCACAATCGAACTAGACCCTTTTTTAATTTTTATTTATTTTTTGTTATATCCCCGTGTCCCACAATCACCAAATTACGTGAGAATCGCACAACCTCCGTCCACTTCGACAACCACCAACGATTCGACCTACCATCCACCCCCAATTTAGGCCTTAGTTTTCACAAATTCGGGTGAGCAATTCGATTCATTTCCCCGACATATCGAAAGAGAGAGACAGAACAACAACGTAAAACGTGGCGACTGATGATGAGTCGCGGTCAGACCGCGGAGCCAAAGCTGATGCCGAGCTTACCGAGCTTGCCAAGTCAGTTTGAACTTCTCTTTAGAGGGTCACGTCCTTATTAAGCACGTGCCTAGGACTAAACTTTGCAGCATCGCATTCAGCTTTGACGCCGAACTGTTCTCCGTCTCTCTCGCGCACGCAAAAGTGCGGCGGGATATAATGTCAAACCCTAGCCGCAACTCAGCGCGATTACGCAGCTTGGTCCCCTTCCATCCCCTTCGAAAGGTCACGATTCTTGAAAAGAATAGAGCACGTGAACCGACCGATGCAACGTGGGACTCGTTAAATCTCTTCTCTCCTCAACTCGGAACGTGCATAAATGTCCGTTAAGGTAATTTGTAGGATCATTCTCCATGATTGAACCCTTTTTTGCGGCACGTGAAATTCGCCGCTCCATCCGACTTAGCAAATTACGGCTTGATGGACACCACCCGCATGGTTTCTATTGCTGCACTTTTGGTTTCGGCCCTTCGTATCTGCATCACGCGTGATGCCTTGAAAGTTACTACTTTGGAGGACATTACTTGTGACGTTTGCTGCAATATCTTCCTAAACGTTTCGTTATGTCTCTATGAAAAATAATATCTAGATCTTTTTACTGAAAAACAAAGAAGTGGCGTTTTTTTCCCATTAAATTTGACCATAGCTTACCTTATTGTGCCCTTTGTGAAAAACTTTATTTCTTGGGCGTCATAAGGTTTTAAAGTTAATGAGAAAGGATGACTCACCTGATATTGATTTCTGCACATGCGTACGTGTGCGCCTCTTACACTACCCACTTCCGAGATTTATGTCTGATTTAAGCCCATCGACTTGAATTAAGAGAAAACCCTCATCTATTTATTGATCCGACATAGGAAAAATATATTTAAGATGAAAATAGAACATGGTACTCCTCAAATGTATGGAGGGACAAGAATGTAGGTTTGATTGAGCTCATCTTCCCTGATCATGGCACTCTTCAAATACATGAAGGGACAAAAACTTATTTTATCAACCTGTCGCCACATTTCAACAAAGAGGGACAAAGAATCTTAGCTATTAACAAACCATTCCTTCCTGACTTTCATTTCGACTGTAGCAAAAGCCGCAGCATACAGTCAATCATAAAAAAATAAAAATAAAAAGTGGGGGAAATGGATGGTAGAGAGAGAAAGCGCTGTGCATAAACAATCCACCATCTAGTTTAATAAAAATAAGGAAGATGGAGTGGAATCTTATGGCTAACAAAACGATAAGTCCAACCAATGCGGTTGCGGAAGTTCGCTGACGCGATTGATAGGGAATGTGGAGTCCTGGGCATGCGCTGCTTTTCATAGTTGGGGGTTATACCGACGCAATTGATTGATTGATTGTTGTTTGATTTTATTCTCGATGTGAATAAGAAATTCTTGGACCCTCTTTCTCCCTTATTTATCTTGCACGCGGTCTACAGTTGATATTGATGGATTGCTGCAATTAATTACTTTACTTCTATGTCTTGAGAGCAGGAGAAGAACACAAAAGGATGAGCGATCATTATCTAGCCATAAATGTGTAATTGCGCGTGCAAGCCCTCGATCTCAACAGGATATTTTTTAGTATTAGTAAGTTGTTGACCGATTTCTTAAAAATTTAAGTTTTTTATGAAAAGAAAAAAGACGCTTAAACTTGTCCTCTTGTTTGTTTTCACTTTCTCGCCATAATTTAAAATATTTGAATTTTATCGAATTTATGGACACTTGTAGTTAATGTGAATTAAAAAAAAAAATAATAACTTCGCGATGGTGGATGGGATAAGTATAAGAAGAAGAGAGGGAAAGCAGCGAAAAACAATGTAGGCATGGAAACGTGGCGGAGCTGCTCGTGAGAAGACAAAGACAAGGGGGCGACTATAGGACAGAAAGATCAAGGTGGTTGGAGAAGATGACATTATCTGCATTAAACTGAAGAAACTCAGACACAGATAAGTTGAAAATTGGAAGTTCAGATGGAACAAAGTAAATATATTTTAAGGACTTACTTTTTAAGTATGTCTCATTCTTCCGAATTGTATCATTGACACTTGTGATAAGTTGGGTCTATCTTTTAAGAAGATAAGTATTCTTGAAATCGAAGTACTTATCCATGGTCAAATGTTGCAACGAAAAAAATAAAAAAGATTAACTATTTCTCTTTTACAGATTCACGTATAGGTTTACAAATTATATCGAGATATTTAAATTAATATGTAAAATTATTCTCCAAAATGATGTGGGGAACTTTTACTGGAAGCGGAGATTCGAGAATTAGCCCCTCTTTAAGTACCCATCTCCTGGCACTTCTCTAGGCTTTGTGCGTGCTTCGCCTCATCATTCGCGAGTGCAGAGAAAAGACTTAAAACCCTGCTAATTTTCAAGAGGGTGTGCCGTAAATTATACCTTTAACGTAAGTAGAAGGTTATTTTTTTTTTCTATTCAGTAAATAAATTTTCAAGTGTCTTTACTGTCTTGAGACAAGCCAAACTTTTAGAGTTAATTCTCTGAAAAACATTAACTCTAAAAAAACCCTAAACTAATACATCTATAACGAATTTACCCCAAACTAACTTTTTGACCACGAAAAATCTAAAACCGGTATACTTTTGACAAATTTACTCAAAATAAGTACACTTGTGACAAATTTACTTTCTATTTGTTTTCGTTAAATTTTACTGTCAAATTATTAATTTGAATGACACGCGACAATTGGCTGGTGTACCAGTTTAGGGTTTTACTTTTTGTTTATTACAACTATATAATTTTTGTGCTTTTTTGTGATATTAATCTAATTTAACGAAAGGTATATTTGTCACAAATGTATCAATTTAAGATTTTTGACGATCGAACAAAATAGTTTTAGGTAAATTTATCGTAAGTGTACTAATTTGAAATTTTTTATGATTAGTTGGAATAAATTTGTTATATGTGTACTAGTTTGAGGTTTTTCATAGTAAAAAAATTAGTTTAGAATAAATTTATCACATGTATACCGATTTTGAATTTTTCGGGATATTAATCCAAACTTTTAACACCTATCATGATATTCCAATTGAGCCTTTTTTTGTACGAAAGGAGGATGCATGTGGAAGTTATGCCCATTCCGTACATATTGGGAAGGTCCAAATCTATCTTAGTCCGGAACTTAAGGAAAAAGCAAACCCTGTCTTCTTTCACAAATTGATGTAAGATTGGACTTTAAGTCCATATGATTTTCCAAGATCACCAAGCGAAAGTGACTATACATGATCGTGTGTGTTGAATTTAGGCATCTATTGCCATTGCTAATTGGTCCGCGAGGGATGTACTTATTGGAAATTCAATCGCGTTGGACCCAGTTGAAAATCGAATTGAAGGCACTAGAGTTGGTGGACCAAATAAAAATTGAAAGGGACCAATGTGACATATGATAGCAATTCTAGCTTCTAGATCATAGAGCTCTTGCACATGTTTTTGGCGTTGCTTCTCTTTCATCGATGCCTCTTTCTAACTCATGAAAGTGAAGGCTCATTCCCATTGAAGATTGGAAAGATCATAGATGAAGAACATCTCCTAGTGTAAGAAACAAAAGGAGAAACCTTTTTGTATATTGATAAGTTGATACAAATGCAACATTTTGATCATGACAAGCGAACTAACTCTAAACATACATATCACCTCTCTAGTTTGTGATATCATACTAAACATGCATATCATGTTCATTAAATTACATGAACATGGAGTAATCTCGAGTCTCGTTCATAGCTTCCATTTGAAGTTCATTACATTTGAAGGGGTGGAGTGGCATCTTCCTCTTCTTCTTTTTTCATTCCTTTTTTGGCCGAAAAATCGCCGACTTCTCAATTCATCCAAAGTCAATCATCTTACAAGGTGTGGTTGCCACAGCTATGGATACTTTTTGCATTATTTTAATTTCCTTTTTGTCTTTCTTTTCTAGTGACCAAACACTGACTATGGCTGACAAATGAAAAAAATAAAAAAAATTATAAAAAATTTCAAAAAACATCCAATTCAGAGTTGGTTATACTGCGAAGGATAGTTGGATGTAAATGATTTCTAACATATTAACAAATTATTAAAAGGTTTATAGTGAAATTGGTATAATTGAAAAATTTATTACTCAATCGGTCATCTTACAATGGATTTTAAACTTTTTGAATAGTTATACTGAAATTTACAGTATTTTGGTAAAACATAGGTATTCAATCGGACATACATGTATTATTCGTCACCTGGAAACTTGAACTTCCAGTAAAGACACGAGTAATCCTAATCAACGTGGACGAGAGAATCATGAAGTAGAAAGCAAGCAAGATAAAGATGAGAAGAGTGTCGTTCTGTCGGGATTTGAACTCCTGACATGTGTTGTTGTGCTATATTGGACAAATCTTTTTATTTTATTTTTTTCCTTCCAAAATGATAAGCTGTCAGGGTATGAGCTGACAATGCATTCATCGACACGTTTCTTTGACAGCTTGTATGCATAGCATATGCTTTACATGCAAGCCTTCCAAACATAAATGGTCAGGCTACAGGGGGTCATCTTTAGACAGGTTAAAACCCGACATGTGATCGAGAGAAATGTTTTTGGAATGCAAGCTAATGTTTGGAATTCAACGGAACAAAGTGTTTAATATTGGTGATGTCTTGTTGTCTCATCTAATCATAGAATTAATTTGACTCTCTTGACATCAACGCGAACCCCAGCCCAACTCCAAGAAATAGAAGGTCACAAACATTTGATAATTTACTGTTGGAAAACATTTGATATTAACAAGTTTCTACGGGTGACTTGCTAAATATATTTTATTTGATATAACTCAATTTTTAAGGCACTAATTATATATAACACGAGAACAATCAAGATGGTAGAAACCGTAATTTTTTTTTAATTGATTGCTTAATAAGTGCCTCGAAGGTACTCATTAATATAATTTATAGAAAAATTCTTGTATGGATTCACATTCACTGTCAAATGAGATGATACGCAAATGGAATTTCTTGATCTAAGGTTAAATGTGCGGTTGAGCTCGATCTATCCCTATTCCTAATGCTGCGCCTACAGACTCATCTAAAACGGGGCGATGGGTTTTAGGTAGGCGGTAGGAGAGACGACCTGTGATTTTTCTTGGAAACTCTGCTCGTTGCTTGCGACATTAATTGCAGAAAGAGGGAGAGACTGAGAAGAAGATGATATGAAGCGTGAGAAGCAGCTGAAGACTACGAAACTGAGAGAGAGAGAGAGAGAGAAGACAGTATAAACTCGGGTAGTCTTTCATCCAAGTCGCTTCAGGTTAGGGTTTTTGATTTCAAATTAAGTTCTGCAAGGTATAGCATGGTTTCAGCTGAGTGGTTTCTCCGGTTGAACTGGACTTCATCCGCCGCACCAGCCCGAGTAAGCACGTGAAATTCGTTGCCCGTTCTAAGTCAGCATATTACGGCTCGATCAACATCCGCCGCATTATTTCTGATTGCCCAACTTCTACTTTCCATCACGCACGCGTGATGCCTTGCAAGTTTCGACTTCCAAGGAAATCTTCTTCTGACGTTTACCATATTAATTAACAAAATAATGAGATTACTACACAGATTATTTTCAACGTTTCTTCCTAAGCATTTCTGTATATCTCTACGCCAAAAAAAAATTAAAAAAAAATAGATCTACACTTGTTACTGAAAAATAATTGGGTAGGGTTTTTCCATTAATTTGGACCATGATACCGTACTATCTTAAACCGTGGAGGTCCCGGTTTCGAATCCCCTGCGAAGCAGGGGGGCTGAAGTGCTGCGTGGTGATCTTACCCGGGGTGCGTGGGTGGTGGTCCTGCGTTCCTCCCGGGGTTCACCCCGGCTGCCGGCCGTGCGCGGGTTCCCTGGGTCACAAAAAAATAAGGATTTTATTATATCATGTCCATCGTTTGGTAATCACATTATATTATGTATATTATTTGGTATAAATGAATAAACAATTTTACAAACGGAGATGATAAAAATCTCTTGCGATACTCTTGGTTACTTTGTTATTTTTTTATTATTTTATTTTCCTCTCTTTTTATTTCTTTCTCCCCCTTCTGTCATTTTCTAATAAAATTTTATTAAATAATAAACTGTATTAATATACCTAAAATACTAAAATACCTAAAATATGTAATAAATGTAAATATACATATATTTTTATATTGAATTTATATTATAAGATAGAATTAAATTCAAATACATATAACTCAAATTAAATTAGAAAAACTGAATTGTTATTTTTTGTTATTTTGAATTTTTTATATTAGGATTCAAATATTATTTATATTGAAATATATATTTTTAATTTTGTTAATTTAAAAAATTATTCAAGTAAAATAACTATTCTATTATGAATATTAAAAATCCTATCCACATTTATTCTACTTCCCATATGAGATAATTTTATCCAGTTTATATCCCTATTATATCCGATTTTATCCTGTCTTAAGTAGCACCAAATGTAGACTGTCAAATGTAGTCTTAAAGATCCAACATAAGAGAAATATTGTTGAGACGATGATTAGTGGTTGTGACGGGCTTGTCTCCCCGGGTACATGCGGAAATACTATCAAAGCAGCATTCATAGGGAAAATGACGAATTGACTTTCATCCCTAAAATGAGACGTACCATAACATTTTAACAATAGACCGTGTATTTACGTAGTATTTATATTTTCACACCGTCCACCACAATTTAATAGTTTGCCGCCTGATTAAAATGATTACCATTTTAACCTAATCTCTAAAGAGACATAAAGGAGAGATAGATCACGGTACTCTTCAAATACATGAAGGGACAAAAATTTAGGGAAAATTATAAAAAAAAAAAAAGTTTTAAACCTATTGCAATTGTGTCAATTCAATCTTAAATTGTTTTTTTTCCTAATTCAATCATAAACATTTTGCAATTGTACAAATTCAGTCCATTCAGTTAATTTTTGTCAATCGATGCTGATGTGGATGTCAGTCTATACCGGTCGTCTAGTCGACGTTAACGTAAACAATTTTTAATAATATTATATTTTTTATCTACGATTTCTCTTTCTCTTCTTCATTCTTTTTCCTTTTTGCCCCATAGTGGCTTGCAAGGGTCGTGTGGGAGGCAGCTTCGCCCAGATCTAGGTGAGGCTAGCCTTGTCATGGCCTCACCATGAGCCAAGAGGGCCTTGCTGAACCCTCATCGGCCATTGTGGGGAAAAAAGGAAAAAGAAGGAAGAAGAGATAGAGATAGAGATATAGATAGAGAAAGAGAAAGAGAAAAAGTAAATAAAAGATCAATTATATACGTCAACGTCGGCTAGACAACAAGTATCAACATTAGCACTAGCCGACAAAAATTGGCCAGATAAATTGAATTAGCACAATTACAAAATGTTTAAGACTGAATTGGTAAAAAAAAAAAAGTTTATGAATAAATTGAAAAAATTGTAATAAATTTAAGATTTTTTGGTAATTCTCCCAAAATGTAGGTTTCCTATTTGTTGCCATATTTTAACAAAGAGGGACAAGAATCTTAACTATTATCAAAACATTCTTTTTTTGACTTTTATATCAACTATAGTAAAAGTAGCATATAATAATAAATGACTTTACTAGCATAACAGTTTTTAGGTTATTGTGAGAATAACAATTTGTTATAAATTATAAATAATTCTTAAAGGAGTGGGTCTCATAATAATTTATAATTATTTGTTTGGTTTTTTGTGATTTAGAATAAGCTGTTATTCTAATTATATATTAAAAGCTGTCACGTAATTATTTATCAACTACAAAAAGATAGGGAAATTGATGATTTTTTGTGATTTAGAATTAACTGTTATTCTAATGATAGATTAAAAGTTGTCATGTAATCATTTCTAAATTACAAAAAGATAGGGAAATGGATGTGAGAGAAATGGAGAGAGAGAGAGAGTGTGTGTGCGCTCTACGCATAAGGTGAGGCAGCGAAGAGTGTGGCCAATTAACAGAGCCAACTTCAATTAGATAAAAATTGACTTTTCCACATATTTAATTATCAATCATTCATCTACTTTATGTTTAGCAAACCGATTAGTCCGACTAATGCAGTTGCGGAGGTTTGCTGACGCGATTGATAGAGAGAATGTGAAGACTCTGGCATGTGCTTCTTCCACGGTTTGGGATTTTAGTGACGCAATTGATAGATGGTTGATTGATTGTATTCTCGATGTGAATAAGAAAATAT
This sequence comes from Eucalyptus grandis, assembly GCF_016545825.1. Classification (NCBI taxonomy): domain Eukaryota; kingdom Viridiplantae; phylum Streptophyta; class Magnoliopsida; order Myrtales; family Myrtaceae; genus Eucalyptus; species Eucalyptus grandis. The sequence goes on along the minus strand of NC_052617.1, from coordinate 49,898,326 downwards.
CGAACACCATCATTCTCTTCAGCCCCTCTTTCTCTCTTACGTATCTTTGATATGGATAGGTTGCTAATCAATCACTTTTATACTATGTTTTGGGAGAGGAAAACACCCAAAAGGATAGATATCCAGGAAATCAAATCTTGAGAAAAGAAATTGTTCTTTAGCTATACAGATAAAATAGCAGATAAAAGTTTTGATCTCAATAGGATTTTGTGTTATTAAGTAACAGTTTAAGTTTTTTTTTTTTTAGCAAGAGTAAAAAGTACAATTCGTACTTTCTCACCATGATGTGAAGTATTTAGATTTTTAAAAAAAATTACGAAAAACTTATATGTGAAATTATATGCCAATATTTGAGTGTCATGAAATTTTCAAGAGATTTTAATTTAATGAAAGTCAAAGTGCGGGAGTAGTAAGATTTTTGGATCAAATGGAAAAGAAAAAGAAAAAGTAGCGGGTAAAAGTTCACAAGTTCATATGAATAGAGGAATAATTTCACGATGGTGGACAGGGTAAGCATAAGAAGAAGAGAGGAAAAGCAGCAAAATCCATTGAAGTTATGGGAACGTGGTGGAGTTGCTCATGACAAGACTAGACAAAGAAGGCGACCGGATAAAGGTTGAAGTGGTTGAAGCAGATGACATTATCCGCATTAAAACAAAAGAAACTCAGACAAAAAGAAGTTGACAATTCCAGTTTCTAATGAAATATATGAGATCTATTTTAATAATTTCTTTTAATTGTATCCCCTCGTGATAAGCCGAGTCTATTTTTTAAGAAGAAGAGTGTGTGAAAATGGAGTATTCTATACTTAGAATCATAGTGCTTGTCCATGGTCAAATATTGCGACGGAAAGACATGTAGGTTCTTAAAATACGTGGAAATATCAAAATTGGATATAAAATTACTCTCTATGATGACGCGTGAAAGTTTTTATTGGGGATGAGATTCGAAGATAGCTCGCTTGTTAAATGCCAATCTCCTATCTTTCATCCAGACTTTGTGCATGCTTTGCATGACGATTCGCGAATGCACAAGATACGTGGACTTTTTCTCTTTCTAAAGTACTGTTTATTTTTTAGTCCCTGGCGCGGTAATTTTTACCTTTAATGTAAGCACGGGGGAGATTTCTCTCTCTTTCCTAGATAAATTTTTTAAGCATCCTTACTGTTTTGGTGCGCGACGCAAGAATGACGATACGACATCAATCGAGTCGAAACCCTGTAGACTCGCCGTGATATTCCAATCGAGCCTTTTTTTTTTTTTTTTTTTTTTTCACAGAAGGAGGACGCACGAGGAAATGATGCTCGTTTCGTGCAAAATGTGAGAGTCCAAATCAATCCTAGTCAGGAACTTTGGGGAAAAAAGGCGAGCCCGTGTCATTCTTTTATGAGTTGATGTGAGATTGGACTTAAAGTCCATTATTTCCCCACAATCACCGATTGAAAGGGACGTCGCGTGGTCGCGCACGTCGAATTATGCACCTATTGTCATTGCCAACGAGTCCGCGAGGGTCGTACTTATTGGAAAAAATAATTGGGACGGGCCCAATCGAAAATTAAAGTGGAGGCACTGGAGTTGGTGAAACCAAACAAAAATTGAAAGGGATCATCCATGACATTTGATGACAACTTTGGCTTCTAGATCACAGGGCTCTCGCACATGTTTCTGGCGTTTACTTCTTTTCATGATTAGTCTTCAGGACGGAGAAGAATATGGAGAAAGTTTTTATGGAGCATATGTATAAGGATTCCCTCACGATTTCAACACCAATATCGCGAATGAGTGAGTTCTTGAGAGGTCGTGACTATGCATGCGATTCCTTTGCTAAATCTCACGAAAGTGAAGGCTCATTCCCATGAAAGATGCAAACACCATACATGGAGAATATCTCATAATGTAAAAAACTGAAAAAAGAGACAACTTCTGTATTTGGATGAGCGTATGTAGATGCGATATTTTGAAGAGAATTATAAAAACATATCATAAACCTATTGTAATTGTGACAATTCAATCTTAAATTTTCTTTTAGCCAATTTAATCATAAACATTTTGCATTTACACCAATTTAGTCCATTCAATAGATCGGTCCTGATGTGAATGCTAATTATGCTAACGTGAATAATTTTTTAATAATTTTTATTTGAATTATTTTCTTATTCTTTCTTTGCTTTTTCCGTTTTTTTCCCCTCTTCCTTCATTCTCCCTCTGCTAGAGATAATGAGGTCAACCGCGAATCCAAGGCTCACCGAGGGCAAGCCTTCCCTAGCCATGGGGAGGCTAGCCTTGCCAAATTTAGCAAGACCTTGCCCTCACTATTGGTTGGCAACAATCGGCCAAAAAAAGAAGGAAGAAGGAGGAAAAAAAGAGAAAGAAAATAAAAAGGAAAAAAATAATTGAAAAAGTAAAGAATAAAAAAAAATTACCTGTGTTAGTGTTTGCCAAATAGCCAAACAAAATTGGTTGAATTGACTAAATTCACACAAACACAAAATGTTTATGATTGAATTGACACGATTACAATAAATTTGGGATTTTTTTGGTAATTTTTGATGATATTTGATCATGGCAAATTAACTCTAGACATGCACATCACCCCTCTCTGACTAACGACAATCATACAAATTACTATATTAATGGACTTTAGAAATTTCATAAATTAATCACTTTTCTTGCATAAGAAGGTGGAGTGGTCTCGATCGAATCTCATTCATTGCATCCATGCGAAGCTCCGATGCTACGAGTGGTGGAGAGGCAATAAGCTCCAATGATCGCATTGCTCTCTCACCACACTAAATAGTTATGAATTAATTACCATCAAATGTTGTAAAAATACATTTTACTTAGTAATAAAATATATTGGACCAAAAGTTAGCCCATGGAAAACTAATTGTTTGTGTAGTTAATATTTTTTGGGCTGGATACATCATGCAATAGTATTGTCAAGTAACCGACCAATCAAAAGTGTAACCAAAATATACATGGCACCAAGTAGAAAGAGACTCATGACATGCGATTAATGGAATCGGGTGGTTCTATCACATCCTCACTGCCTAGTGACACATGATATGGGCCGCAAAATGTACTTTCTTAATTGATAGGGAAATAAGAAAGGGAAAAAGGTGGCAAAGATAATCATACAAGGATTCCATATTCAGCCAATCTGGGCTTTAAATTTCATGCCGTTAAGTGCAAGCCCCTTTCAATGCGTGATATCCCTTTTTCCTTTTTTTTTTTTTTATTTTATTTTTGGTGACTGAGGAACCGCTAGAAACCCCTTCGGGGTCACACCGCCCTCCGATGCTTGATGGCACCGTTGGAATGTCGTCGCAAGTCACTATTTAGACGTAAACCTCGGGGGAGAATAGCCTAGCAACCTATTGCCGAGGCCCCCCACTTAATTCACGAAACTGCTCTAGGAGTTGTGACAGATGTGAGTTGAACCCCTGACCTGACAGGAGGCCAGTCCTCAACCAGCACAGCCAATCGTGGGTGGGTCCCTTTTTCCTTCCTTTGTTCTTTCCTTTTCCAAAGAAATCTAAGTTGCTATGATATTTTCTTCTTCTCTTCATAAACGGAAAAATGATGTTAGGAATACCATAACTTTCATACGAAACTCACTTTAGTTTTAATACTTTTTGTCAAATTATTTCAGTATCACATTGAAAAAAAATAGTCGTTTAAATGCCTATGACAACAAAATCTGACAAAAAGTTTTACGTTAATTTTTTTAATTAAAGGTTAATGCGTGCATGGAATTTTTATTCTAAGAAAGAAAAGCCCCAATGCAAAATAAGTCAAATTATTTTTTAGTTTTCTCCAAGGAAATTACAAAAATGCGCAAATGCTCGCCTTGCCGCTACCATGGACTCACGATCTCTCTCTGTTTGACACCCCTTCCCAAGTCCTTCTATCTAGATGTCGTGGTCGACCTCGACAAGTGGTACAACTTCGAGGTCGATAACTGTCTAGTTGTTAAGGAGCGGCATTGTTTAAGGCTATTTATGCTAACTCAAAGCTTCGACGAGCCACATTGCTCAAAAATAATAAAATATCACCACATTAAATTTCCAGCATTCCAAATTGACAATATCACTCAAATTATCTTTTTTTTTTGTCAAAGCAACACGGAAGTAATTCAATAAAAAGTTTGGGCACTAAAATGAGTGTCGCATAAAATTTATGACACTTCTAGTGTCACACTCATTTTAAAAGGCATAAAGCATAGGTGACATTGTAAGAGTTTTTCTAATGTGAATTATATTAATTGATATTATAATTTGCCGTTTTTGCAAAATTGATTAAATAAGGTGAAATAGAATGTTTTTTAATTAGTTTAATATGTGGATGTCTAATGGGAACTGAGTTGAGCTTAGCTCTTAATGAGAAGGCTTGGCATGAAATTTTATAAAAATATTGCTCAAGTCTCTTTTCTAATTTGAACACACTCAATCATTCTCATAAATGAACATTTACTAAGTGCTAAGGGTGAGAGGCAATTTCATTAAGCCAGTGATACAGAGAACAATAGAGTAGAAGTTCTTGAGTTTAGATCATCGCCATTTCATATCGAGAATGGCAATTCAAATCAGGTGTGTTAATTTCTCTACTTAATTATATATATTTTTCTTTCTAGTTATGGAGATCGTGGAATTGCATTTTCGTGTTTTGCATGCACCATTTCAATTAAACTTAGGGAAAGTGTTTCATTTGTTACTTTTTTGGCTAAACAACCAGGGGAAAGTGGTAACGATTGAGGAAGTACGATGCTACAGGGAAGATTCAGGAAAATGACACGGGTATTTTTGCAGATCAAATGAACGAGCGGGCTTTCATGTTTTTTGCGCCATGGGTCCTTGAGGAATTTCATGTAGGACCAGATTTGTTGGGCCAATTATAGCTAATGGAAGTGATAACGAGTTTGCTAAGAAAAATCGCATGAATTCTTTTTTATAAAGTCGAAATATTTTCTTCTTAGAAAGGAAAAAAATAAAAGAGAGAACGAAAACATCCGAAACTAATAATCTCATTATCTCTACTGATCATTTTTTTTCTTTGTTTTTTATTGTTTAGTAGCATATATTACATTGGATATTGCTTATTCATTTATATTCATCATATCATCTTAAATGAGCTATGTGGGCTCAAAAGTAGAAAAAAAATCAACACCTTTACACACTTAATTTTCATGTCAATTAGGATTGTGAACTCTCATTTACATCTAAACAATAGAAAATTGGAGCATTTAAGAAATAAGGATGTGGAGTAACTAAATTTGAAGAATATGTGAAAAGATTACATGAATGTAACAAAACAAACAGTAACTTAAGAATGTGCTCGACTAGTACATTTATTAGGAGGTTTTATACATCTTTTCAGTCTTGTCGCAACCTACCTTCGAAGGGAGGGAACATGTTTAGAGGTATTGTCTAAATGACGAGCTTAAGGCCCATGATTATGCGTGGGCTCTCCCAAACCCATATTCCATGTAATATTAGGATATTTTTAGGAATTTTGCACAAAATGAGTCGCTACTAATCTATTAGACTCGACTAGAAACCAAGTGAGGCATGGGAGTGTGCCTCACTTGCTACGAGACTAGAGAATCTAGGATCGGGAACTTGATTACATTAATTGACCAATTAGTGTCATTTATGTACCTAATCTTGTTCATTTTAATAAAATGATTTTTATCATGTAATTTAAATTGATTTTACTTATCCATTAACATATAAAGTGATCATATGGGTGTGTAATCATTAAATCAACAATCATAGCTAACAATATCCTAATTACCATAAGACTACACACATACCATTAAACATAACGAGATATGCAAATTAAACATACGATGTAATCAACATACAAGCAAATAAATGCATAATTACACTTAAAACGGAAATACATGGAAATTTCCAACCAACCCAACAATTTTGGATTTTTCGAATTTAAAAAAAAAAAAAAAAAAATTTTGGGGGCGAACCGGGTCGGGTCCGATCTAGCCCGGCCCGGTTCGACCGGATCGAGCTTGGTCCGGCTCGACCGGATCGAGCTCGGCCTTGTTGGGCTAGGCCCACACGATTTTTTTTTTTAAAAGGATAGTTCTCGGCCCAAAGCCCATTTTTAATTTTCTAGCCCATTTGAGGGTCAATTTTTAACTTCTATTTTCAGCTCAACCTAAACAGCCCACGGAATAAAAACCAGCCCAAAACGATGCCATTTCTCTTTTCCTATATTTTTATTTATTTATCTTTTTGTGCTTTCCTTTCTCTTTTTTTTTTTTTTTTTCTTCTGCCCCTTTTCAGATCGTCTTCTTCGATCTTCTTCTCCCGCGGCCGCAGCACGCCGAAGCTCCTGCAGCTCCTCCGCCGGACCGACGCCGACTATGCCGTGAGTACTGACCGTCCTAAAGAGGTCGCCGTGCCACCGCCTGGCGTCGGTGGTTCTGTCCGACCGACACCGAGCACCGCCGGCCGCCGGTTGACCGGCGTTCTTAGAGTCGCCGGGTAAATTCCGGCGAGATGCGCGCGCCTATCTCCCCAAACAGCGCGAAGGAACCTACCGACAAGCTAGGAAAACGACGGGAACGGTGCGCAACAATAGCATAATCCCGAGCAATGCAGAGAAACCAAAAGCCAAGCTCCGGTCGAGAGTTGGGTTCGGCGTTTTCAAATAGGCATTTCGTCGAACAGCTACTGGGCACTACCAAATTCAATGTTTCCGGCTCAACCGAGCCTCGAACATGCCTTAGGGGGTCTTCGGACATGACGTATGAGGAATGCGGGAGCAAAATGCAGAAGTGGCGAGGGCCAGAGCTTGCGCGAGCCGGACGGCCGCGAGCTCCGGCCCGGTGCGCCCGAAATGGAGCAAGGAGGGAGCCGAACCTACCTGGTCAGCATGAGGACGTCGCCGGGAAGGTCTTCGGACAAGCCCGTGCGTGACTAAGCCGCTCTCGGTTGCTCGTGTCGCTCTCTGTTTCTCCCCCCGTCTTCCTGTGTTGCTGTGCTGTGGGTTCCGGTTGGGGTTGGAGGCGGTCGGCAACTCCGGCAGTGACCGACGGCAGCAATCAACGGCCCAGGGAAGTCTCCTTCTCTCTATGTTTCTCCCTTTGTTTGGCGTCCTCTCCTTGTTCGCGCTCTGGTCGGAGTTTTGGAGTGGGAAAGGAGGCACGGCGGCGGGTTGTCGGCCGTGTGGTGGCCGGCGGTCTCTCTCTCCAACTCTCTTCACTCACTCGCCCCCTCTGTCTCTTCCTCTCCTCGGTGTCCTCTCTGTGTTTCTCTCTATGCTTTGTGCTTCTCGGTTCTTCTCTCTGTGTTTTTTTTTTCGGTGTTTTCTCTCTCGCCTCTCGATTCTCTTCCCCCCCTCCGGTTTTATGCTCGGCCAGCAAGCGCGCATGGCCTCTGCAGCTGCCAGCTTGCCGACCGGACTGCCCCCGACCCGCGGATCACGCCGCTCGCCTGCCACCGATCCCCCTGCTCTGTGCTGCCGCTCATCCTCTCTGTTCTCTACAGGTTCTGCAAGTCTTCAAGCGAAGACCAACAGAAGGGAAGAAGGAAGGGCTGGGCCGCCGAAGGAGAAAGGAGTCTGGGCCAGGCCCAGCGCCAGGGGAAGAAGGAAGGGCCGGGTCGGGCCAATGTCGAAACCGGCCCGACCCGACCATTTTTTTAAAAATAATAATAATCTTTTTTAATAATAAAATTTTTTGCCCTTTTTTTTTTTGTGACTAATTCCTAACCTTTAATGCTTTTTTTAAATTAATTCATTTAGGCGAAATTTAGATGTCAACAAATCTCAGTACAAATCTCAGATAAAGACTCCCTCTTTTTCCGTCTTTTCAGGTGGTAGAATGTGAAATATGAATCCAAATAAATGTGTATTTCAAATCTAAATCAATCTCATAAGTTGACAAAATCAACTTGGACCCAATGATTTTGGAAAGAACTGATTCTATGAACCTAAAATTGGTTTCACTCCTTATGCAGTGCTACCCAAAATTTTATTCAAACCAATTCGACAAGTTCTTTTGGATTAAACTAATTCTAAGTCGATTTTGAAATCTCTTTTAGGAAAAAGAGAGATAAGATATTTTTGTATCAATCAATAATCAAATTATGGTTTTCAACATAAAAAAACAACAACTTAATCACTTGACCAATGAATGTTTTTCTTTTTGTAGAGAACTAATGTAATTTTTACATAAACTTAGTTTATAGCACACAACAAAAACCGGGCCAATGACTGGGCCAATGGTTGCAGAACAAGCCTATGAGATTCTTGGTTCCAATGTTTTAGAATCGGGAGTCTCAAGATTAGTTTCCACTCCTAAATCAAGAATCGGCCTACGAAAAACCGATCATCTAGAAAAATAAATCCACGTTGAATTGAAATTGAGTTCGATGTAAGTAAATGATAATCCCATGTTGGATTACACACAGGCATCATGGGACAGAAAATTCACTCGTATTTTCCACGTCATCCCATTCCATTTTTTATTTTTCGTTTCTTCCTTTCTCAAAATCCGTACGAGATGCTTGCCCTCTCTCTCTCCATTGCATGGACGGTCCTCCGTGCACATTGATTGGGGATAGGTGGTTTTTCGCTTGGCCAATATCGAGACACGTGGTTGCTCTTGTAGCCATTCGTAAGTTTATATATATTATAGATTATGTATTTACTCATTCCAAATATAAAATAGATATTCATAATCACAAAATTATATTAATAAAAAAGGAAAAATTCCAAATATGGCTCAAAGTGTCCTCATTTTTTCTAAATAAGGGCATAAATGACTATATTAGTCTAAAAAAATGACTTGAAGTGATTATATTTATTTCAAAAAAAAGGTTTAGTCTTGCCGGCTTGCAGATCGGCAAAAAATTCCAACCAATCAATGATATTTTTGTCCAAATACAATCTAAATTTAAATTAACTAGATTTAATTTTTTTATTTTTTCTTCTTTAAAAAAAAAAAAAAAGCAAAAACATAGGCGAGAGGGCTCCCTCCTATTTGTGACCACCGCCCCATCGCTGGTGAGGTAATGGCGACAATCGATGAGGTTGTCGATGATTGGGAAGATGGAAGAGGGTGACGACCCTCTCCTAGATCTGGGCAAGAGTCATTTGCCCTCACCTCAACTTGGGTGAGGCCGCGAACCCTTGCGCAAGCCTGGCGATGTTTGCCGCCCAGGTTGAGGGGTGCTAGGCGAGAGCTAGCAACCTTCTCTTGCTAGCCCTCGCCTCTAGTTAGTAAGAGTCGCCGACCCTCACAATGGCCGCCACCCCATCAACAATGGGGCGGTGGCCATAGGTAGGAGGGAGCCTCCATCCCATGCATGTTCATCTTTTTTTTTTTTTTTTTTTGGTGGAAGGAAAAAAAAAAAAAAAAACAAAGAAAAAACAAAAAAAAGTTTAAAATTTTAAAGACGAAATTACCCTTCGCTAAACAATGAGTTTAGGCCCTTCTTTGTAACTGTAGTAGCCACTTCACGTCCTTATTTGATAAAACAATGACTACTTCATGCTCTTATTTGGAAAATAAGAGCATTTCAGGTCTCTATTTAGAATTTTATATAAAAGTATGTAAGCCATGTGTTTCGAGATTCTTAATTGTTTGATAAACCCATACAAATTCCATTTGGTGTTATAACCTTATCGCTACTTTGGTAGAGGGGGGAAAGATTTCTTTTTTCTATAGTTCTATTAGGGTTGGTCATGAAATTAGGTGGAGACAACATCCCTTTGAACTATGTCTTGGAGTTCAATTGAAAATCCCGAATAAAATACGGATGAGGATACTATTTTTTTCCTAGTGATATGCACGGCAAATTAACTCACATGGCTATAGAAAAGAAGGTACAGAGGAAGTCTTCTATGAATGATCTCAATCTGATCGATTGGAAATTGCCATTTGCGATCAGAAAAGTTTCTAGAGTCTAGTGACGTGCGATGGCGTCTAAGCTAGAAACTTTTGACAAATGCATTACCTATATGTCGATTCGAGATAAAGTAGACGTGGATGGATACTTTCCTCGTATAAACCATTTTGGTCGTCTCTTGAGCGGGACCCATCAACACACTCTGCTTATTCACAGGCCTGAAGAGCTGTCTCTCTTAATCCCCTCATCACTGCTCCTAGAAACCCAACAATGGCCGACAACCAAGAACGCGAAGGGCGCGATCAAGAAGAGGAAGTCGGGAAGCTGGCGGTCCAGCTGGCCAGCGCGGTGGTGCTCCCGATGACCCTCAAGTCGGCCCTCGAGCTCGGCATCATCGACGCCCTCGTCTCCGCCGGTGGGTTCCTCTCGGCTGCCGAGATAGCGAGCCGGGTTGGCGCCAAGAACCCGGGGGCCCCAGTCCTGGTGGACCGGATGATGCGCCTCCTGGCGAGCCACGGCGTGATCGAGTGGCGGTCGAGGAGGGGCGACGGCGACGGAGATGGAGGGGAGAGAGAGTACGGTCCGGGACCCATGTGCAGGTTCTTTGCCAAGGATGAAGAAGGTGGAGCTGTTGGTCCTCTGTTTCTGCTGCATCACGACAAGGTCTTCATGGAGAGTTGGTAATATTATTTTTATTTTTGGATTATCACCTGTTGGAGGTTTGTTTGTTAAAACAAACAAAGTGTTTTCTTTGTTCCACATCGGAAAAGTGGGAGGGAGTGGGCTAATTTAAAAGTACGGGCTTTTCTTTATATACTTAAAGAATGATTAGATGGGTTAGACCTTACCATACCCGTGTGCGGGTGCGTGATTTTAGCATACTGTGCGCGCCCGTGATTTAATAAACACTAATTCTTTTGTTATTTATTCTAATTTTTTATTTTTTTGTTATTAATTTTTTAGTAAACTCAAAGGTTGTCTTTTATTTTGAGAATTTCAGAAATAAAATATATAAAATGAAAATTCGAAATTAAAAAAAAATTAATTAATTAATTAATTATTTCGAATTTTGTTTGTGTCTTTTCAAGACAACCTTTGAAAAATTACTTATTCGGTTTTAACTTTCCCGAAGGGTTGTAATTGTTGGTTTTTTGACTTTTCCGAAGAGTTGCAAGACTGTTTCATATATATACTTCTCATTTTTCAAAAAGAAAATGAGTGATCATTTTCGAGTCTTCTTTCTGAAAAACAGCAGCTAATTTTTCGATTATTTCTTAAAGAGACTTTGGAGAAATATTTGAATTGTTATATAGTATTCTTATATGAGACTTTGTTGTATCCTGGAGGATTTTTGCCAGTGACCATTAGTAACGTTATGGGGTAAATAAATCTTTAAAGAAAGTGATATCACGCCTCAAAATCCGAGTTGTTTTACTCGATTAGATTTCATTGTACTACCCAATTTTGAAGCCATATTTTACAACATCACCATCTTAGAGTTTTAAAACGATTTCAGGATAAAAAATTGTTTCTATGAACAATGGCCTCTGTGCTTTTTGTTCGGCGATTCCAATGGTGATTATTAGGTTACTTGTTGAGTGGCTGAAACTAAAATATGATCGCAGCACTTGACGGCGACAATTCGCACAGTATCGTTGGTTGTGAATCCTGAGAAAACGCTCGATTCAATGAAAGATTTACGATTTTTTTTTTTTCCAAAGAACTTGCCCTCTGGGAGAAGATTGCGTTCGTGTTCGATTTGCCGCAGATCATATTATGATGCTGTGTCCGAAATATTTCCATTGAAGCAGCACCAATTGAAAGTACTGCTATTTGGATTTCAAAGATTACAGATGTCTATATAGATTTTATGCACTCTTGTGGGCCTCATCCAAGTTTGGCTTGTCCCAAAGATTATGGAAATCTACTTTGTACAGATCTACGGCTGCTTCATTTTTCATGGACTAATCTCAGGTACCACTTGAACGATGTTATCATGGAAGGAGGGGTTCCGTTCGAGAGGGCATACGGGATGACGGCGTTCGAGTATCCTGCCATTGACGATAGGTTCAATCAAGCTTTCAACCGAGCCATGGCGAGTCATACTTCCTTGATCATGAAGAAAATACTCGATGTCTACAGAGGGTTTGAAGGCATCAAAGTGCTGGTCGATGTGGGAGGCGGAGTCGGGGTCACTCTCAAGATGATCACCTCCAAGCATCCCCACATCAAGGGCATCAACTTCGACTTGCCTCACGTTTTGGCCGATTCTCCTTCTTATCCAGGTAAATCAAATCCAGGACTCCAGCACCCTGCAAGAACACTGAACTCGTCGCCTCTAATCACATCATTTGACAATATCTTGGTTCTCTTCTTGTGATTATGTGTTGATGTCTCGTGTTTTAGGTGTCGAGCGTGTTGGTGGAGATATGTTTGAGAATGTTCCTAGAGGAGATGCCATTTTCATGAAGGTAAAGTCGTCAACTTATCTAATGTTCATCCGACATGTGATGCGTGAGGCCTTGTAGCCATTTTCTTCATCACTCTGCGAAATTCCTCTTTCACTCCTCAAACCATTTCAAGGACAATAATCTGTTTTTTCCTAAGTAATCTCCACAAATGTCGCTAGGAATCCAGAGAAATCTTAAGGCGAGGGAACAATATTAAAATTCTCATTACTTGAAAGAGTTGCACCATATCCCTTGGGATTAATTCGTACTCTTATTTCAAGATTTTTTTCAACATCAATGCTCATTGGCCTTCACAATCACATTACTTCTTTATAGTTCTCTAATCTATGGACATCTAAGTGCAGTGGATACTCCACGATTGGAGTGATGAGCATTGCTCGAAACTTCTAAAGAACTGTTTTGAGGCTTTGCCTGCCAATGGGAAGGTAATCATCGTCGAGGCGATTCTCCCCGAGGTTCCAGAGAGAGATGTCTCTTCGAACATTGTGTTCCAGCAAGACCTCTTCATGCTGGCTCAAAATCCCGGCGGCAAAGAGAGGACGCAGAAGGAGTATGAGGCCCTGGCGGTGCAGGCGGGATTCACTGGCTGTGAAGTCAAGTGCTGCGCTTACAACAGCTGGGTAATGGAGTTCCCCAAAACGGCAGGTCATTAAGTCTTTCGAGGTCTATTCCTAATTGTAGTTCAAACTCTGATAGATGCGGAACCAAGTGTTGGATTGGATTCTGTTTTTATCGTCCTGTTGGTGGTGTGAATCAGATAATTGCCTTCTGTAATATTTAAAGCGTGACTCTTCAAAATGCCATCCCCTACAAATTGGCCAAGAAGTACTTCACACTCAATCCTCTTAGCATTGTCTCCCACTATACCAAACCATAAAGACAGGTGATAACATCTAATGTAATCAGGGCCATGAGAAATTCCCATTTGTAATCAGAGCTTAGATAGCATTAAAGAAGAGAAAAAAAAAACAGAGCTATTTAAAACCAGAATTATGGCAAGTTTTTATATCTCTCGAAGGTGTGTTAACGCCTACAGACCCAAGAAGAATCTGTAAATGCGATATGGGAACAATCATCCTTATGCGGGGGGAATAGAGCAGTTCGAGCTAGCAGCTACATTCCCTTGACGCTCACAGACTTGCCTTTATTTTCACCAAACATTTAATAGCAAATTTACATATGAGACCTGAGATCTTCAGAGTACAAAAGAGAGTTCCAAGTTGGGTTCCTTGGAAGAAAAGTGTCCTGCCCAAGCAGATACCCGATTAGTAGCATTTCCAAACAATTCTAACATGGTGATTGAAGAACTGGGTGCAGTAAGAGTAACTGACAGAGAAGATATGGGCGTCTACTGATTATAAGTACAGAAAGGGGACTAGAGAAAGAAACAGCACAGGCACGAGCAATTATGTGGGTTACAGGAAGAACGAGCGATGCTGGACAACAAAAACAGGAATTGAACTACAAAGTTGGATTGCTTCATTCCTTCAAATCACTAAGCAACACCAAAGAAATGACAAAAACCCAGGTCAATCGTCAGATCAATTTCATCAAACACTTGGTGTGCATAACAAGGAGACACGTCCAGAAACAGGAGAGGACAAAGAAGGGTTTCGAGAACGGACCGAGACGTAAGAGCAGGTAGGGACGACGGACATGGAGTTGGTCTTGGCGTGTCGGAATGCGGAGACGCAGAGGTGGGAGGCCAAGCCCAGGCCCCGCTTCGAGGGAGGGACGAAGGTGTGGACGATGTCCATCACCGTGCCCCCGTCGCGGAGCGCGTACTGGAGGTAGGCCTTCTTGTCCTCCGTCTCGAACCTCTGCTGGGGCTGGTTCCACACTATCTTCGGACCCTCGCCGGGGGTTCCGCCTCCGGCGGTGGTGGTAGCCGCCATCTCTCTCTCTCTCTCTCTTTCCGGGGCTTCCGCTTCCTGGGTCCGGCGAACGTGCAACTGCAAGTATGCGGTTCCCCGGTAGTTAGGAAGACTGGATCAACGAAGGTGACTCGGTCTGCTTTCGGGAACGGTGACGTTTGACAGGACATGCACCCACCATGGTGAGCGGGCGCTGTAAATTGCAATATAAATTCTTTTTTCCTTTTTCACATTATATTCTAGATTTTTATTTCTTATTTACGAATATCTTGGCTGAAAATTTGAAGAAAATAGTAAAGGAAAAAAACCATCAAAAACCTACATATATTTACCTTAAACTTTTCTCTATGACTTAAAAAATCTAAAACTTATATCCATAAGACACATTTACCTTTCATTCAAATTCCGTTAGTAATACCGTTTAAAATCTATCTATGTAAATGTTGAAACACAATGTTGGCATTTCGTTTTAACTAAAAAATCATTCAATATAATATTGATGGAGGGTAAATGTGATACATAGACATAAGTTTTGGATTTTTTATATCACAATAAAAAAATTTAAGGTAAATGTGCTAGTATGTGTATGCTTCGGGTTTTTTTTATGTTATGAAGTCTTTTTTTTTTGGTAAATTATATCATAATAAGTATAATTGATATAATTTGAAAATTTGTTGCGACTTTTTTTTTCTAAATAATACTATGCATACATATATATTTTTTTTTTTTGTTTTTTTTGTTTTTTTGGTAAGGTAAATGGTATTATAGCTTATAACAAATATACAAAAAACTCGACCGGCAACTCTAATCTTGCACTCTCGATACAATGTAGGGAGAGTGGAAGGGAGCACAATCAAGAAACTAGAAAAGAACAACACGGACTAAAGAGCAAGGACCGAAGGTCTAGGAGAGACAACAAAGAGCTAAGATTAGCAAAGACCCTCCATTTTGCCGAAGAGAAGCCAACGCCTGGGATACCGAAGAGGCGGGGTGTTGAAGGACACCGATCTAAGCTTGTTCGTCGATCGCTAAAGATAGCCGGGTGAAAGCCCCAACTCCGCATTTGGAGACGTCTATTCCTCGAGATATCAGGGATATTAGAAAAACTTGCAGCTTTGTCCTTCACACTTTTGATAAGGTGATTTTTGATTAAAGTAAGGACGACCGACTCTCCACGAAAGATAATGGCATTCCTTTTCTTCCAAATGATATAGCACATAGCAGCAAAAGAATGCCGTGCTATAATGTGAAAAAAAATCTTTACCTTTGAGGAACCGTATAGCCCGTAGAGGAGGTTATCCTTCCAAGGCCTAGGACGCCGGGGAAGATTACGAGTGGCCCAAAAATAAGCGACGAAGCCGTTAGATGGCAATCAAAAAATAAGTGGTCAGTGGAATGCAGGACTTCATTACAAAAAGCACAGGTGGTGTAGTCAATTCTACCATATGATAGAAGGAGTTGTTGCGTGGGTAGACGATTTTTAGCAATCAACCGAGAGAATGAATTGGAACCTCGGGAGTAATGTCGCCGCCCAAATGAGAGAAGCCCAAGGAGCGGGGTTCTCTTCCTTTTGAGGCGGTCCCATGCGAACCCAATGGTGAAGCGACCCGAAGGGTGCCATCTCGGGAAAAGCAATCCGAAGAGGAGTTAGGCGCCGGAGAAGAGAGACCCTGACTCAATAGAAGGAGGCGCGTGGAACAACCCGGGCGAAAGAAGATCCGCCACCATTGCATTTCGAAAGCTCGGATCTCCGGATGATTTGTTCGGTAATAGGATGTGGAGAGGCCCTTTTGGATGCCAATGGTCATACCACTGTGGAAAGCGAGAGGCCATTCCCAATTTTCCAAAGGAAGGATAGGCGAGACTCGCTTCTTAATTGCAAAATCTTCTTCCAAGCCCAAGAACAAAGCGTGGGAGTGGTGGCAATCCAAAAGTTTTGCCACTTTAAGAAGTTGGAATGAATCCAACGACACCACGAGATACCTTGTACGTGAAAAGGATCTAGATATACTTCATCATGGCTGCTTTGTTACAGATCTCTTAATTTTCGGATGCCGAGACCTCCTTCATTTTTGGCGAGACAAATGTCTTCCCAAGAGACCTTTGCCCCTCCCTTACCAAGATCAGCACCTTTCCATAAGAATTGGCGCAACACTTGTTCAATGTCATTTAGGACCGAGATTGGTAAGGTGAAAACACTCGACGTAAAGCCCGAATTGAATGTAGGACTGATCTCGATTAGTTGAAGTCTTCCAAAGATAGGAGAGAAGGCGATGGGCCAGGACTTGGCTCTAGAAGTAATCCGCTCAATCAAGGCAATACAATCAGTCTTCCGAAGCCTGGAGGAAATAATAGGTACTCCAAGGTAACGCACCGGGAGTGAACCTTCCTGAAAACCAAAAGCTAGCAATATGTAGTTGCGGATAGACGGAGAGCCTCCTGAAATGAAGACTTCGCTCTTGTTCTTGTTTGGAAGTAATCCACTCCAAGAGGAGAATAAGTCGAGTCCTTTCTTCAGTAATGTGATCGAACCCCAATCTGCCTGGCTAAACAGGAAAACATCATCTGCGAAGAATAGGTGAGAAAGCCTAACTGGTTTGCATCGCCAGAAATACTTGAAATTTGCATGGGATGTGCGAGCACTCAATATTCCCGAAAATACCTCCATTACTAGGGTAAAGAGGTAAGGGGACATGGGGTCGCCTTGGCGAAGGCCCCTCCCGCTTGAGAAGAATCCGTGCAGCTCACCATTAATCGAGATTGAGTACTTGGGGGTCCGAACGCACACCATAATCAGCTTGATCATAAAGCGAGGGAATCAAAGGCTAAGAGTGTCGGTGAAGGAAGTCCCGATCGATGAGTGTCGTAGGCCTTTTGGAAATCCACCTTAACAGCACATTTGGGGAGATAGGATTGCGGGTGGAAGCCAAAAAGTTCTGGGCAATCATAATATTATCTCTAATCCTCCTACCTTTTACAAAGGCATTCAAGGTCGGATCTACCACATCTCCCAATACCGAGGCCAGGCGATTTGATAAGATTTTCGTGATGACCTTATAGATGGTATTGCAGCATGCAATTGGTCTGTAGTCCGTGACTGCACACACATTTGGCACTTTTGGAACTAAGGTGAGGATAGTATTATTGACCTCCTTGAGGAGTCGCCTGGAGGGAAAAAATTCCTTGACCGCGTCGAGGACAGATGGGCCAACTATGTCCCAATTACTCTTGAAGAATTCCATTGTGAACCCATCAGGACCTGGGGCTTTACCTCTCGGGAGAGAGAAAAGCGTATCACGAATTTCCATATCAAGAACCGGCCTAGAAAGAGTCGACTGGTCCATAGTCAAAGGCCTCCGGATGTAATCTGTAACCTCCTGTAAGGAGGGCTTAGACAGGGCTGAGTGAGGAGCAAGTAAGTTAGTGAAGAAGGAAACAAAGGCTGCGGAACCATAAGAGGGTCGATGATCAATTCCCCGCCACATTTGTAAGCGATAAAATCCTATTACGGAGCTCTCTTCTTGACCGAGAGGTGAAAAATCTTGTATTACTATCGCCTTCTTTAAGCCACCCGGAATTACGGACTTTTGCCCGTAGAAGGATTCTTCATCACGGCGCAAGTCCACGAAGTGGCGCGTCGTGTCACGCTCGAGCTCGCCAACTGTGGGTTACGCGGATCAAGGACCGGTTCAGTTTGTACCAACCGAAGGCTCTCCCTAGCTTCCTCCGCTCTAGCCGAGATATTGGAGAAAGTGTCCCTGTTGAGTTGCTTAAGTTTTCCCTTGAGCAATTTCAGCTTGGAAACTAGTATGTACATATAAATGCCCCTGTATGTGTGAATCCCAAATCTGTTGCACAATAGAGGTAAAGTTTGGATGCTCCGACCAAAAGTCAAAGTATTTGAAGGGTCTTCGCCTAATCACAGGGTCAAGAATTCTGACCACCATGAGAGAGTGATCAGAAATGCCTGGATTGAGGAAGGATGCTTCAGAGAAAGAGAACTCAAAGTTCCATTTGGAATTTACCAAAACTTTATCGATTTTCCTCATTTTTCTAGCTTGACCAGAAGACGTCGACCAAGTGAACCGAAGGCCTACAAATCTGAGATCCTCTAATTCTGACTGGGCCAGGCAATTGGCGAATTCATCAAAGTACGGGATCCAGGCATTAGAGCCCCCCATTCTGTCAGATGGATCCTTTATGGCATTAAAGTCTCCAGCAACAAGCGGGGTGAATCTGAGAAGATTACTCATATGTAGGAGGTTTGCCCAAAGAGGGCGACGTCGTAAGAATGAGTGTTCACCATACACAAGCGAAATACAACAACACTTTCCGAGAGAGATTGATAGTTACCCACCCGTGGATAGCCTGGTCGGTGATGTCCATCGATTCAAATCTTATAAAGTCCGGGTTCCACCCAACCCATATTCGACCCTTAGGAGAGTACTCATAATTTGCGACCCATTTCCAGCCAATAAGCAAAGACGAGGACAAAGAATCGAAATTCGCTTCAGAGACTTTCGTCTCAACAAGACCAACAAAAGAAAGATTATATTTGGAAACTAACTTTCTAACTTCCGCCCGCTTTAACGGGTCATGAAGGCCCCTAATGTTCCATATTCCTATATACATGAAGAAAGAGAGAAGGTCACTTACCTCGTTTAGAGGCCTTTTTCTTCGCCGGCACGGATTTGAGATCCAAGGATGGGGCCGGGTCGGGGCGAAGTAACAGCAGCTTATCCTGGATAGTAGCCAAATCGGTCACGGGAGAGGATGTTGGGGATGGGCACCCAACCGAAAGAAGGTCCTCATCTTCAATTCCGGTGTACACTGGAGATTTCATCAGAGCATTCCGCTTGCTCATTTATGGCAGCATGTTTCGGTCTTGCTACCGAGGAACTGTACGCGTAATGGAAGGAGCGGGGAGGGATACCAACCAGCTTACGGGGCATTGGAGGTGGGCCCAATTTGGGCAGTCCCTTTCAATTTCAACGAGCCATCTTTAGAATCTTTGGGCCAAGTTGGAGGAGACCGCCTCTTTTGGGATCTTCTTCTTCTTAGTCATGACCTGTTGCCATGGTGAGTCCACAGTAGGGGTCGGAAGAAGAGATTAGGAGTGAAGGTCCTTCTCCTGGTGGGGAGGACAATCGGAGGCAACAGGCGCAATTCCAGGTGAGTGAGCAGGTAACAGTGCGTCTAGAGGAGCTGGGCGCTCGTCCGTTTGCATCAGCAAATCAGCAGGCCTAGTCGAGAATAATGGGTTGTCACGCGTCCTCTCTCCATTCTGAAGATGTTGTGCAGGAGGGGAGCTAGGTCCAAGGGTGGAGGCGTTTCCATCATCTCGGGGGCTTTTGGGCAAAGTTTCAGCACTTGGCACCTTGCATTTGTGGCCGAAGACTCCGCATCCAACACAAGCCAACGGCTTCCACTCATATTCAACTTCAATGATGCACGATTCACCTTGGGACCACCTCAATGGAATCACGGGGTTGTTGCCTCGCCGTGATCTCCACACGAGGCTCTTGCAAAAGCGAGCATATCTAGTTGCTCCGTTCTTAGGTCTACATAAAGGGTTTCCCAACATAGCTCGCCACTTTACCGATCGCCCGAGCCGACCAAAGAGCGATTGGGAGGTTCTTTAACTTTACCCATACCGGAACCGAAAGAAAGGACTCTTTTCGGAAGTCCAAGTTTGGTCGCCATTGTTGTAGCGCGATGGGAATCCTCGAAACAGACAAAGGCGGCCCCTCAAGGACCTTGCGGCGAAACTCCCTATCCGGGAGGTGGAAGAAAAATAATCCCTTGCCATTGGCCATCACTTTGGCTAAATTTGGCCCCCAAGCTCTCCTAAAGGCAGCTTCGGTTACCTTAAAAGGTATACGTCGGCCTATGTAACAGCCCCACGAGACATTCCCGGAGCAAAGTGTCGGCATCGATGTCTTCCTCGGTCATTTGAAGGACCGCTCGATCCTGGACATAAGTCGGGGGGCAGAAATCCAGATCATATCCCTTTGAGGCCGCCTTTGCAACCGCAACACTAGCCCAAGTCTGCAGGTTGGACTTCCCCGCCACCCCACGTTGAGGATGCTTGGAGCCGGACCTAGTCCTACCATGCGGTCCAGCTGTGGGATGATCATTGTGCATAAGGGATGAATCATCTTGTCCATCGGAGTTGGGCATTGGTCTCTTAGAAGCGGCGCCAACGACTCCGGCCCCTTGACCGATTCGGTGCGGATGAGAGGTCTGCTTGTTCTTCAGACCAGTTGGGATCTGGTGGGTTTGATGCTTAGGAATCTGAGTATTAGGCTCAGAAGAAGAAGCTAATTGCCTCCCGGGCACCTCTGGCATGGCTCCCGCACCAAGGGAGTGGTCGGGCAGCTCCATGGAGGAGACAGGTAGAGGCCGACCTGCAGAATTTGTGTTACGCCCCCACAACAAAGCAACTAGGGCATTACATCAAACACTTGGACGGTACTATTCGGGTCAATTAGCTAGGCGAGAGCTGCAAGGAGGGTGATAAGAGGTGCTAACGCAATCACAGCCTCTGCAGATAAGGCACCGCACAAACAGAATCACTAGAAACCGCCGAAACAAGCTTAGGCCCTTACAGGAATATCGTCGAACATTTTATGAGCACGCCCAAACTAAGGCTTTTTTAGCTGAAATCCTTCGGTGGGAATGATGAAATAGGTAGGAGGAAGCTTCCTTAAAACTATCAGCCCAATCCAACCGAAGCTAATCCGAAAGAAGTAGAGACCGGGCGAAGAAACCAGAAAATGATCTGCGAGAAATCGAAACCTAGGTCGCTGGTTACCTCGAAATGTAGCCCAGAGATTCCAAATCCGAACGGTGGAGTTGAAGAGGATGTTGCATAGAAGCTACACTCCAAAAATCAGTCCAATCGAACGGTTAGATCTCCTTGAAAGGCAGAAATCCAGAAGCGAAATCCAGAACCAGAAATATGCATACATATATTTGCTCTTATGAATGAAATAAATCGATTCATCCCGTATATGAAAACATCTAGCGATGAAGTATATATTTTCTTATTTTTCATCATATATTGATAGGCGAGAATTGTATTAATCATATCCCATAGCATCCCTCGCCTTTCTTTTTTTAATCCAACTTATTTTTCAAAAATTTTAAAGTTTATCGATAGAACCTCTAAAATAAAATAAAATAAAAATCGAATCCTATAGTTATTTAATTAATGCAATTAAGTTCTTTATCTCTGTCTAATTTGAGTTACAAAAAAAAAATGCTTACAGTGGTCTTTTTTATTTTTTATTACCCTCTCTTTCAACGTGACCATGTCAATGAAGAGCCCAGATCACGAGAAGGATGTGTTTTTGCTCCTATTATAATTAGAGTTAGATTTAAAACAAATTTTTAAAAAAGGGAGACTGAAAATTAAACCAATAAAATTACAAAACACACCACCACAAAATAGAGAGCAAGCGTCGAAGGGGAATTAAGGGACAGGATCAACGAGGGTCGGCAATCTCATCAGTCACAACTGAGCTGTTGGCCCTTGCTACAAGGGTTGCGATCCCTTACCCGTGGCGACGGTGTGACCCAATTCCAATGGGCACTTTCCTATTTATCTTTTGGCTTTTTTGTGTAAATAATTCTCTTTTTCTTTAAATTTTTGATCATTTTAGTTGCTTCATGTGTATTTAAAAAAGTGCCAAAACAGGTCAACTAAACATTATCTATTAATTTCTGACAAAAAAAAAATTATCAGTTAACCAAATAGGAAAGAGCTAAGAACTTAATTAAGTCAGTTTAACAAATTTCGAGATTTTAGTACATCTTTTAATTTCTTTTATCTTTTTCAGTTGCACCGCATGCATTAAAAAAGTGCTAAAAAATGTCATGTCAATATTATCTGTTAACCAAATAGAACAAAATAAGGAAATTAATTAATTTGATTCAACAAGTTTCAAAATTTAATTGGATCTTTTGAAAGTTATAATAATCAATTGTACTTATGCAACAAATGGTATACTTACCTTCTTCTTTTTATTTATTTTTTATTTTTTTATGTGTCGCGTCTTTCAATGATGGGAGAAAAAGAGTTTGTTTTGTTACTCCTTTTGTATCGTGAATATTGAATTCTAGATCATTAGGTCGCAAATAACCTTATCAGATTCCTCTCTATTTTTTGGTAGTGCGGGCTGCAGGCCATTTTTGGTTGGAAAGATCATCTACTTTGATTTTTGATAGGACCTAATGAGTTATTTTGACTCAAAATCCAAATAATACCTAATTTGAATAAATCCTTCTAGTAATTGCTGTGTTTGAATATTCGACAATCGGAAGAAGTTAGCAATGGTGACAATGGTTAACGATAGAATGACAATGTTGTGTTGTTCCTATGATCGAGGATGGCAAAATTAGGATTAAATCTTTTAAAAGCAACAACTTGTTTATTGAAGTTTGATGTATATCTTTTATTAATCGTATGAAATATTAAGAAAATGAAAGAAGGTTTTTCAATTTTTTTCATCAACATAATAAGCCGTCCAATTTATATTTTATTTTTTTTATCAACGTTATGCGTAGAGCTAAAATCACTTTCTGCTTATTTTCATTCACTTCCATCTTGCTTGTTCGTTCCGCAATTTACCAATATTTCCTTTCCTTTTTTTCAATATAATCATTAATTAAAATTCGACGACTCTAACTCTAAGAAGGCATTCCTATCTTATCTATACAAATATAAAGTAATGAAAAAAGGTATCTAAATAATTTTCCTTTCGTATCCTCAATTTTTTTTTTTTTTTTTTTGGGTCTAATCCTATCCTCAATTACTCGTTTACAAATATTATAATTATCCCATAAATTTTCAGTTCTTAAAATTCGAATCTTATCTTACAATAACCTTCTCATCAATATTTACTTTTTGAAAATTATATACAGAACTCTCTCATCACCAATTTAAATTCATATCCTAAAATAATTTGAGTTCTCAAGTACTTATTTCTTCACCACGTTTATTTATTTTGCTTTTTTTTTCTCACGCATTCACTTGTGTCCCTTTTTTCTAGTAATTAAAAAAATGAAGCTCCAATTAATTCTGTACGAGATACCAGCTAAAATACCGAGTAAAAAGATTTAATAATTTTATTCACTACATTAACTAGTCTCATATTTAAGTGAAATCTATATCTTGAAAACTGAAAATAAGAAGATTACAGATAAATCGTTAACGTGAATGCAACCCTTTTTAAGCTGAAGACGTCACGATTCTGGAAACAGCCTAAACAGTCAAAAGCATCCCCCCAAGCAGGCATCCAGAACTCTCCAGCCAGTCTTCCTCCTCCTCCTCCATTGATAAAACCCCAATTTAGGCCTCGCGCAATCTCCAAAACCTCGCATAAACCCCTCCACAAAACCAAGCAGTTTCTCAATTTCTTTGCCAAGAACGAAAAAACCCAGGAAGAAAGGATGTTCTTCTTCTTCGTGGGAGGGCTGGAGCAGCAGGCGAGGCGGGTGCTGAAATCGGGCGCGGGGCGGTGCATAGCGTGCGGGTCGAGGGCCGATCTCGTCGACTACGACAAGGTGCTGAAGGTCTTCTTCGTCCCCGTCTGGCGCTGGCCGGGGAAGGCCCCCCTCATGCACTGCGGCAACTGCAACCTCTTCTTCCCCCCCTCCGCGTCCCTCCCTCTCCCGCCGCCGAGGATGAAGGCGGAGCCCCACGTCTTGCGGTGCGGCTCCTGCGATCGGGCCGTCGATCCCGAGTTCAGCTTCTGCCCCTTCTGCGGCGCGGCTCTGTGATCCGTCTTTTTCTTAGCCCACGTTTCAGTTCTCAGGATGGCGCGAGTATACATGTATATCTTGGTTAGCAGTTTCAGTTTCTTTATTTTCTTTCTTTTTTTTGGTGGAGTTTAGAGATGCTGTTTGACCAGGTCGCTCAGTTCACATATTTTAGTGGACAAAGAAATTCATTCGAGCAATTTAAGGATCCACGCCTCTTCATATTCTTTGATCTCATTCGTCTCTTGGTTCAGAGGATTACAAAGATAGCGACTTTATTATACCATCTTGGCGCAGTACCTAAGGCACCGTATTAGTGCGCTCCCATATGCAGCTTAGGCTTCTGGGGTCAAATACTTGGATATGTGCCATGAAATGTTGATGCTAATATCCGTCTCGCGACGGATCACAATGCGCATCATCCGGCCAAAGAAGAATCAAATTTCGGGACTTTCGCTTTTGATTAGACAAACTGGCGTATCATACAAGTGGGAATTCTCGTGTTACAGGGAAAAGACCCGACTGCCCAATGATGCCTCATAACTCAGAAGCAATCTTGCACACTTCTGTAGAAACTTGGAGGACTAATGAAAAAACCAAAAAAGATAAGGGAAAAAAAATCGAGAAATGGACTTCTTAATACTGTACACACGAAAAAAACTAAAAACTGAGTGCACAGTATTACCCGGGGCTGTTCCTTGAGAGAATCCATTTCGTTTGCCTCTGGTCCAATTCACAGTTCCCGCAAAGGTACATCCGACTGCCCTTTAGAAAGAGCAGGGAAGGAAGAATCAAACTGAAGAATGGCATCAGCCAGAATGCTTTCATTATAGCTAAGCTGTGCAAGAGGAGGAAGCAATCGAATGCGCCGTGTGGATCGTTGAGACAGGATGGGAACTCCATTGGGCGCAAGATTATAGTTCACACGGATTTGCTGAATGGTAGTTGCTTGGCTCCTCGTTCTACCGCATCTCTCCATACTCTGTATCTCACTCCCAGCTTATCATAGGATACTGGCCAATTCCATACATTCGCACCATTGATCATTCGCTCTTGCTGGCCAAGCACTAGCCGCAAATCCTCATCCAAGACCTGCACAATACTCTCATCTATAAGTATGATATCACAAAGCGATCATTGAGAAGACAGTCATAGCAGCTCTTTTGGGGTCATAAGGGCTATACAATAATGTCAAATCCTGGAAAAGGAAGACTTGTTGAGATATACTCGAGTTTCGAGAACAGAGAAAACCGGAAGAAGTATGGATTCCTCGACACAGCTAGATGAAATTAAGTTCCATGGTGAACTGCACCCTCCAGTTATATCACCCTGCTATTTATAAGAAGATACAGCTCTGGGTTCAGAAGTTGAACCCAGATGACTCCTAGGCTATGTTTGGGGAAAGAAGTAAACTGAGAGGAATGGGTATAAAAAATTAGAGAAATTTTGAAATTTTTTGTGAGATGAATTTGGAGTGACAATGTGGCCAACTTCCTTCCCCATCCCCACGAACTCCTCGGTTCCCCAACATAGCGTCAATGAATTGGCTTCAGATACTTTTGGAAATCAGTATCAACTACACGGCTTCACGTATATCACTGAAGTTGCATCTCAGCCTACACAATCTCTCATCAAGAAAAACCTACGCATAATGATCCCCTACCCCCACGGAGACCAACTGCATTCTGCGCCACAGGGTTTACTCTTATAATAAAACATCAAGGCACCTCTCAGGTTTTGCTCAGAATGCCCTAGGAAATAAATTGTCGAGGAACAACGAAAAATGTCCATAGCATTCCCCACCCATAAGAAAGAATCAAACAGGGTAAGAAGATCTCTACCTGTTTCGCAAAGTGCCTCCATAGGTATTGCATCAAGGGAACTTGCTTCAGCAGGGGAGCAAAATCCAGTGACATTCTGTACAATAGCCTCGTCTTCTTTGTCGTTGAAGGTAAACATACATGAAGTTGGTGGAGATGTGTTGCACACTGCTGGGTACTCTGCCCTTCCAGTTTTCCAGGCTTTGATATCCCGATGGTCGACAAAACCATACAAGGTGGTCGAAATTCCATATCAATTGGATAAGGATCCCAGTAACCTTGGAGGCCAGATGCAGGTGTGAGAAATTTCACGAAGCTGACAATTTTGCACCAAAACCAGTAAGTGAACCAGCAAAGAAACACATTTGCAAGGATAAGGATACTAATGCATCATCATAAACATGTCACTCTCTCTCATTACCTGATATCTCCTTTTTTCCCAATTTATCTGCCTCTTTTTGACCCATTACTCGTGTTTCAAAATAAAATAATTAACACGTTGCCTCTAACTTTTACTTCTGTACAAAAAGCATTTTTCAACTTTTACAACAAAAAGAACTTGAAAGCTTTTCATAATATCAATTAATGAAAAGGTGTCCTTGCTTCAGTCGTCTAAATCTCTCAATGGCAGATAGCTTTGCAGACACAAACCTGGGAACACTCCATCCCTTTGCAAAGGTGGAAGTGTGAGTAAAGGGAGCATGTGCGAGATCCAAAAGGTTGTCCAGAAGCAGCCCATGTTCCACAGGAAGTTCCATTACTATCTGAAGCATCGGGGACACAAAACATGCGAGATCAGTTTTCTCCAAGAAATTCCAGATGTCTACAGTATGCTTACTGAAAGAAATAAATAAAGAGATAATATATACCTCAGCATGGACCACAAATCCAGAAGGAGGCAACAATGAAGGAAGAGTTGCGTCTGGAGCATCATCACCAGGCCAAATCCAGATCATGCCTTCTTGCTCAAAACAAGGTAAAGATCGAATTCTAACATCAACCAGTCGTGTTGATGGCATTTTTTTGCATTTCCCATCAGTTGAATACTCCCATCCTGATGCCATCCATGAAATATGTGGAAAATTAGACACTTATTCATCTATATTCAAGAAAAATGTGATCCCTTTGGGTACAATTTTGATGAAGCGATGCTTATCTCACTAACCATGGTATGGACATTGAATACGACCCTCATTAACCGAACCGAGGTGAAGAGGGCATGCTCTATGTGCGCAAGTATTCTGGACACATCCAGGTTTTCCATCCTTGCCACGGAAAAGAACCCAAGGTTCCTCGAAGCAATCAATCGGTATCTGCAACAGGGCAATTAATACAAGTAAGCTTAACTGGGCTGAGTTTCTTGGCCAAACTGGTATCAAAAAGCAAATATCAAGCATAACTGGTCCTAGTGCTCTCTTGTGTTTTCTGAACTTACTGATTCATGAAACTTGTTGTCACATGCTCTTCCTAGGTTGAGCAGATTATATGGTGAACATGTAAGACTTAAAAAAGATGAATATTTTGGAAGACTAATTTACCATAGTGTCGTCCTTCAGGTCGGTTGAGAAAGCAACCGGGTACCAGAAGTTCTTCAGGCGCGGATGGTAAGGTTGAACTGGACCTGACACATTTAAACTTTTCCGAGGCACTTTCCTCCTCGTTGCATCAAGAGATTGAGTAGAAGTACTAGGGGGAGAATCTGTTTCAGGGGTCTCAATTGTGTTTCTGTCTTGCAATAATCGGTCATTAACCAATGTTTCCATGTAAGCTAGCTTATCCAAGGCAGTGGAAACCCTCGCTTCAGAGATATGAACCTGTCCAAGGTATGCGTGTTTTAGACACAAACAAGTCATTCTACATTGTCTTGTCTCTCCAGAAATAACCCAACAATGGATGAATGAATATGAAGTACTGCCATGTCGCTATAGTTTATCAAATGTATGGTATTCACCTGTCTGTGAGCTTGTTCTAACTCTTCTTGCAACCCTGCCAGGTCCTTCTTCAGGGTACCAACGGACTTGTATTCACGAGCTAAAGGATTCAGAACTTCCACAACCTACATTTGTTCTCTGAGAGTAAGAACTTCACATAAAACCAACTCCGACATAATGCAGGATGATGTCAGTGACACCAACCAATTCTTCTAAAAACCTAAAGTACGAGAGAACAAGACTTGTAGGCGAGGTACAAGGAAAAAAATGAAGACTGATTCAGAGATTCCACCAAATCTAATAGGCGAGATTGACGCAAACCTTTTCATGAAGGAGCATAATCGTGAGTAGATCTTGCCTAGCTCTCCAATCCAAATATTGTATGTCATATCTAGCAACTTCCAGAGCCTGATTCACATCCAGAAACTTCCCCTTCCACTGCGGGGCTTTAGACCGTGGATCCTCCACATCAAAGAGAGGACCCCACACACTCTTCTTGTCCACCAGTTCCCCTTCCTCTCCAAATACAGCAACAACCCTAAATCCCCCTCTGACCCCCTGCAGTCCAACAAACCTTCAATTAAGCAAGTTTATCGCTGTACTAATCAAATATTTTATTAAAATTGTGCGTCATAGTCCTGATGAATCTTATTTAAAGAAATGATAAACTTATGTTCACATCCTCCATTCAGTGGTAGAATTGGCAAAATACACTGAACCGATCGCCACCAACCTATATTCCTCGCATAGGATGGAGCCGGATGGCATGCATTACATAGGATGCTGCTAGATATCACCAACCACACAGAATGTTTTAGGGATTGCTCCCGTTCGTCCCGAGAGCGAATCTCGTGAAAAACAAAGGATTTGACCATATCTTATACTCGATCGAAGTCTTTCCAGGCTCAATTCAGCAAACAAGTCGCCCCTACAAAATGATAATCCTAGCAACTACTAGTGATGAAGCTAAATGACACTTCCGTTTTCTAATATCCCACTCGACAGGCTATCTAATTTTCACTGAAAAACAGCAAACGAGCAAGAAGGCACTGAAAAACTTTCAGGAACGCCGATCAGCTAGCGAAACGAGAAGCGCCGCGCGATCAAGCACTAAGTGGGGACGATAATCCATACTTCCATCCGCTTAGCCTCGCCATTTCTATGCTCAACATGCCTAAAGTTCTTCCACGGACAAAACAACAAGGACTCCATTTCCAAACACGGAGGAACAGCCGGAGGCAATTCCCGACGAAAACGAAAGCGTGCGTTCGTCACCTTTCTGACGTTGAGTTTAGACGATTTGCAAAGGGAGATCGGCAGCGATAGGGCGGCGGCGGTGGCGACGGCGTTCATGGCGTCCGAACCGTTCAGACAGAGAGAGGAGGAGAAGAAGAAGAAGAAGAAGAAGAAGAAAAGTGGGGGAAAGAAGAAAGAGAGAAAAATCAAAGGGCAAATTAGAGGGAGAGATTTATTCTCTTCCGGCGGAAGTTCTGTTGATAAGAGATGGGAGTTGCGCGCGATCTCGGGTGGCCTCCCGTCAGGTGCCACGTGGACAAGCGTGCAGTTCGCGGGCGCTCACGTGGCACGCCCGATCTCCACATGCTTCGACGGGGCTCTCCTCCCCCGCGTGGGCCCCTTTATATATCTCGACGGTCGCCAGCTCGGACGGCGGAGATATCTCACCTCTTATCTCGAATCCACACCGTCGCTGTTTCTCTGGTCAATTCTGCTGAAATGCGGTCTTATTATTGATAACGTGAAATCCTTTCTTTTCTTTCTTTCTTCCTTTTTTTTTTTTTTTTTGGCCGGGGGTCATTCCTGGAGAAATTGCTTGAAAAATCTAAAGCTTGCCTGACCACAACTTTCGATCCGACGTGGCGCCTCTACTATTGGCAGCGAAAATGAAATCTGTACAAGGGAAGATTCAAATGCGACCGGCGGAGAAAACGGAATTTGCTTTTATCATCTTAGGCCTAAATTTATTGTCGTGTGGATGTTAATATAATGCTGAACTTTTTATTCTTATCAATGTAATTTTTAAATTTTTTTTATAAAATTTGAATATAGTCTTCCGATAAATTTTTACATAAAATTACTAACATGGAAATCTAGTTATCCTCAATTATCTTATATGACACGCTATTGGTTCGGTGATCCACACGACACAGAAGTTTTAACGTAGTATAATAGAGTGAGTTCTTTTTAATCAACACAAGACATATTTAGGCGTTACATTATTTAGAAGAAGCAAAGATTTCGAAATATGATGGAGAGCACATATACAATGTCGTTACGGGGTTATTAGAAAAATAAGAGATTGCACAACAATTTGATCAATATTGTGATGTTGGTTTACGACAATGTTGAATGAGAGGATCATATTCTCGAGTCATAATTTATTCATTTTTTCTTTTCAATTATTTGTTCAGTATTTTCAAATCGTGATAATTATCTATTTTCCACTCAACATGCATTGTTAAGACCTGTTTGTTAGATAAATCAAAATTACGAGATTATACATTGACTAAAACAGTTGCTGATAGAGTCCATTCACATCTAGACATGCCTCTACTGTTAGCTTAGGAGGAAAGTCTATCCTCGTCCGCTCAATTACACAACCCACCATCATTGAAAAATCTCCTTCACGCTAAACACTACAGAAACACTAACGACGATGTTCACCTTCCCAACATATGCAACACCAATTTGAAGACACTGGTTTAGCTCCCTCACACTATTGCGAGACAGTCAACCCTTCAGGAAAAATCACAACATTGTGCATGTACGGTAATATTGTTGCCAATAAGCTTATGCATCTATCATATTTAACGATTGTATTTCTTTAATTCAATTCAGTACTCTTGCCTCTTTAGATATTTTTCTCAAGACTAACTTTGAGTTTTCGCTTGAAAATTTCACTCGAAATAAGAGGAAGAACGAGGAAAGTGTCTGAAGGGACTTTTGATTTGGCTGAAGTGGGAAAGCACGATCGCTTTCACCTATTATCCATCGAGAGGGGAAAAATTAACGAAGACGGTTACAATGCGTATGATGTGCGGAGAGACTTCTCTACACGTACAAGAGTAGGGAGCGAAATTCTAGAAAATGCAATATTACTCAAATGAAAATCGAGGACACAAGTGAGGAGAGAGTTCCCTTGTTGTATAAGGGTCCTTTTAATTACGACTATTGATCTTTTATGTGATATATCGTCTAATCGATCCGTAGAGATCCACTTGGGCAGTGGATATCGATCATCGTCATATTAAATTAAAATTGGAGATTGAGTCTATCCAACGATTATAACTATTAACTCTTGGGGATTGCCAAAGACCGTCCCATCGAGACGGAGGAAGAAGCGATGTGAAAGCACATCGATTGGGCTGCCAATGGCACATCGATGGACCAGCAAATCTACCTCAGACGTGTCCCCATGCGACCTGATTTTCCAGGCCTTCAGACAACGAGGTACTCTGAATATTACTAAGAAAGAAAAATTTGAGCTGATAGAATCATCACCTTGAAAAATTAAGACGTATTAAAGAATGTCATGGGCACTGAAGTACGTCAAATTGAATATGCCTAAAACAGTTTCTCGATGACACTAAATATCTATGAGAAATTTTACTATATATACTTTATAGGAAGTGACTGTTGGCTTTAACAATAATTGATGGTTTTTGTGTGATTTGTCGTCAATCAGGTTCTCAATAGTTTTACGTGGTCGCAACACTCTGCATGCATTTATTACGTTGTGATATTGTCTAACGAAGTTTGTAAGAATGACATAGACTACTTCATGTGATTGAAATAATGGAGTCTATTCATATTCCCAAGGCGTGAGAAGGGTGTTGTTCAGAACCCTAAATATCGATAGGTAGACTTCTGTTCCTAGAATAAATAAATAAAAAGTACTTCTCTTCCTAGACTTTTTTTCTTGGGTCATGGTCAGCTGAACTAATATTGTTTTTTTCACATATTGTTGTGAACCGTGTCACCCGTACTTCTCTTCCTGTGCAATTAGTGAGTGTTATGATTGGAAGGACAACTTCGATATGTGCCCTGTTTCATTCTCAAACGGCTTAGGTATAAAGTAGAGCTCGATACAAATTATGTGAGATTCATGGTAGATGGAGCAAAATAGTTGGTAGAGAACACAAATATTAAACTTATTGGTAAAATTCGTCCCTCTTCACTTTTTTTTTTTTTATCAAGAATCACTGCTTTATAGTATAGTTCCTGATGTTTCCTCAATCGTCATCTAGAAAGCATGTTAGGATCTATTTCTGTGTTGAGCAGCTACCTTTTCCATCTCCACCAATTTTTGCTTGGAGTGAATGCCATGGAAGAATGAAGTAATGGATTGAAAAAACTCCCCTCTTCCGTATGCGTTCGAGGCCTCCCTATTCTTTTTCGGGTCCGATAAGGAAAAAGTGAGCCCTCCCCTAAGCGCGTGCGTGAGTGTAAAAGGAGAAAGGGGAAGGAGAGAGAGTCCCTGTCCTTGTCCTTTGTCCCTTTTCTTGATTTTTGTCTCCTTGTCTGCGTCTTGTTCTCCAGACGTAACGATGGGTACACGAAGAATGTTGAGGAATCGGTTGGAGAAAGGAGGGAACGCCAATGGGAGTTTCGTGCCATTTGGTGCAATCAATGGAGAGCGTGAGACAAATTTTACGATGTCGACTGTGGTATTATAAATAGTCAATTGGCTCCATAAGTTGAAAATTCTTTAATCAAATTTCAAGATGTCTTAAAATTTATAGTCCCTAAATCAAACGCCTAAAAAGATATTAGAATAACAAAATTCTAATTTTTCCGACCAAAGGTTAAATAATTTCGTGAAAAATATGAATATAAAAGTATAATTATACACGATCATGCTCAATTGAACACCTTTTATCAATTGAAATACTAAGGACATCCATGTATTTTTTGTCAAGAAACGAGATTTGTCATGATTGGTAATACCCAAATCATAAATTTTCTCGAAATTTTCTGAACTTAATTGTCGAGAAAATTTAGGTGTTAATGGTCATATGTAGCGCGATTGATGTTGATGTTGACACTTTTTAATAATATTTTATATTTTATTGAAATTTTTATTAGTTCTTCTTCTTTTTTTCTTTTTTTTTTCTCTTCTCCTTCCTTCTTTACTTTTTCCCCTTTCTCTTTTTATTTTTCTTTATTTTCTTTTTTATTTTCTCTCTGTCGGCCTTAGGGAGGGCCGCCCTCACTTGTCTCAGGTGACGGATGCCTGGGCTTGGGCTTGCGAGGGCCACCCTTGCCCCATTGGCTTAGGCATCACTTGAAGCCGGCGGAGGTTGATGAGAGCTAGTGATGGTCGGTGGAGGGAAAAAAGAAGAAGAAGAAAAGACGGATAATAGAAAAGAAAAATTAAAGGGATAAATGTTAGGAAGTCTACTGTTTGTCATGAAAATACATTTAGTCGTAATAAAACTTGCAAAAAAGTGCGTTTAAGTTCTAAAACTTGTCAAATTGTTTCAAACGAGTCCTAAGATCGACGCCGTTAGCTTTTTCCGTTAAATATCTTTGACGTGGCATTTTAAATATTTTTTTATTTTCCATGTGAATTTTTTAATTATTTTTTAATTATTTTTTAATTATTTTTTAAATTAGATTTAAAAACTAAAAAAAATCAAATTTATTCATTTTATCTTATTTTTACCAAAAACTTTAAAAAAATTTAAAATATTTATTTAAAAAAAAAAAACAGCGGCTCCTCCCGTCCGCCGCCGCGCCCCGCCCATTTGGAGGGGGCGGCCGTCGTCCGGCCTTCGGCGACGAGCGGCGGCGACCGCGGTGGCGGGGGAGAAGAGCCGCGCTATTTTTTTTTTTTTTAATAATTTTAAAAATTAAATTTTTAACTTTTCTTTTTAGTTTTTGTTGAAAATAGGATAAGAATAAGTTTATTTTTTTAGTTTTTAAATCTATTTTTTTTTTTTAAATGGATAAAAATTAATTAAAAAATACACCTGGAAAATAAAAATTATTTAAAATGCCACGTCAGCATTTTTAACGGAAAAGACTAACGCGTCGATTTTAGGACTCATTTGAAACAATTTGACAAGTTTTAGGACTTAAATGCACTTTTTGCAAGTTTTAGGGCTGAAATGCATTTTTGTGACAAGTTGTAGGACTCCTAACACTTATCCCAAAAAATTAAAAAATAAAAGAGGAGAAGAAGAAAAGGAAAAAGAAAGAAAAATGAAAAAAAATTCGATTCTCTGTGGAGCGTAGAGAGTGGACGAATGTCCCACCCTAACATTGCACCCGTTTATCATCCACATTTAATGACAGTATCACTAGGAGTGTGCAACCGGACCAAGTATACCCGGTTCCTGGACCGGCTCACCCAAAAAATAAGGTCGGGAACCGGTTCCGGTTGAAACTGGTTCAGGAATCGGTTCCCAAAATTTGGAACCGGTTTAAACATGTTCAGGAACAAGTTCCGAGTGATTACCCATCCCGAAACCGGTTCCCGAACCGATTTTGTAAGTAGAGGTCCAAAACCCTTGCTTCTTCTTTTTTTTCCTTCGATTTATATTCTTACTTCCGCAATCACACAACGTTTTTCCTCTGGGCTCTTTCAAACATGCATGGCACTCCTCCTTTGTCATTCATTTTCCTCACTTACTTCCCTCCCTCACTAGCTCCCTCTCGCACCGTCCAACGGACGGACGGTGTTCGTCGCCGCCAAATTTTTGTGTATCACGTGGATTAGCTCGCCTAATTTCTCTTCTGTAAGAGGAATTATGCTCGCCTAGTTTCATGTAGTAGTTGTGGGAATAAGACTAATATTAGACCTATGTTTGTTACTAATTCTTTGCCTTATGATTTTATTTATTATAATTAGCCTTGTGGATCCTTAATTTTTCGTTTAGTCAAAAAGTTCATGTATTTATTTATTACAAGTGCTTAATGCTTCAATACAAATTAGAAGGATTACGTTATTTTCTCTCGTATTAATATAAAATTTGAAGTCGTATAGGATATCGAGAGATTACAAAATAGGTTCAGTAAAAATAGGGTTGACCCTGGAACCCGATCGGAAAAACATGGTGGGTCAGGTGCAGGGTCCAATAGAAATAGGGTTGGATATAAGGTCCAGAAAAGAGGAACTAGGTTATAATAGAGTCGAGTACAGGTCCAGGTCTAGACCCTACCCATCCTGAACCCAATCACCCCTAAGTATCACAACATTCATGCAAGAATTGGTCAAAAGAAATCATCAAATGAAGACAATCCATTCCTAAAAAAAGACTTTTATAGCGACGTGAAAACGCCTATGAATATTTATGAACCATTGACATCTAGTTGAAGAATTGATGATAAAAAAAGGAATATGGAATGCAAGTAAGAGTTTTCCTGATGTTGACTACATTAATTAATATTATAATTTACCGTTTTACGGGGTTGGTCTAAGGTGAGATAGAAAGTTTCTTAATTAGTCTAATATAAAACTGGTTAGTGTGAGCCGAGTTAAGCCTGACTCGTAATAAAATGGCCTGGTTATAAACTTTATAAATAATACTCAAGTCTTTCCTCTAACTCTAATTCTCACAAGTATCCTCACAAAATAGGTAAAAGGGTGAGAGGCCCTTTCATTGAGCCAGGACTTGTGTGTGGATTATCGTTTTTCTGTTTCCACATCAAGAGCGATGGATTCCAATACAGGTGTATTAATTTTTCTACTTGATTATCTGTGCCCTTGTTCTAGTTATGGAGATCGTGGGATTGCACGTTTTGCATCTAATATGTGATATCGGAGCAACCATAACCTTAAACTCCAATGCATAGAATTTTCGCCCTATTTTTCTGATTTTCGTGAATTTTTGTTCAATAAAAATGAAATTAAATTATAAATTCAAACTAGGCTCGTCGAGACGAGCAAAACCGCGGGTGGCGCACCGCCGAGGGAGGCCCCATGCGTGGCCACGTGCCGTTAGGGCGTCAAGCACATGCCCCATGCGAGATCACGTGCCGTTATGCTCTCTCACGCACGGGGCACTGCTCACGCGTGCGATGCACGTGCAACGCACGTGCGTGCGTCGAGCTAACGTTAACAACCTGGGACCCGACCCAACTCAATACACACTCGATTCGTAGACCCGATACTAGACTCGATCCGACCCGTTGACCTCTTGCTCTGGCTCCACCATTGTCCTTCCTGCCTTCGAAGCAACTAGCCCTTCCGAGTACGTACAGCTTTCTTTGTTCTGATCATCTTATGGACGCTACTATTTACTAATTCGTACAACTTTCTTTGCTCTATGGAATCGGTTGAGGAATCGGTTGGAGAAAGGAGGGAACACCAATGGGAGTGTCATGCCATTTGGTGCGATCAATGGCGAGCATGAGACAAATTTTACGACATCGACTGTGGTATTATAAATAGTTGATTGGCTCCATAAGTTGAAAATTCTTTAATCAAATTTCAAGATGTCTTAAAATTTATAGTCCCTAAATCAAACGCCTAAAAAGATATTAGAATAACAAAATTCTAATTTTTCCGATCAAAGGTTAAATAATTTCGTGAAAAATATGAATATAAAAGTATAATTATACACGATCATGCTCAATTGAACACCTTTTATCAATTGAAATACTAAGGACATCCAGGTATTTTTTGTCAAGAAATGAGATTCGTTGTGATTGGTAATCCCAAATCATAAATTTTCTAAACTTAATCGGCGAGAAAATTTAGGTGTTAATGGTTATATGTAGCACGATTAATGTTGATGTTGACACTTTTTAATAATATTTTATATTTTATCGAAATTTTTATTAGTTTTTTTTTCTTTTCTTTTTTCTCTTCTCTTCCCTTCTTTACTTTTTCCCTTTTCTCTTTTTATTTATTTTCTTTTTTCATTTTCTCTCCGTCGGCCTCAGGGAGGGCTGCCCTCACTTGTCTTAGGTGACGGATGCTTGGGCTTGGGCTTGCGAGGGCCACCCTTGCCCAATCGACTTAGGCATCACTTGAGGCTGGTGGAGGTCGATGAGAGCTAGTGATGGTCGGTGGAAGGAAAAAAGAAGAAGAAGAAAAGATGAATAATAGAAAAGAAAAAAAAAATTAAAGAATAAAAGAAGAGAAGAAGAAAAAGGAAAAAAAATTCGATTCTCTGACTGTGGAGCGTGGACGAATGTCCCACCTTAACATTGCACCCATTTATCATCCACATTTAATGAGAGTATCACAACATTCACGCGAGAATTGGTCAAAAGAAATCATCAAATGAACACAATCCATTCCTAAAAAAGACTTCTATAGCGACGTTAAAAGCCTATGAATATTTATGTATGTAAGAGTTTTTCTAATGTGGACTACATTAATTGATATTATAATTTACCATTTTACGGGGTTAGTCTAAGGTGAAATAGAAAGTTTCTTAATTAGTCTAATATGAGACTGGTTAGTATAGGCCAAGTTGAGCTTGACCCGTAATGAGAGGACCTAGTTAGAAACTCTATAAATAGTGCTCAAGTCTATGCTTTAACCCTAATTCTCACAAATATTATCACGAAATGAGCATTTACTTAACACTAAAGGGTGAGGGGCCGTCTCATTGAGCCAAGACTTGTGCGTAGATCATCACTATTCCGCTTTCGCATCAAGAATGATGGATTCCAATACAAGTGTATTAATTTTTCTACTCAATTATCTGTGCTCTTGTTCTAATTATGGAGATCATGGGATTGCACATTTTGCATCTAACATGTGATATCAAAGTAACCATAACTTAAAACTTGAATGCGTAGAATTTTCGCCCTATCTTTATGATTTTCATGACTTTTTGTTCAATAAAAATCAAATTAAATTATAAATTCGAATTGTGCTCGTCAAGACGAGCAAAACCGCGGGTGGTGCACCGCTGGGGGAGGCCTCACACGCCCCCATGTGCGGCCACGCGCCACTAGGGCATCAAGCACGTGCCCCACGCGCGATCACGCACCCTTATGCTCTCTCACGCACGGGGCGCTGCTTGCACGTGTGATGCACGTGCGACGCTCATGCGATGCACGTGCAACGCACGTGCGTGCGTCGGGTGACGTCAGCGACCTAAGACCTGACCCAACTTGATATGCGCTCGACTTGTAGACCCAATACTGGACTCGACCCAACCCGTTGACCTCTTGCTCTAGCTCCACCATCGTCCTTCTTGCCTCCAAAGCAACTAGCCCTTCCAAGCACGTACAGCTTTCTTTGCTTTGATCATCTTATGGACACTACTATTTACTAATTCGTACAGCTTTCTTTGCTCTAATCATCTTATGGATGCTACTATTTACTAATTGAACACGTGACTCTTGTAATGTCATTAGCTAGAAAGAAAAGTTGACGAGTGCTTTATTTTGTATTTCCTTGACATCACAACTTTGTCAGGCACTTTACCGTGTCTCTCAACATTGGTCGCTCACTAGAGGCATTCAACATGGTCTTCGACACTGGAAGTGACCTAACCTGATTGAGGGTTGAGTGTGATGCTCCTGATGCTCCTTGTACCAGGTGCAGTCAGGTGAAGTTGTTTAATACAATAAGAGAATGCTGCCGACTTTATGTAGGAGAGGTTTGTTGGTTCGTTCAATATTCATTTTGGACGACCCTAGACTTACATCACCGACTTAGATTTTTTTCAATCTTCTCATCCTTGGACAGCTCTACTGTGGAGCTTTGTGCACAGTCTGTTTAATCAACTATCTCTGCCATTTAAAGAGACAATTGTATGGATTTTTCTACACAAATTTAGTGGACTTCAGATTCTTCCTTGCCACCCAAGCACTAGATTTTTTTCTTAGGATTTTTCAATACTTCTCTAGCGAATGCATATACTAGAAAACTCTAGAAATTGGATCAACATTTTGAACAATTTTGTTGGTGAGGTTTTTCAATGGCAGGGAACTTATATTAATGTTTGCTTATATTATGCGAACAGGCTTCCGACCGCCGTTACAAGCCTACTGACAACTTCATGCTTTGTGAGAACCCTCTCTGTGATGCCTTGGTTAAATCTGACAAGCAACCATGTAAGAGCCCCAAGGATCGATGTGAATATAAGATTAAGGGACGGGTCTTTCCTCAGTCTGGTTTTGACCTTTGGGTGAGATTTTATTTCTAGAAGTTTTTATTCATGCTCTTTGAGTCGCTACTGTCTAAATGGTAGACCCGTTAAACGAGTGGGTCGGGTCATAAATGATCCGACTCAAATCAACCCATTTAACCCATTTATGACTCAATTATTGCAATGCAAAAAATTTTATTCATACCCATCCCATTTAACTCAACTTAAGAAAGCTTATTTCTTATATATATTTAAAAAATGGCATTGCTAAAATAGTTTTATACAACACAAATTTAATGGACAATTTTTAAAAATTTTAAAATGATTATTTTAAAAAATTGAATTTTAATTATTTTTTAATTTTTTAAATGTAATTTTTAATTTTCTTTTTTCTTTTTCTTTATTTTTTTTTTGTTCTTCTTCTTCTTTGGCCGACGGCCGACCATAGGCAAGTCTCGAGCTCACCCGGCTTGCCGACGCTAGTGAGCTCAAGGCTCGTCAAATGCGGTGAGCTCGAGTCTCTCGGCGTCGAGCGAGCTTGAGCTCACCCCTCACCCGACGCCCGGCGAGTCCGAGTCTCGCCGGATCGGCGAGGCTCGAGCCTCACCGGGCGTCGACGAGGCCTCCGCCTTGCTAGATCCAACAAGCTCGAGGCTCGCCTGGCCGGTCGCCGGTCATCGCCGTGCGGCGAGCGGAGGAAGAAGAAAGAAAGAAATAATAATAATAATAATAATAATAATAATAATAATAATAATAATAATAATAATAATAATAATAATATATTATTATAATAATAATAATAATATATTATTATTATTATTATTATTATTTTATTATTAAAATTTCGTTTTTATAAAAAAATTATTTTTGTAAAATTAAAGAGAGAAGAGAGAGATTGTGAGGTTTTGGGTGAAAACGGGTTCTTAATCCAACCCATTTAAGACCCACTTAAGACCCATTTAAGACCTACATATCTTAAGCCTTTAGTTATGAAACCCATTTAACTACTATTATCTAAAAACAAGTGACCCATATATGACCAATTTATGATTTAAATGGGTCATATATGGGTCTATGACCCATTTTGCCACCTCTACTAAATGGCTTAACTGACTTGATACTGATTTTATGACCTCTCCTGATATTTTTGTCTGAAGATGTGGATATAAGCAACATTATCCCAAAAATCATCATCCCATGGCCGGTCTCCTTGGCCTCCGCAATGACAAAATTAGCATCGTTTCTCAATTAATTAGCCTCTGCGGGATACGAAACGTACTGGGACACTATCGGGGTGCTGAAGGTGGAGGCTTAAATCTATGTTTCAACAAAATAAAAGTAGCCTATTTTCCGGCAAAAATTAGCCCAAACCAGATAGACGGAACAGTTACACACCCCAATGAAAATGGTACCCAGGTAACTTTCGAAGAAGGGACGAGATCTTTTCCAATGAAGAGACCAGCGGAACTGTTACACGATGGTAAGCGTACCGGAGTACCGGACTTTCCAGTGGATTTTGACAGTGGGACCACCTTGACTCTTTTTATTACCGAGGCTTATCAAGCGGTGCTTGACAAGGTTTGCCGGAAAATAGGCTACTTTTATTTTGTTGAAACATAGATTTAAGTAATTTTCGAGTAATTCCCCAATTCCCCATGTTAGATAAGGGCAAATTTGAAGGCAAAGCCTCTGGAAGAAGTAACTGGGCACGAGGGTTTTGAAATATGCTGGAAGGGAGCAAAACCTTTCCAGTCTGTAAAATGAATTACCTCATGCCTCTAGCATTAAGCTTTATGAAAGGAAAGGCCCAACTCCACTTGCGGCCCGAGGATTATCTCGTCATCAGTGTGAGCTAGTGTTTCTTTTTCTTTCTTTTTTTTTATCGTGCTGAGCAACTGATTTCTATAATTTGTCCGTGACAATTAAGGCTTTTCCTTTTCCCCTAGAAAAGAGGTACTGTACGCTTGGCAATATTTGAAGAAGAGGACCCACTGGAGGACACTACAATCGGAGGTAACAAGCAGCTCCGACTGACAGAGCCTAAAT
Source organism: Eucalyptus grandis (assembly GCF_016545825.1). Classification (NCBI taxonomy): domain Eukaryota; kingdom Viridiplantae; phylum Streptophyta; class Magnoliopsida; order Myrtales; family Myrtaceae; genus Eucalyptus; species Eucalyptus grandis. The sequence goes on along the minus strand of NC_052617.1, from coordinate 49,857,475 downwards.
CAGTGAATGCCGATGTAATTGTTTTCAGGAATTTGACATGCTCATTGCCTGCTGCTTGCAGACATATCCATGCAAGATAGAATGGTGATCTACAACAATGAGAAGAAGCAGATTGGATGGGTTTCGGCAAACTGTGGAAATCAATTTGTAATGATGCCTCGATTCAACCTCCCTAAGTAGCCCAATCAAATATCACATTCCAATTTAGTGATCAGAAATAAATCCTATCGCCCAGCAGCTTGGGTCTTGATGAAAAACCAGTTCAGCACTGTAGAAATGGAAACGGTGCTGAAGCATCTATGAATATGTCATTATTTGCGCATCAAACACGCATCAGGAAAAGACCGTGACTCATGCTTCCTGTTTGCTATAGAAAGGAGTTAAAAACCCCTTCGTATCTATTTTCCATTTGAATGTATGAAAACATTTCAGCAACTATACCTTTGAACACGAGTTTTTCCGAACTTTGTTTCAGTTGTCCTATGCTACATCATCTACAAGGGCAGAGGATTGTACATTATTAAGTGGACTAATTGAATTGGCCTATCAAAGTCATTAAATCCGATCAACCTCACTCACTTGATTTAATGACCCTGGTAGACCCGTGTACATTCACTCGGTCCGTCTCACACGGGTTTGGAAGATAACCTGGTGTCATCACCTGGTCTCATCAAGGGTTTAAAATTAACTTAATCCTCTCATTTTCATCACCTGGTGTCTTGTTGTTTGGGACCAGATAATCTCCATTTCGAGCGTTCGGGAAGATCCGTCTTTATTGCTCTCGTGATTAAGGCTGAATAATCCACTGTACACTCCTGTCACAACTTTGTCTATTTGGACAGTCACTCTCCCGAGGGTTGCCTGAAAAGGAACACGTCTCGTGTCAAATCGAAGAACATGATAGTGGTCGGGATGACTTTTAGCTCTGTGTTACTTGCTCTCCTAAGTTCAAGTGCAGATTACCGTGTAGGACTGGGAATAAGTTTTCAAGAGAGAAGCATGCATCGAACACACAATCATGTTTATTTTAAGAATTGCCTGGTAAAGGTCGATAATGTGAACCGCATATACTTATTGCAATAATAAGTGTCTAGGTAAATATGCTTCAACCTAATGCGGTCAGAGCACACAGACAATGATAAGCAGTTTTCGTCCTTTTGGAGGCACATCAAAAGCCAAAGTGAAACCTTCTTTCCATTCTGGACAAATGCTGTGGTCAACCACCTGAAGGAGGAAAATAAAGAAACAGAAAAGGAACACTTTTATGAGAGTTACAAAATTAATCATATCAGTGTCTAGATGCAAATGTAGCTGCATATTACATAATCTAAATAGCCATAGTTTTTAACTTATAGCATGCGAATTTTAATCCTTCAAGCACTAAACTAAAAGTATTGGAATCAAGCCTCCTAAGCTCCTACCAGGAACAAAAAATTCTATCAAAGCCAGGCCAATGAGATTCACAAATATTGTGGGTAATTGAGTTTATCATGAAAGAAATGTTACCTTTGTTTGTCGTGCAAGAGCATTGCCTATTGTCAGTCGACAGAAGACATTTGTGCTACACTGCTACCCATGGCCTGTTTTAAGTTGTTCACTCGCTTAATGGTCACGGTCAAACATCCCGGTAAGCAGTGGAGAAGGCTGTCCGCCTTATCATGGAAACTAGGTGGGCAAGTTTTCATCAACATCTGAAGTATCGGCATGGCCTCTAATGCTATCGTGGCCTGTGACTTTGCTATGTCCAAAGCCATGGAGGACCAAGATTGTTTCAATAGCCATAAAGGGCGCATTTGACAACTTGTTAAACAATAACAATTTTTATTTTTTTGTTTCTGAAAATAGATTTGGAATAGAAATCTATTTAGTAATTTTTTTTATTTTCAGGAACAAATTTGTTTTCGGAATAGATTTGTAACATAATTAAGAAGTTAAAAAAAAAAAATTTGCTTCTTTGTTCCGAGAAAAATTCCAGAATCTCCTTACCCAAAAAAAAAAAAAAAAAACAATTCCAGATCAAAACATCCCAAATTTCTTTCTTTTCTTTTCTCTTCTTCTTTTCTTCTTGTTCTTCTTCATCTGCCACCGCTGTCAACCATCATTGTCGATCGCTAGAGACCGATTGGGCAAGATCCGATGAGCCTCACCAAGGCCTCCCCCGGCCACTGATGAGACTCGCCCAACCACTGGCAAGCCTCGCTTGGTTGAGTAAGGCTTAGCCAAGCCTTGGCTATGCAAGCAGTCTTGCCCAGATCTAGTAAGGCCGAGCTCGCCAAGCCGTTGGTAGGGCTTGACCTCGTCAGGCCACTGTTAGGACGACATCGCCCAGCCAAGGCGAGGGCTAACCTCGTGGAAGCCTAGCGAGGATAAGCCCGTTGGTAGCTAGGAGAGCTCAGCCTCGCTAGATTTGGGTAAGGCTACTCGCCCAGCTGCTAGCAAGGCTTGGCCAATGAGGTGCGGCCTTGTTGAGGGCTAGCAACCCTTCGATGAGGTCGCTGGCCCGCATCTGGCTAGTCACTAGTCATCTCAAGGCTGGTGATTGACCAAAGGTTGAAGAAGAGAAAGAAAAGAAAAAATAAAAGAAGAAAAAAAAAGTAATAAAATTATTAAAAATTAAAACAAAATAGTTTCGATTAGAAATTTTGAGCACGATATCAAACGTAATTCTATTCCGAGTATAGAAATTTTATACAGTTATCAAACGCCTTCAAATGCTTAAAAATTATATCTGAGAATAAAATTTTTAAAAAAATCGTTTTTGATCAGAAATTATTTTCAATAACAAAATAGTTACCAAACGCATCTTAAATGTCCAAAACAGATTCTTGAGCCATCCCACGACCGGATTTGAGGACATTTACCAAGTGCGAGATACAAAAGGTAGTAGCTTCAGATACATGGAGCTTAGGGAAGTTCATAAAAATCACATTTAGAGTTCTCAAGACCTCCTCATTGATGGTTGCTAGTGACCACAATTCCTTCTCCAGTGTAGTTGCAAAAGAAACAAGGGAAAATTTTGATAAAATATCTATACTAATTGAAGGTTCAAATCTTAATAGATACCTTCTTATATGTATGAATTTATGTAAATTAGTGTATGTAACAAACTAAGTGGGAGATAGTTGAAATAGTTTATTATCATAAAAAGGCGTATCTTAGTTAAGAGAAGGCATGCCCCATTGTTTGGTGAAGACATGACTTCGGATAAAATTTATTAAAAAAAAAACGCGACTCTTGATTGTTAAAATATGTGACTATTGATCCTAAAAAGAAGTTATTAGTAATTATGAAAAGAAGTTATTCTTGACATAATGAGTAATGATGATTGAGGATGAAATATCTATTCTCAAGAGATGCGTTGATTGGTTGTCTATAAATAAAGACCAATTCACATATTATTTATAATAACCACAATTGTTTATAAATGTTTCCTCTTCAAATTTCTCTTTTTTTCTCTTTTCATACATGTAACTTTAACACATTCGAGATGAAATTCCAAGAGAGAAATTAAGGCTGCGTTTGTTATTATTTCTTTTTTTCTTTTTTTTTGTTCCCAGGGGAAAAAAAGGAAGCAACAACGTTTGTGTGCGTTTTTGTTCCAAAAATATTTTTTGTTCCCAAAACACATCTAGAAAGAAAATAAGAAACAAAAAAGTTGTTTCTTGTTTGAAACAAAATTTTTAACACTTTTCTTTTTTTCTTTTTCTTTTCTTCTTTTTTTTTCCTTTCTTTTTTTTTCTTTGGCTGGTCGCCGGCCCCTCGCCCATGGCCGTCGAGGGTCGGCGACGCCGTCGAGGGCCGGCGACCTCGCCGGAGCGTCGCCGGCCCCCGGCGAGGCCGAGCCTCGCCATAGCCGGGCGAGGCTCGACCTCGCCTTGGTCGGGCGAGCTCGGCCTCGCCGGATCTGGGCAAGCAAGCTCGCCCAGCCAACGCGAGGAGGCTGTCGGCCGATCGCCGGAGGCCGGCAACCGACCAAAAGAAGAAAAAAAAAAAAAAAGAAAAAAGAAAGGAAAAAAAAAAAGAAAAATATTAAAAAATATTAAAAAATTAAAAGAAACAAAAAAGAATTGTTTCCGGAATAAGTTTACCAAACACGTGTTTCGGTCAAAAATTGTTTCCCGAACAGAAACACTTTTTTTTTATTTCTGTTCCTTGGACCAATTTTTGAACAGAAACGTTACCAAATGCTCCCTTAAGTATCTAAACCGGCTAGCAACAATAGTGAGGGCAAATACCTTGAGGACAGTGATAGTCATCTTACATCAAACTATCAAGGATCAATTATTACTTCTCTATCTTCATCCACCATCAAATTTCCCCAATAACGGATATCAATATGTTGGTTCTTTCGACCTTTCAATGACCGTACATGATACCACCCTACACCTGGAGAAACCTGCGAGAAATGGGATGGAGAATCTCATCAGACAATGCTATGACCACCTCCCCCCATATTGGTAAGAACAGCGGCACCGACCTCAAAAATTAATCTTCATTTGCTCGAGACGGCAAAAAGTCAACCTCAGTTCGCAAAGATATGACTTGCGCACGGTGTAAGGCATAAACAGAAATGCTAGTCAAGTCAGAACCAACGCTGGGCTGCCATGTACACGCCATCGTTAAAAGAAGGTAATGAGATGCAAACCAATCTACTAGAATGAGGGCAAAGCATGCAATGACGTTGAGCATCGTGAAGCCGTACACATCAACGAGAACCATAAAAGGAAATCACGCATACGGCAAAAGGGCACCTTGGCATGGCAAATTTTTGTTATGGCCTCAACGTGAAGATTCCAAGACAGCGACATTCCCTAGAATTAAATAGAGTTAGGGTTTGTCTCTAGTATCTGACCCTGGAGCATGGAGCCACTGACAGCACTCAATCGTCTAGACTAATCCCTAAGACTAGTATAGCAGATAGCTAACTCACTCGGAAGACGTTTATATGGTTTTAGATATTATACCTTTAATCGGAAATTGTATGTAGAGAGAGAATTACTTCCCTCGGAAGACGTTTATATGGTTTTAGATATTATACCTTCAATCGGAAATTGTATGTAGAGAGAGAATTAGGCTGCGTTTGTTTGTATTCTTTTTTTTTTTTTGTTTTTAAACACTTTTTCTGTTTTTGTTCGGGAACAAAAAGGAAACAACGCGTTTGGAGTGCGTTTTGTTCCTTTTTTGTTCTTTTGTTGAGGAACAAAAAAACAACAAAAACACAAATTTTGTGTTTCTTGTTTCAAACACTTTTGAGAAATACTTTTTTCTTTTTCTTTTTCTCTTATTTTCTTGTTCTTTTTCTTTTGGCCGGTCGCCGGCCTCGGCCACGGCGAGGGCTCGCCGGCCCCGGCGAGGCCGACCTCGCCCGGCCACGGCGAGGGCTCGCCGGCCCCGGCGAGGCCGCCTCGGCTCGGCGAGCCTCGGCCTCGCCGAGCCACCGCCGAGCGGCTCGAGCTCGCCCGGCCATGGCGAGGCCGACCTCGCCCGCCCGGGGCGAGCTCGATCTCGCCTCCGGCGAGGCCGAGCTCGCCCGGCGGCGGCGAGCCTCGGCCTCACAGCGGTGGCCGGCCAGGCCGCGCGAGGCCGCTCAGGCGAGCTCGGCCTCATGGGATCAAGGCGACCTCGCCCCGGCCCGGGCGAGCTCGATCTCGCCAGATCCGGCGAGGCCGCGCCTCGCCCGCCCAGGCGAGCTCGGCCTCGCCGGATCAAGGCGAGCCGACCCTCGCCCGGCCAAGGCCTTGGCGAGCTCGGCCAAAAGAAGAAAAAAAAAAAAAGAAAAAAAGAAAAAAGAAAAAAAGGAAAAATAAGAAAAAATAAAAGAAATAAAAAAAATTATCCAAATTTACCAAACATGTTTCTATTTATTTTTTGTTCCGGAACAAGTTTACCAAACGCGTTTTTGTTCAGAAATTGTTCTCGGAACGAAACATTTTTTTCTATTTACGTTCCTGGAACAATTTTAAACGAAACGTTACCAAACGCGCCCTTACTTCCCGTGGTTTTCTCTGACCCACATTTCCGTATAGCCATCCATAATTTATTGTGAAATTAACAGTTTATTCCGTATTATGAAAGAATAAATAATAATTGAAAATTATTATGTATCCAATAATGAATTTATAGCATATTACCTAACACTCTCTCGTGATGAATTGTGAAAATTGATCTTTTTAATTAGGTTTTTGTCTAGAGGTGCAAATTGTAAATCTTCAAAGCTCAGGATACAAATTTAAATTGCTTGTAAAAGGGTGATAATGCGTTTTGAATATTTCCACAACATTTTAATAATCAATTTGCCATTTCTATCATTAATAAAAGAATTTATTAATGAGTGCCTTGAGAGTTGTTGAAAAAAAAACCCCTATTCAAAGAAATATTGCAATTTGCAATACTTTATCTCTCTCGAGTCATGGGTGATTAATGCATCGAAAAAATTAAAATATTCTATTATAAAGTATATTTGATAAAGGCCTCGGATATTCGTTAATAAGGCTCATAGGAACCAACAACTTTATTTGTTTTTAAGTTCATGGAAGCATCAAGTTATCCATTCGTTTACTTCTGTGATATGAAATGATTTGCCGTGCATACAATACAATCTCGATAAACCTTTATTTGGAAATATATCCATCTAAAATCCAATACATTGATCCCTTTAAAAAAAATCTTTATTTGGAAGTATATCCATCTAAAATCCAATATATTTATCTTCTTTCCTTCTTATAAGTTTTTCCCTATTTCGTCCTTATTTTTTCCACTTTCAAGGTTGTCCTGTATTCTGGCGTGTGCCGATTCAGAGACCCTCCTCACACCAAAAGCCTTAACCACCAAGGATTTCACCGTCCATCTCTCTCTCTCTCTCTCTCTCTCTTTCTCTCTCGCTATATAAACACGACGAATCACTGTCTGAATCATCATCGTCTCTCCAAAAGGCGTCAAATTTAGTCCGTTTTAGCTACACCCATTTCTTGGAGTTCTTCCAATGGCGGTGGCCGAAGCAAAGGGTCGAGACGGTCCAGACTTCTCTGTGCTGCCCGAAGGGTGCATCGCCACCGTCGTCTCCTTCACGAGCCCCCCCGACGCGTGCAGGCTCGCGTCCGTCTCGTCCATTTTCAAGTCAGCGTGCGATTCCGACGCGGTCTGGGCGTCGTTCTTGCCGCCGGACTGGCGCCCGATGGTCTCACGGAGCGCTTCATCGCTGAAGGAGCTCTACTTCAGCCTCTGCGACGACCCAGTTCTGGTCGGCGATGGCAAAATGGTAAGTCTCCCCCGTCTTGCCACCTTAAACCGACTCTTCCTATTCTTTTTCTATTTTTATTATTTTCTTTGCAGATTGAGGGGGTGATATGCGATGACTGTTCTTCATGTTAGATTTTACTGAATATTGAAATGTGATTCATGCGATGTGCTGTCGCCTGCATGTTTCGAAACATTGCGAATTTGGCTTTGTTCTTTCATTGTCTGGGTAGTTTAAATGAAAGGCGGTGTCATCAGCACATGTTTCTTGGCCTCTTCCCGCCTTAACCGAGTGAGTGCATTTTGTTTCTTCGAGGAGAAGCCACTGTCATATAATAATCATGCTGCGGCTTCCGTTGGACATTTTTCTTTTGCACACAGCCGCGATCTTAATGTGAAAGGTCGATTGAATTGTATGGACCGACTCATGGTCTACGTCCACAAGATAAAGAATGATAAATGAAGGGTGAAGAAGAAATAAATTATCTTTCATCTGAAAATGACAAGATTCAAATGGTTGGAGCAAAGAATGGATGGATATATTGGATCACTCGATATACAGTGCCAATAACATGAAGATTATTCCCACTGTTGATATGGTACCTTGATTGATGACCACTAATGCAACGCATCTTTTGGGGAGATGCTTTACGATTATCTGCTACCTTATTGCCTTTAATTTTCAATTAATTGCTCCAGATCCTCCTGAACTTTGTCATTATTGCTCATTAGCCCCAAACTTTATTTTGGCACCGTTGAATAGTCGTCGCTCGTCATGTAACTTTAAAAAATTACAGATTACGTCCCAATTTTTATTTCTTTGTTGCTGTGGTCAGTTTCCGTCTGCACAGCTGGAAAGTGCTACCAAAAAATGGATTAACTCTATTCTTTTGATCAAATTAGCCTCTGCTGAATTTTCTTGACTTCATCGATCATGTATCTTCTCTTTTTTGGTTAACCACGGGATGGACATTTTTTGGGATAAAAAAAGATCATGATAATTAGGAAGAGCAATTTCATGCAATATTTAATGCCTCTATTGATAGAATAACTAGCGACTGATTTTTGCATAATTTGTAAATTGACAAAATCTTCAGGGGTCATTATGAAATGGTTCTGAAGTTGAGGTGGTTTTCAACAAATATCTCTTTTATTTTCTTCTGGTCAAATCTCATGTTATCGCTTTTGTTTAACGTGAAATTTGTTTTCCTACTTCAAAGTTTGGCGAAAAAGACAATAAACAACTTTCGCTTAAAAAGGCCAAGAGAAAGACTCACACTATTTTATTGGAAAGGCGACAGCACAGATGGTGGACTAAGTGCCAAGCTTTATTTCGTTGCGCAAACTACATCTGCTAAAAATCGAATCTTGTTTTCTCAAAATGACATCCGCCGGGGTTCTTGTTGCTTATGTGAATCCAACATGCTTTGCAGAGCTTTTCGCTGGACAGACACAATGGGAAGAAATGTATTATTCTATCTGCGAGGGCCCTCTCTATAACCGGGAATGATAGACTTATCATGCGATCTGAGAGAGCCCTGTCTATAACAAGGGATGATACTCAGAGTTACTGGTCTTGGAATCACATGCCCAACTCCAGGTAATACATTATTTCCTCCACTCTCCCACCTTCATGAAGAAAATGGGCCTACATTAATTTGTTTGTCCCAAATTAAAATCTCTTGTATTTCTCCCTCAAGGTGATGATCGTATGGAATGTCCTTGTGAATTAACAGGTTTAGAGAAGTTGCTGAACTCATCAAAGTATCATGGCTCGAAATCAGAGGCACGATTAGTTCTCGCATGCTGTCGCCCAGAACCCTTTATGCAGCGTATTTAGTATTCAAATTTACCCACAAGCGTAATGGATTTCAAATGCGGGCTTTCGAGGTTGGAGCTGGATTTGCTGGTTATGAAGTGGGTAAACGCTCTGTATATTTATCCAGAACGAAGAGATCGAGTCTGTGGTATGGGATCAACCGCCCTCCTGTCTATATTCCACTAGAATCTGATGAGGGGGATGATAGTTATCCTAAAGAGAGACGAGATGGGTGGTTAGAGATAGAGTTAGGTGAGTTCTTGACGGAGGATGGACAAGATGGGGAGGTTGAAATGAGTGTTGTGGATGCGAAGGGTAATAGATGTTTGGTTGCGCTGGTTGTGGAAGGGATCGAAATTAGGCCCAAAGACGGGAAATAAAAGTGCCTTTATGCACGGTATGGGTAAGATTGTATGTACCGTCCCTTGATTAAAAGCTTTTTCAAGCTGTTTTGCCATTGTTCTTTCAATGTTCCCTTATCTAATTTAGTAGCTTTGTACCAAATCAGAAAGCGTGAGCTTGTGATCTATATTGACTTCAATGTTCGTGGGGAAAGCATACGTCATGGAATGCAAATGCATGATGTTTTGATCTGGTTTGCCAAGTTATTAACATGTACACACGCAGAGCGAATGGTTTCTGATCTGGTTTGCGAACGCCCAATGCCTTAACGCGGAAATGATGGAAATTAGATGTAGGCTCAGAGAGACACACTCAAATAGTGTGATCGGTTCTTTTTAAAACATATGCAAAGTGATCCCTCATTTTCCCACTCCAACCACTCACGGACGGGACTATATGATTCCATTGAACTTAGATGTAGTCATAATGCTGTGCAAATTAAAGCAAAGTTCAGTCTTTCCTTTTCAACAAGGAGGAATATTTTAAACAAATCCCAATAATCGATAGTGCTTTGTTTAAAAAAGAAGAAGTTGTATATGGCCAAAAAAATGTTAGGAAAGAGAATACTTGAAATTTGACCTGTACCACTGAAAAAAAAAAGAACAAGCCAATAATAATAAAAAGAGCAATGAATCTCTGGAACTATTTTTTTCTTTACAGTAAAAAGCAGAATGCTCACTTCAAACTGGAGGTGTGCATAAGAACTGGGAACCACTTGACTACCCAAAATCGGATAGGACCAAAACTAGCGGTTTCCATGGGGATTGGTTCGGTTGAGTATTGATCCAATTCCCGGTTCTAGGTGTGGAATCGCATGCCCGCTCGCCCACTTGGAAAAAGAAATTTCATCTCAATTACTTAATTATTCTATAGTTTTTTGACCAAATATATACGTACATATATGCATATTTGTAGTTATTTGACATTATTGATTAATTTTGCCTCTTGGATGTGTAATAGGATTAACCTCTTACCTTCTTCTTCTTTTCATTTTAATAATCCATTTACTTACTTTATCAACCAAAACAAAATAAACAAACGTAGTGGAAGGAGAGAGCTAATTGAAGATGTCCATAAGAGCCAACGGTTCGTTTTAGTCTCTCCTTAGCCATTTCCACGATTAAATTAGGTTGACATTGAAAAAAGATGAATTAAGCGATTAATCTTTTAACTTCTATGGAGGTTAGGACTTTTAACATGGAGTCTAATTCTCTATATGTTTTCGATGTTGGGAAAGCTTAAGAGGATCACACCATGACTTTCGAGAAATTAAGTTTTTAGCTAACAAGTATTGTCTATTCGTTTTGCCTTATAGCTTTCAATCTTTAATTAAAATCAATAGCTCGCAATCCAATTCAAATATAAGACCAAACAAGCTTTGTAGGGACTGGAGATCAGTTCTATGGACCCACTCGAGAACTGGACTAGATTGGCAGTTTGGTTCCTAAGTTAGATCTATCAAATAAACAAATGAATCTCGATTCCAATTTTTCTAAACCGATCTTTAGTGAGTGGTTCTCGGTTCCAAGGTGAGAACCACCTACCTAAACAATACTCACTCCTGTTCCAAATAGAAATATCTCTAAATCAACATGATGAATAGTAGGTAAGAGAGAGAGCATCGTTTGTTTGTTCGAAGCTCATGACTGCTATTGGTGACTAATGGCCGGCAGATTAGGGCTAAGATGGAAGATGCAGAGGTTGCACTCCGTTCGTGTGGGAGGGTGGATGGAAGAATAGAATAACGATTGGCATGGAGGAAAGGACAAAGGATAAGTGAGACTGTGAGGACGAAGAAAGAAAGAAAAACCCTAACTTTAGAAAGAAAAGAGACAATTCTCATTGCAACTAAGTAATAAAAAGGTAATTTTTTAAGTATAAAAAGGGTACTTTTTTCATATATATGAAATAAGGCAGGATAGGACAGTACCATATCTTTTATCTATTCCCATCCCTATCTTAGGACAAGGAACAACCATTTCTTCCCCATTCCCGTCACTCGCCTCGCACTGAGTGGGGCAGTGCAGCCTAGGCCCTAAATGAGGCCGACTTGACGAGTTCCGGCAAGGTGGGGACACTTTTACCATTATTTAAGGCTTTATATGTTTCGTAAAAAATAAAAGATTTGGAAAATATTTTCATAAAAATATTTCTCACATCACTTACAAAATGAGTGAATAAAAATATTTTCATTATTCACGAGAATATTTAAACATATATTGTTGTTGATAATTCTCCGTTTGTTTCAAAGAAAATGTATCATCTCTAGAAAACATTTTCTAAAAAGTCATTTATTGGAAAAATTACTTTACTTTCCGGCGTTTGGTTAAGATCTAAAAAGACGCGGAAAATATTTTTTGTCATTTGAAAAAGGAAAATATGTTCAAGTAATTATATAAAACAATCATTTTTTCATAATTTTTTTTTTATATTTTTATTTTTATTTTAAAAAAAATTATTAAGGCTTCACTTGTTTCACTTGAATTTTCCAGCTTTTGGTACATGGAAAGTAAACCATTCATAGGAAAAACAATTTCTCTCAAATAATAGGGATTGACAATGCCCGAGTTTGCTGAATATGTCAATCTCCTGAGTTCTTTGGACGCAGAGGACGATTCGGAGCCGCTAATGGAGCTTCGGGAGGTGACGGTTCATTAGACAACCGAGCGAGAGAGAGAGAGAGAGAAGTCGTTTTCCAGGATAGAGAGAGCGGTAGAGGATGAATCGAAGCCGCCAATGGGGCATCGATAGGTGACGGTGGGGTTCGGGGAGGTGACGATGTAGGCTACCATCAAGTGGAGGCAGAGGCAACGGCAGCATGGTTCATGAGTAGGGAGGTGCCTTGGCAGCGGAAATAGAGAAAGAGCAAAGCAGAGGTCGTGAAGAGGGAAGGGAAAATCTGAGCATCAATGGAGAGGTACCGAGGGTGATTTTTTTTCTATCTCCATAATGGAGCTAATTTAACAGGGGAGAGAGAAAGAGAGTTTGCGATAAATTTTGAATATTTTTCCCCATGGCTCGAATTGACACGTGTCAGTCACTAATTGGTTTCTTATATATCTCACATAGCATATTAACCTCAACTAGTACTTTCTTCATATCCTAGAGTTTAATGATGTAGGTAGGCCGCCAACCTATAGATATCTTACCTAAAGACTAAATTTCATTGCCCATTTAATAGATCTAAGGAATCTCCTTAGATTAATGATATGGCAAACTCTTGTCTACGTTATTTTTTCATATCTACCAATATTTTTGCTAGTAGGCATTATATCTTCTTGAAATCCTTTGAATTCATAACGGTATTAGGATGTCATGAATTTGAGTGAATTGTTACACTATTGAACAGTCTTGATCAACGTACTTTCTTTTCTTGATCATTGAATTCTATTTAATATGCAATCGATGTTATTTCAAGGTTTGGCCTTTTAATCTCGCACTAATGGTTAATGTTGTGTGTTGTGCTCTCTTTGCTAACCGTCTTCAGCATATCAACTTTCTTACACAAGTCCAACGAGATGATTTATCATGTTTTCTCCTTATTTAAAGGATCACTGTTACTAGAGCGGAATTTCAACGTAATTTGTCATAAATATCTCTTATGAAACATTTGCGAGTTCGATCCCCCTCCATCCACCGAGTGCAACCAATTCCTCATGAGCCACTTGCCTAGACAAAACCCATGACTTAAATGGGGTAGCGGGGAGTTTATGGATCTCATTGAATGGTTGGACAAAACCCAAATCAAACCCGTAAAAAAAAAAAAAATCTACAGTTCAGCACGATATTATACATAATGTATTACATGTGATTTTTCTTTTTGGCTCAAAATGGAAGCCAAGAACTTAGATTGAGAATGAACAAATGAAGTTTTAAAAAAATCTACAGTTCAGCGCGATATTATACGGATTTTTCTTTTTGGCTCAAAATGGAAGCCAAGAACTTAGATTGAGAATGAACAAATGAAGTTTCGCTCAAAAAGAGCGAGTGAGAGAGGTCCCACCGGGAGTCGAACCCAGGTCGCTGGATTCAAAGTCCAGAGTGCTAACCACTACACCATGGAACCTCACTTGTGTGCGCGAGTTGAGATATTAACATCTAATTAATAATTAAGCTTTTGTCCCTTGCAGTTGTCTAAGATGCGCGATGATTTGCAAAAATTAGACGGAATTTGGTACGGATACTTTCTTTATCTTTGTGAGTAATCGTATCTCGATAGGGTCCAAGGAGATGTAGTTGCTCTAACTTTGTTTTTTTCTTTTTCTTTTTTTTTACCATATGGCCTTGGTCTCACAAGGCTGCGTTTGTTTTGTATTTTTTTTTTTTTTTAAACACTTTTTCTGTTTTTGTTCTTTTGTTAAAAACAAAGAAAAGAAAACAAAGAAACACAAATTTTGTGTTTCTTGTTTTCAAACACTTTTTAGAAATACTTTTTTCTTTTTCTTTTTCTCTTATTTTCTTGTTCTTTTTCTTTTGGTGGTCGCGGCCTCGGCGAGGCCGGCGACCAGCCGCGAGGCCGGCGGCCTCGCCCGGCCACGGCGAGGCCGAGGCTCGCCGTAGCCTGGGCGAGGTCGGCCTCGCCATGGCTAGCGAGCTCGAGCTCGCCCAGATCCGGCGAGGCCGACCTCGCCCGGCGGCGGCGAGCCTCGGCCTCCGCCGAGCCACCGCCGAGCGACGCCGAGCCGGCGGTGGCTCGGCGAGGCCGAGGCTCGCCGGCCGGGCGAGGTCGGCCTCGCCGGATCTGGGCAAGCTCGAGCTCGCCCGACCATGGCGAGGCCGAGCTCGCCCGACCATGGCGGCCGAGCCTCGCCGGCACAGCGAGCTCGATCTCGCCCGGATCCGGCGGCGAGGCCGACCTCGCGGCGGCGGCCGGGCGAGCTCGATCTCGCCCAGATCCGGCGAGGCCGACCTCGCATCGGCCCGGGCGAGCCTCAATCTCGCCCAGATCCGGCGAGGCCGAGCTCGCCCGGCGGCGGCGAGCCTCGGCCTCGCCGGATCGGGGCGAGCCTCGTCGCCGCCGGGCGGTGGCCCGGCGGCCGCGCCTCGCCCGCCGGCGGGGCGAGCTCGGCCTCACCGGATCAAGGCGAGGCCGAGCCCTCGCCGCCGGTCGCCAGGCCAAAAGAAGAAAAAAATGAAAAAGAAAAAAAGGAAAAATAAGAAAAAAATAGAAAAATAAAAGAAATAAAAAAAATTATCCAAATTTACCAAACATGTTTCTATTTATTTTTGTTCGGAACAAGTTTACCAAACGCGTTTTTGTTCGAGAAATTGTTAAGAAGAAACACTTTTTTCTATTTACATTCCTGGAACAATTTTTAAACAAGTAAACGTTAAACAGCGCTCTAATTCTCCACGTCGAAGCTTGTGGAGCCTATGCAAACATTTAAATTCTAATAAGAGAAAGCATGCGCGAACATTTATAGCTATTATTTTAACCATAATAGAAAAGTCACTATCGATGTAAAAAAAAAAAAAAAAAGGAGGAATATATTAACACTAAAATGGGATGTTTTGATGAGAAAAAATAGTAGAATAATAAGTCATTAGACAATAAATAGGGTATCCTCGTACCCACATTCAGGTAAAATTATTTCATGCTTAGTCTTTTTACAAGGCGCCCCTATAAAAAAGTAATCCTGCAAATTCGTCTCGTTACGCGAGTGAATGAGAAACACATTTGAGTCAATAATACTTTTTTAACAAATAGGACACAAAAGGGGTGGTGGCGCAGTTGGCTAGCGCGTAGGTCTCATAGCTTCTGAGTTATCCTGAGGTCGAGAGTTCGAGCCTCTCTCACCCCATTCCCCCTTTTTCCTATTTATTTGTTTTATTTTTTTGTTATGGTAAATGGTTTGCGAAATACACGACCAAAACTATCCCACTGCAAATACCAAATCAGCTGGTTTTGACGATGCCGGTACATTCCTATCGCAATTTATGCCCGTTTGCCCTTATTAGTAATTTTCAGTTATGTCTGCAAAGTAACATTGGTGTCAATGTATGGATTGAATTTAGTTTGCCATCTCATACTTGGATTTTCTCTGGCTTTTTTATGTTGGGACGTGCATTCAATGAATATTTTTTTATGTTCTTTGTAACAATAAGGTGTTCGAACTCTCCAAGCATTTGACTGACCAAAAAAAAAAAAAAAAAAAAAACTCTCCAAGCATTTATTAACTTCTCATCAAGTAATTATGACTGTTTCTGTCATTCTAGATATACTGAGCGATCCCCATATAATAAAAAAAAGTGTGGTGATTTCGAGTCGAGGCCTTTAAGCGTGCGAGAAGGACACAACCGCCATTTAAGTCATCATTCCGGTCTGATTACCAGTTGAGCGGGCAATCGTCTTCCTTGTTCACTAAAGCATTGGTTGGTCGACAAAGCTAGTTGCAGAAGCTTGGGCTGGACAGCACATGCCAGGTCGTTGGGCCAAAGCCCATCATCGCAAAACAAGACTGCTTTGGGCCACCACCTATGTAGCACCGACACGGACACGCGACACGCGACATGACACGACACGACATGACACGCCGACACATCATTTCCAAAAAAATAGAGAATTTCGACACGTTTTAACACGTTATATATTAAATATATACTTTTATATATAAATGCAAAAATAATAAAAAAAAGAGCATATAATTAATTTATACTAAAAATATTAATCTAACATTTGTTAATATCATTCATTGTTTTAATTTGATAGAGATTAAATGAGAAATTCAAAAATTGCAAACACAAAAGAGTAAATTTGAAGGAACGTGTCTTGTTAATATCATTCATTCTTACACTTGTCAGAGATTAGTGAAATTTCTTATGGTCCCAGATAAAGTTTGGAGTTTATAATATAGAGTGGCTTGGAGCTCCTCTACAAAACAAGGTTTGAGAAAAATAAAAATCTAGGACAAGAGAAATAACTAAATTCACCACAGAAAATGTGAGAGATAACTTGCAAGCTACTGACATAGACCAAAAAAGATAACTCACAAGCGACGCCTGTGAGAGGCAGAAAGAAGTAAAAGAAAATCGCAACTTTAAGTCTACAAGGGTGGCGGAGCGACACTAGCAAGAAGAGGGACGTTCCATCGTCACTCATGGGAAGGTCAAAACATATAAGTGAGAAACTTGAGAGTGAGAATTTTTTCTTTCCCCTTTATTTTTGTTATTTTCATTTTTTTATATATTTATATTTTGACTCCTCAAGTATTGAATTTTTTTAAAATTGACCCCGTGCATGTCGGAATTTCGGACTCGCGTGTCGGAGCGTGTTGGAAAGAGTTGACCAAGTATCAAATTTCCCGACATTCGTTGACCGCGTGTCGGAACGTGTGTCGAACGTGTCGGACACGTGTTGGAATGTTGGACACGATACAAAGGTTTTGGAGAGTGTCGGTTTTTCTTAGGCCACCACACAGCGTCAACATTACCGACTCAACGTTGGTCAACGTCCAGTGCCATGTCGCAACGGCGGATCATTGTACAGAATCCTTTCCCCCGGTTGGGAATTTTCTAGTTGCAGCCAAGATGGTGCTCCTCAAGAACCCCAATTCAAGATATCACTTGATTCACAACATTCTATTACGGGCGTGCATGACAAAATTTTTAGAACATAAATCAATTTTTTTATCAGAAATTGATTTTTCAAATTTTATTCCTTGGATGAGTTTTTGGACAAAGAAACGTATTTGATAACAACTTAAAATTTTTGTTTCTGGAATATAAATTTGTTTAATAACAGAATAAAATTTCTATTTCTAAAGAGGCGGCGGCTTGCATCGTCCAATATCTAACAGCGAGCATCTACGAGCAGCGACGAAAACGAATGATGAGAAGAGTCTTCATTTTCCATTTTTATTTCTAAAATAGAAGAGCTATAATTTTAATTTCTGATTTCTGCTCCAGATTCACTTTTGGAATAGAAATTTATTGCAAAAATAGATAAATGAAATTGCGTTACTAAATAACTTTATATTCCAAACTTATTTGAGAAGTAGAAAAATAAAGAAATAGAGAAACAGAAACTTTGTTATGCATGTCTCTATACAACTCTTTTGAGGGCATGTATGTAGCAAACTTTGGGAATTTGAATAGGGAAAAATGACAAAGAGGGCCATATTATTCTGGCATGTTCAAGTGGATCCATGGACGGGTCACGATCAAAGCCTGTGGGACCTGCTACAGCAATGGGTACACACCTTGGGTCCAAAACCCATGTCGTTTTGCTTTGGGTTTTCTTCACCTTCTGAATTTATTTATTCATTTATTTTTCGAGGGAGTGCTTTCTGTGTGGTGGACATGTGCCACAGCTGGGCGGACTCTCCTCATTGTACCGTATCTCCCGCTGCTCCAACGACAGCGGAGATGTCCAATTTTCACATGTCCCTATAACACGTGTCCTCTTGTCAATCGCCCAATCCACATTATTACTGGACCGTATTTCTTTTTTTAATATTTGTCAAAATGAGAAAAATATTGGGCCGTTGTAATTAGAGGAGTAGTTTTGTGTGGATGCATTTGTTCTCTCTCTCTTTTTCAAGATAATCAACAAAATGAAGTTGTTTTATTCTTTCTTGAATTGATGAATTTTTTATTTATTTATAAATATTTAGTTTCACTTTGCCTAGCTTTCCTATTAAAGAGTGTCATGCCTTTAACAACCGATGTCAAAGTACATGACCCAATTGAATACATATTAAACTTCAATTGTCAGTCATGAAATCACATCTCAGAGTTTTATCATAACCTCTTTACATATTACCCATTAATAATTTTGTGATCATAAATCATTTTTTCTTGAGATAAGACGTTTCATCACGTTAACTATTTGATACGCGCAACGATAATAGATCTTTTGTCATTAGAACTGATAATTAGGGGGCAGACGGCTCTGGTTGAGTCACGTCGAGCTCCTTCGCAAGAGTACAAAGCTCTAAACTTGTTTTGGAGCCATGGTCTCGGGAGAAAGGAGCAACCTCTTCCTGCCGAGTGCCACGTTCAACAGGGGACCACAGTCAGCAAATCTGGTGTCCATGGTTTTATACCGTGCATGCCTCATTTTTTTTTTCTCGTGAAAATGCTTTGGAACCTCAAAAAATGATCTCCACAAAGCGCGAACTACAGCAGGGGGAGACGTGGTCGCTCTATTCGCCCGTCGCTAGATCTCGCAACCATATCCTCAATATCTCTATCGTGCAAAGCTCAAGCCCCTCCCCCCCTCCCCTCTCCTCATATTAAACTAACCATCCCCCATTTTCAGCACATTCCCAAAAATATCAGTAGACAGAGAGCGTTTGTGTGTGTGTGTGTGAGAGAGAGAGAGAGAGAGAGAGAGGGAGCTGCAGAAGAGAGGATGGCACAAACCATGATGCTCATGCCAAGTGTCTCCGGACACTCGGTGGACTTGAGGACGCCCGATCGTCTGCTCCAGTTCCAGATCCAAAGACTGAGGCCTACCTCATCTTCTTTCTCGCGGAGCCTCCTGTACAACCCGCTTCCTTCGCCTGCGGCTTCTTCTCATCGCTCCTCTCCAGTTTTCGCTCTCTTCAAGTCCAAGACCAAGGCCCCTCCTAAGAAGGTCCCTCTCTCTCTCTCTCTCTCTCTTCCTTCTCTTTTCGCTTGTCATGTTTGAATTTGGTTTATAGAGATGAGGGTCTGAATCTTGAACGCGAATCTTGTTCTGGGCTTTGTGCTGTTTTTTTTGTGTGGTCGATAGGTGGTGAAGGAGAAGCCGAAGGTGGAAGATGGCGTTTTCGGGACGTCTGGCGGGATTGGTTTCACCAAAGAGAACGAGCTCTTCGTGGGTCGTGTCGCTATGATTGGCTTTGCTGTGAGTTCCCTCTCTTTTTCTTCTGCTCTTGCTCAAAGTGATTCGGCACTTTCCAGTACATGCATGAGCATATATGTCTCTCTTGATGACCGACCGAGTTCTAGAATTGAATTGAGAGGTGGCTTTTAGCATTTTACACGGGTTATCTTGGCTCTGACAATGGAAAACCGTGGTATACTGCGATTGTTTAATGGAGTTGATTTCATGTCGAGATGGTAAGTATAGGTCAGTGACGTTGAAAGACTGTATATTAACCATTCTGGCTAGTACAATGGAGGATACTCGGTAGGTTCATTGTTTTCCGTTTATTCTCGTTTTTCCTTTTTATGGCAGCTTCAGCATATAAGTTATTAACAGGACAATATTCGGCGTAGGCAAGGTTAAAATAGCAAAATGGGGAGAAAAAAGGGGTAGTCGTTTGGGGTTCAATATGCTAATCAGTGTAACTACATAGTTCCGGGGCAATGCAACATGTATCGCTTACTACGAAGCATTTTACTAATTGGCACAACAATAAACGTGTGTTATATATGAATAAAGGTTCATCTTTTCAACACATGAAAATTACCCACATTCTATGAGCGTGACTTCAAAACCGCTCAACAAAAGTTCGTCCCATCATTCAGTGGATACGCAGTTTGGAAAAGTTTTACATTACGTTTAGCATCTCTTATAGTGCTATCCTTTGTCGGACTGCCGAGAATTAAACAAAGAACTTTTGCCCTACAGGATTAATAAGTTAAAAGGTAAAAGTAAATGAGTATATCTTGTCAGGCGTATGCACACACACACACACACACTCATAAGACTTTCCCAATGTGCAATGCATCATATGAAGTCTTTGGAAACTATGTTCAGGCATCCTTGCTAGGTGAGGCAATTACAGGGAAAGGAATTCTTGCACAGTTGAACTTAGAGACTGGTGTCCCCATTTATGAGGCTGAGCCTCTCCTGCTTTTCTTCATCCTCTTCACATTGCTTGGAGCCATTGGAGCTCTCGGAGACCGTGGACGGTTCGTTGACGACTCGGCTGGGATCGAGGGGGCCGTGATCCCTCCCGGAAAAGGTTTCCTCTCGGCACTAGGTCTTAAGGAAGGAGGTATGTAGCGGCATCTTTCTGTTTTATTTGTTTTTAACAGTTTGGCAGGTGGGGATGATTTGGAATGAAAAATCGTGCTTATTCCGCTATGATATCTTTGACGCGTCCACTAAAATAGTTAACTAATTTGGAGAATTTACGGATTCCATGAACACAAAAGTGTGCTTAGCTCCTGAAAATGTTTGCTGTCATCTCGTGTGCAAGGTCCATTGTTCGGGTTCACAAAGGCGAATGAGCTCTTTGTCGGAAGATTGGCTCAGCTCGGGTTCGCCTTCTCTTTGATCGGCGAAATCATCACTGGAAAGGGAGCTCTAGCTCAGCTAAACATCGAGACTGGAGTGCCCATCAGTGAAATCGAGCCCCTCGTGCTGTTCAATGTCCTCTTCTTCTTCATCGCTGCGCTGAACCCTGGAACGGGCAAATTCCTGACCGACGAGGATTTAGAAGATTAAGACAAACCTTCGGGCACAGAGTGTGGTGTTATTCGAAATTTGTAAGTCTTGATAATACTGTTAACTGAAGCAGTCGTTTACAGCATCTCTGAAGAGCCGATAGTACGAGCCACATTTGAAGTTCCCTCAGCCCTCAATTTCACTGGGTTGGTCAAAGAGTTGCATTAATCGTAGGGCATGAAAAAATACACGATTTTCAGAAAGCTATCTAAGTAAAAGCTTCGACTTTCTGGCGCTCTTCAGATAGTTCCGGTCATAATTTGAAATCTTGGAGTATCACCTCTCCATCTCGAATTTTACCAACACCAACTAAAGGCTAACATTCGATTAATTGTAGAAAACGACTAACAGAAAATGAAGTCGAAGCCTAATGCACCAGTATCAGACGTGCGCTTCTGCTGGTGACAAGATGCTGTCGTACTGGCAAAACGTCGGGGCATCAAAGATTTCGAAGACCACGATTTTGAAGTACGAGGTTTGCCCAAAATCACTGGTAATCATCAGTAACTAAATGAACCTGAAGAGCCACTAGGGACTGCGAGGCTACAACTAGAAGTAAAAGTGAGAAGCCACATGAGAAAGACTGAGTTGGCTCATATTATGAAAATATGAAATGTTCTGCATTGATAAAAGCTCCTCCTTTGAACCAAAAACAAAAAAAGCTCTTCAGGAAAAACTGAAAGCTAAGTTAACCTATGATGACGGTCAATCAATCTGTAATCATGGATGAAAAATCCACATACAATCTACAAGTCAGAATAAGGCAAAAAGGAAAAAAGAAAATTACATCGACAGTACTTAGACATGAATCAATGCATCAGCTAGGAGCAGATCTTCCATCAGCTCCATCTTGTGCGTTTTCACGGGAAGCTGTGCCTGTGAACATCTCCATAACACTTCTCAATGCCCCTGATATATCCTCAGGCATGTTTTCACCCACATTCAGATTGATGTTCCCACCAATTCTTATCTCAGGCCCGGTAAGTTCAGGGTCACCACTCCCTTCTCCTTGGGAATGTTGTTCTTGTCCTTGGTATGCAGTTGAACCCCAGTTTGAGAACATGTTAGACAAGTTCACAGGAATGGCATTAGGGTCAAGCGGGAAAGAACCAAATGGAGGTGGAGCAGCCCGACTTTCTGATCCACTGGAAGATTGGCTGTTAGATTCATTCCCAGCCATATTCATGAACATGTTAGCAAAATTTGCAGGAATAGTGCTAGGATCAAAAGGAAAGGATGTAAAAGGCGGTGGAGTAGGATGGCTTCTCGATCCACTCGTAGATTGGCTACTAGATTCTTCTCTAGTATGGTTAGACGAACTAGCATCCCGCTGCAGCAAAGGCCAAGATTATTCTTAGTAGATGTAAAATAAAGTTTAACGGTACAAAAAGCGGCTTCAAATGACAATGAGCAAAGACATGAAAGTAATGCTGGTAAAAGGAACCTAGAGAGGTACACTAAGCTACTCCAAACAAGCATCCAGAAAGCACTTTGCATAAGCTGAGAAGATGATTAGAGCACAAATATTAAAACCAATACACCCAAGTAGCTTGTTGCACCTCATGGAAATTGAATCATGGAAGTGCTAGAAGAGAGAACTTTATGATAAGACCAGGTCATTGACAGAAGCACTTCCCGGGGCAGCAGGCAAGAAGCAATCGATTGCCAAAGTTGGCAAAAACCATATCTTCACTCACTACATTATATCTCCTCATTGCCAGGGAGCCAATACTCAACACTGAAGAACCAATTGAGAGGGGCACTTAACTTAGACAGACCAGGATAATGGAAAATTAGAATTTCATATTACCTGGTTACGTTCTCTCCACCGCAATTCTTCCAATTTCTGCTCGGCAACCTATAGTCCAACAGGATATTGTTAGAGAGAGAAAGTGGGGGGCAGAGAGAGAGGGAGGGGAGAGTGGGGGAGGGAGAGCTAACCCAACCCGAATATTCTCTTTGACAAATTCATTGTTTGGATCGAGTTGCAACACTGCATATGTTATGCAACATTGATCAATAAAATGTTGAAATAAAACAGATAGAACACACTCATTGACCAATAATGCCATTCACCAGCAGAAAAATTTGAGTGAGACATTAACCTAACAGAAGTCCAAGTATTCTTTTTTTTTTTTTTAGATGATAAGGAATTTATAAAATTAGGAGAGCATGGCAGCAATACAGGAAGCATATAATCAGACATCACATAAGGCAGTCCAAGAAGTTTTAACAATATGTCACACTGGCACGGTCAAGGAATTGCAGCTCTTATCCAAACATTTGTCATTTCATCGAAGGGAAAATATAGAGAACAATCACTTGAGCATTGATGAGACACCAAGTTACATCATGCCTCTTTTGATAAATAACGAATTTGCATATATTTAAACTATTCAGTGAATCCAAATTCTGAACACCTCCTGCCATTAAAATACTAGGATCCAATAAATGAATATAAAATGAGAACACTGAGGACTGATGGGTGTAAAAGGAGTATTGAGCCTACCTTTCTTAAAACCTTTATCAATAGAGTCAGCATACTTCCCCAGAGCAAAATATGCTGTACCCAAACGGCTATATGCCTTTGAATAATTTGGGTCAATCTCTAGAGATTTATGACAGTCTTTGATTGCATCATCGTACTTGCCAATCTGAGTATAACCAGCCGCCCTGTCAGGTATTTAGATAATTCATTTAATCAAGAGTGACAAGAAGTTACCCATGGGATACCCTATATGGTGCTTTTTCCCGATCACTTATCATAGTTAAATTCCAGTTCAACAAAATATTCAAGCCACTCCAGCATTTTTATTTCTCATGTGAGTAGTTCTTCCAAACAAGCCACTTCAGCATTTTCTTGACCTAAGTTGAATTGTTTGCATTCTCCGTCTGTTAGCATTCAGAACTCAAATTTCATTTGAGAGAGATTCCAATTTCTTGCAACCAAAATAATGCCACAGGAAAATTCATTATCTTGAGTCTATATTACTACTTTAACTCCATGAACAAAACAACAGAAAATAAGGTGTGGGAAACTTAAATGGTAACCAGCCAGTATGCCAAACTCATAGACAAGAACACAAGTAATCCATCCTATCAAACAATTAAATGATGTTTTAAATGGTGGTTGTTCATGAGAACATCCAATTCCCTGAAAAATCTTGCCCTAACACAAGCCCTGCTACCACTGAAATTCATAACATGATTATGTCAAAATAGCTACAGAACTATTACATGCATTCGGTCAAAAAATAATTTGTTGAGAACATCTTATGCATTACCACATTCACAATCCTCTAACAGTGTCCAAAAGCCACATGTACTAGAATCACAAGGTACTGCCTTTGGCAGCATATTATGCAATACTAATTTTAACAATTGAAAAGCAACAGGAACATAGTTACACAACAATATAATCTCATAAGTATTGCTGCACCTGTTACTGTAATAGACAGCATTATTTTCACGAAGTGCAATGGCACAAGTGTACAACTCAATTGCATCAGCATATAGCTTTGACTGCATGGCCTTGTTGCCTGAGGAAAAAAAAAGTCACAACAGCTTGTAACTAGCTCCAAAACCACATCATTCCAGTCAGTTTAATATTAATTATGGATCACTAGAGACAAATAAAACAGGGCAACGTATTTTTATACTCTCCCAAGTGATACTCAGTCTCTCTTGCTAGCTCTCGTATCTAAATCGGAAGGATAAAATTAATATCAACTTTCAAGTTCTTGCTGTAAACACAAAATATGAGTCAAAATGAGAAAAACTATTATTACCTTGTGATTTCAAGGTCTCTGCCAAACTCGTTTTGTTGTATTGCTGGCATCTAGATCCTTCCATCTCCTGATAGGTAATGTGAAATATTTTATTGAGAAAAGGTCCAGATGTAGAAAAATAGACAGAATCTAGATCAAGGGGGAAAACCTACGATAATTCGCAAATCAAGTGACCAAGAACAACATATTACTTAAAAGGGAAAATTACAGAAATAGTCATCGAACTTTGGCCCAATGTGCAATGTGAATTCACATACCAAAAGTCTAGGGACCACATTGAACAAATAAAAGTTCAGGGACCACATTGCAACATTGGGCTAAATTTCAGGGACCATCTGTTTCATTTTCCCTATGTGAAGTGATGATAAATCAACTCCTAGGTCGCATGCAAGTCGGGTTGCACAATGTTTCCACAAAGAAGTAAAATCAGGTCACACCCGTGTTTTTTAAGCAATCAATTTTACCAAAGTCAACGATGATGCTAATACAAATGTGTTGGTTCGACCCATTCTGTTAATCAAAACCAAACCAGATTTACCTAGACTGGGAAACATGTGAGACTGGTTGAGGGCCAATAGTTCACCAACCAAGGGTAAGCATCATCAAACACTTTCCAAGGAAAATCACATGCATATGATAAAGAATGACTAAATTCATCATGAAGTTTAAATAACTCAATGCAGCTCAAATTCAGGTGAACCTATTCAATGCTACCATAAACTCCCACGAGAAGTCAGTACAACGTACATTTATAGCATTGTGAAATAGGCGAGTCACTTTGTCTAGTTGGCCCATGTCATCGTTCCCATCAGGAGTACACTTGAAAAAATGAACTTTCTCGAGTGCAGCAAAGAATTGCCCAAAGAGCTCATCTTTAGATGATTCTGTCAAAACATGATGTTCTCCTTCTTGAAGCCCATCCTGATCAAGCAAATAATGGAAAAGTAAAGTTAGAGAAAACCCAAAATAGACAAATGTGATAGCGTCATTTCCTTTAAAAATTTTGATTATTAACCCCCTTCCCCAACATATTGAAATTCACAGCCAGCCCCTCTTCTAGTATGAAGAGATGCATCAAGTCTCACAAACTTTACCTGAAATATCAGAAGAGCCCTGAAAAAATTTGATATTGAAGACAGAATTCCTTAGTTCTCACCTTTTAGATTCAAGAATAGATATTTCTGGATGCTCAAAACCTCCTACAACTTAGTAGGAAACCAGGGTGACCTGGGGACCCCCCAAGTGTAGAATTCAGAGCCCCCAATGGATATAGAGGTACCCATAGGTAAGATATCAAAGTAAAGTTGGCTATAAAAGATATCTAGCTTAAAAAAAAAAAAAAAAAAAAAACTTATTAAGGTTCTCTTGTAGATCTATACTCCTGGAAAATACGACAGCACATTCATAAGGAAGAAGTCAATAGGAATTGCAAGAAAAGATCAGCACGACCTTAGATGCCGATGATTTTAGTATATTTGGTCCACTAGAAGTTTGAGCAATGGACGAGCGAGGAACATTCTCAGGAATTCTTCCACTTTGAAGATACGAGTTGCTGTGTTGATGCTCACTCGAATGAAGAGATTTGAACATTTCAACTAGCAAATCAGGTCTAATTTGGTCGTCATCACTAGAAGACAAATCCACCTTAAAGGCCTCCGTTAGGCATTCTTTGGCCACTTCAAGACCTTCAACATTGACTCCGGGCGTGGGCTCAACTATTCCGAAGCAAGAAAAACAACAATCAAACGTGGAAATAAGCTTCGACAGCAATCCTAAGAAACGAGAATTCGCTCATGCGGATGGCGCTCGAACAATAATTCAAAAGGAGAATGGCACGAATTGCGCTCATTCTTGCTTCTTCCCCACAGAACACCATTAAGTTACAGAAAGAAAAAGCAGCATCGGCGTTCTCAGGCCAAACGATCCATGGAAATGCAGACGAAAAGATTGACCGTGTCGTAACTCGACAAGTTCAGGTCGCTCGTTAAGGGGCGCAGGCCACACCTACCTCTACCAAGAAACTTTTTTCTTACAGAAATACAAGAAAAACAACAACAACAACAACAACAAAAAGATTTCTTTTTGCTGTTCCCAGGACAACTCTTGCGAATTGCGCCTAAAGATCGCGTACCGCACTCGCACGGCAACCACCGGCAAATGTCGATCGGAGCGATTATCAGCCGTCGCAAGAGAAGTTATCGACTAAGAATGAGACCGGGGCATATGAAGAAGCAGAAGCAAGACGATTGCGCGCAATATCAATTCAGAGAGAGAGAGAGGGGGGGGGACCAGAGGAGAGGAAGTCGAGGAAAGCTCGGACGATGCGGCGGGAGGTGGGATCGTCGGTCTTCAATCTACCGCCCATCTCTCGCGAGCGGAACCTCAGGCCCCCACGCACTCACAGCGACCTCCCTTCTTCTTCTTCTTCTTCTTCTTCTTCTTCTTCTTCTTGCTGCAGGGGAGAAGCACGGACTGAGCAAGGGACGCAGCTCGCGCGACGCAGAAACTGCGAACCTCCTACTGTCCTAGCGAAAGGATTCGCGCGGATTGACCGGACGGAAACGACATACACGCCCGAACTCGAATCCGCCGATCGGATCATCAGACGGCCTCGCCTCCTGTGGGCCCTCGCCTACGGACGGTACGCAAGCTCCACGGCTGCGATGGCGGGCGGTTCGTCGCCCGATCCGCTAGAGCAGTCTACCTTCCCACGGGCGCACGGTGGTCCCGTCTGCACCCGAGCATGCCCGCAGAAAAATGTTCATGGGAGGACTTTTCTTTTTCTTTTTCTTTTTTCAAAATGGGAGGATTCTAGTCAGTTCAAGAAAAAAGCAAACATTTTCAAAGATATGCTTATTAATTGTCGGCAAGAAAATATGCTCTTTCTTATTTTGTCTAATGATTAATTTATTTTATATTCGCCAATAACTGCTTAACCTAAAAATATATCAAAGGGGGATTGCGATAACATCTTTGCCCGAGGATAAACAAAATAATGAAGTTAGTCATTATTTGAATATATTCTAATATTCTGAATGATTTCACTTGATTAAAAAGTACGCATTATTACATATAATATTAAGAAGATTTTTCTTACCAAACTAAAGGTGAAATTCAAATGGTAAATATTGGGAAGATAAATAGAAATAGGGAAGAAATAATTGGATAAATATAAACGGGACACAAATAAAATTATGCAAATGTTCTTCCTTAAGAGTTAGGATGTTGTAATAACCGTTTGAGTACTTGTAAAGTGAGTCAAGAACATGGAGTTTCTATATCGTTCCCTCTCTTTTTATTTTTCCCAATTTCTAATCTCCCATTATGGAATAAACAACACTTTCGCATTAATATTTATTAGCAGCATACCAGCATACATCAATTAAGAAATATTTAGAAAATTCACAATTATCAATATTGTATGAAATAAGAAAATGTTATGGAAACCAATTAAATTAGTGTAATGTTAAAAAAAAAAAAAAACAATTGATAGGAAGAGTTAAAAAAAATTATTATCTTGAATAATTGTCAAGTTAAAACATTAAGACTCATCAAAATTAATCTTATTTTGGATGACACAAGCACAATGAGTGAAAGATGTAAGAAAATTACTTCTTGCAAGAAGAATGACCAATTTCTTGCAAGTTGCAATTTAGAGTTCTACCTGTAACTCTTGATTGACAAACTTCAAGGGAGAGCTCGTTATTATGGAAAACATAAAAATTAAGAAATATCTTGAATTCAATTAACAAAATAAAAAGAAGCTGCTCTAGAGCAGATCATCAGCAACAATGCAAATCTACAACGTCAATTTAAGGCCACCACGGCATTGGCATCGTCGTGGCGTCCCCTATTTGCAACTACCTGCGATCTCGAGAGGGGATCGCCACGGCTTCGGGTTTAACAGTCCGAGCATCTCTCTTTCTCCGTTTTTTTTTATCTTTTACTATATTCAATCAGGGAGCTTTTTGAGTCTCAGTTAATTTATTAATGAGTTAAAAATGGATTTATCTCAAACTCATTTAAATCCAATTCCAACATATTGTTAAAGTTTTAAGCGACCTTCATTCCACTTGGTCATTAAATATAAGTCAAATCATTAAATATAAGTCAAAACATGAGTCCTATTTTACCAACTATTTTCAAGTGAGTGAACGATAAAGATCCGATTGTTCACTCTTTGATCTTTAATGAGGTCATATCCATCATTGAATCATATCACCATACAAAGACATGCAACGATTCAGCCAATCGACAAGTGATTCTCCAAGATAATTAGTAACTATGGGAAAATTACAAAAAAAGTCATAAATCTATTGTAATTGTACCAATTCAATCCTAATTTTTTTTTAACTAATTTAATCCTAAAACATTTTACAATTGTGTCAGTTGAATCTATCCAGCCAAAATTGGTCGATGCTAACATGGATGCCGACTAAGAATAGCTAACTAACAAATGCTGATGTGATAATTTTTTAATATTTTTTTGAATTTTTGAATTTTTTTCTCTTTTTTTCCCACCTTCTTCCTCGGCAGACCAACACGGCCCAAGGCGAGGGCTAGCGAGGCTCACCCCCGCTGGCCACTAGCGAAGGCGAGCCTCGCCTAGCAATGGTGGCCTCGTCAGCCACCAGCGAGGACCATCGCCAAATTTGGCAACAGTGACCTCGCCGTCACTAAGCGAGACTCGCCTTCACCAGTGATCAACGAGGCTGACTTTGCCGACCGACCAAAGAAAGAAGGTGGGAAAAAAAATTAAAAATTCAATAAAAATTTTAAAAATTCAATAAAAAATATTTAAAAATTACCACATCAACATTCGCCGGCCAATTGTCCCCGGCCGACATCCATGTTAGCACCGACCAGCCAATTTTGGTCAGATGGACTAAATTTGCACAATTGTAAAAAGTTTAGGACTAAATTGGCCAAAAAAAAAAAAAGTTTAGAACTAAATTGACACAATTATAATAAATTTTGGACTTTTTTGGTAATTCTCCCTAGTAACTGCAATGGAGAGTTACTAGCTACAGAATTGAAAAATCACCTTAACTTGTGGAAAATTACCAAACACGTGAAAATAGAGGCTTCTGTAAGAAAATGAATCTTCCATATTGAACTGCAGTTTGAACAAAGCACATGCTGATATGAATATTAACAGTAATCTCAGGTGTAAAAGCAAAGATGTTGGCAAGCCATCTTCAAAAGTTAGGCACAGTGATTGGTTCATACATCGAACTGGTTAAAGCAGCTAATTCCAGGATAAAGTAGCCATGTATTGGACATCCTTCATGGAAATCCTCTAGGACAAGAGGAAATAGAACCGAGCAGCCAATGAACTCTCAAAAAGGAACTCGAGAGCTACAGATGCTTTTGATGTTTTGCTCGACCGGTAATTTTAGACCAGGTGGTTTTGTAAATAATTAAGAGAGATTCAAGACTCGCTTCCAGTAATTACATCCTTCAAGCACCTCGTGAGATCTTACTCCTGGTTTGTTTGACTTTGAAATAAGTCAGACCCAAACACAGGTAGCCACTAGCCAGTACACAAATAATTTCTACACAAGCATTATATATAATATTTTACCTGGTCATTATAAAATGCTATACAAGAACCAAAATGTTTAATGGAACCCCGAACATTCACCAGGATGGCACTTGCCAATTGATTATACTAACTGCTATGCCTGTAGCATTAGATGGCAAGAGCAATTTCCTGATCACCTGAGAGTTCACATGATGACCCAAACTTCTTCCTCTGAGTTCCGCAGCCTAAATGGGGCATACAAAAATTTACAATGCAATACCACATATAAATAATCGTATGATGCTGTAAATTGTCTACAAAGTCAAAGGAATTGCTTCCCACATGAAGAAGCAAAACTATGCACCTTTCACAGTTTAGAGAGAGAACCACAGCAACAAATCTTCCATGGCAAACTATCTGCAGTCACCTTTTAATCAGTTTCTACTCCATTGAGAGACTCCAATCCCAGGTCAAAAACTTGACTGAACTGCATATTTAATGCAGAAAGTTTCCGCTCAAAACTTAAGTACCACTCCACCCATCTTACTAAAACTCCTTGGTAAATTGCCACTGCCTATGATATCATTAAGAATAAGAGTCTCCTGGTTCTTATATTTATTATATCGTGTAAAGAAATCTGAGACCTGTAATTTACATAGTTTCCGGATTTGCATAACAATGCCTCCTTGTCTAGGCATAAACTAGCTGAATGCAGTGGTGTCGTTGCAAGTGTGAGGGCAGCATTATGGAATGTTAACAATAGAAAGACCTTCTTACCTTACCAAAACTATGATGACATCTACAGCAGTCTGGCAGAAAGGCATGCCAGAAACTGAGAAATGCAACAGCTAATCTCTTTCTATCCAACTAGATTAATTAATCCCTTAATTCCACTGAGCAATTAAATATAGTCATGGTGTTAAGGGAGAGAGAATATTAGGAACGAGCCTAGAAAAGATATTCGAAGGGCATAAAAGGACATTAGAAAACAGTAAAGGTTTGTAGAGTCAGCAAGATGTTTCAGCTTTTCAAGTGATGAAATATCTGAATTTTATACCTTGATAAATTCCCAGCACAAGAGATAATAACTTTAACTGTACTGAAAACAGCTAATAAATCTAAAGGTGCTAAGGCTAAAACTTACCCATCCAGCGCTTGATTATCTCCAGGGTTTCACTTTAAGCACATTATTTCATCCTCCTCACTGCCATCCAACATTTCCCGATCTATATAGGGTCAGTAAAAACACCAGGTTACATCTTAGGAAGATCAACGGAATAGCTATGACATATATCTCAGGAAGATAAAAATAATGTTCTTTCGAACTAATGACAAAGAATCTCATCCTTTTTTATGCATTCCAATGGTTAAGCACATTTGACAGTTCAAAATATGGATGCCCTCTTCTGTAGTATTAAAACAAGCAGTAAGTATAGAGAGAGACTCCCTGAAGTTTTTGTTCCACAGATAAGTCAATCTTCTTTACGAACATAACTTTTACTGTCCCCAATCATGAGTTACAGAATCTATCATTACTTATCACTAAAATAACATCTCCCACTATAAATAAACAGCAAAATGTTTTCACAGAAAACAAAACACAGACAACAATACAACTGCCAGGAGACATGGACCTATTCTCCATGAGAACGAAAACGAAAACAGGTAACATCTCAGCTAAAAAAATGAACAATTATACAAATTAATACCAACTATTTTAAGGCAAAGGGAGCCAATGCCTATTAATTACAGATTCAGCACATAACTCACCACTTCCATACAATTACTTCACGTGTATTACCGACATAAAAAGTTTCAACTTGTGATCATTGCGTTCAGAGTACAAACCACCCACAAGGTATGAATGGGAGCTGGAACACCATAAATAGGGTTTATTACATGTGAAGACAAAAAATATCTCTATCTATCCATAGATTCTCACCATTCATCGACTATAGAGAACAATTTGATTTGCTGCAGAACTTGCACCTCTTTATTACAACGAGTTTCCTGTGTGGAACAATTGTAAGGCTTTTAGAACAGTGAACTTTGGAGACAACAGTAAATCTACTCTAAGGTAAGGTTCGTTCAACCTTCAAGCGGGATGGATCTCGAAGCTTGGCTCTGTAAGACGCATTAGAATCAGTGGTTACACTACTACCTGCCTCGGTATTCTCTTTCAAAGAAATACCATTTCTACTAGTCTTCCTACTCTTCGCTTGTTTCTCTGTCGACATTGTAACTTTATCTACAGAATCACAAGAAGATAGAAGCTGTTCTTTGTCCACGGTTGGTTCAAATTCATTATTTCCATGCTCCACAATTGGTGGAACCTCCTCGCATAACAAAACAGAATCCGCATCTGGAGAGGGAACGAGCTTTCGTTTCATTCCTGGACTAATCTTGCTAGCAGTATCTTTTTGAGTTCCCGAGTTTCTAGAAGTCAAGGAATTGACTTGCTCATGCAACACATTTCTCAATCTTTTCAACTTCGTGTTTTCTGGTTGTTCACGATGCTTAACAAAACTTCTACCATATTTAGCAAGACTGCCAGCAACCTGAAAAGTGAACAAATCAACCAGAGAAATAGTCATGTAACAATCCCTAATCCCATAAATGCTAATGTTCTATGCAGCTATGTACCTTGGAGATGTTATTCTTGAAAACCTCGATAATCTTCTCAACAAGTCCGTCTTCGATAGCATAGCAAGTAATACCCTTTGTATTGGCCTATAAGAAATGATTAAATTCTTACGCTACCTAAGTATGAACTTTCTAGTGGACCAGCTTCTGTTATTATTTCGCTGGGAGACTTACTGTATAAATTGATGATGGCAGTAAGACAACCCCAGGAGAACGTGATGAGGAGATACTGCCCTGGTTTAACGAACTTGTAAAGGCACTTCCAATCTCTGACAGAATGTGCAGTCTCTGCATTGGAAAACTACATAATATGAAAAAAGTCGCAAATTGTAGCGCATAAAGAATTGGGATGAGATTGAAGCACGTACAGGAGATTTATGAGCATCAACAGCATCCTCAGCTTTTCTAATACCTCTAAATATACTAAACAATTGTGAGAAAGTGTCAGAAATGAGAACCAAATCACCATTGACATTCTCCGGGTTTACTAAAGCCTGTATGAGGTGAAAAAGAGGGCTGCAAAGGAAAATTACCCAAGCCTTGTCATAATACAAGATTTATGTAGTTAATTTGCAAGCAATAGAGCACTAGAGTTCATTCCGCCTTGAATTTACCTGCAAAAGTGACAGAATATGTGTTCGTCCTGATATTTTTCCGGAGGGAAATCCTCGTCATGAGCAAGAACATGAATCAAGAATACCAATATGTAAACTGGCAAATCAGTGGTTGAACATCCTTGCACAGAAGATTTCTGGTGACCACGAGCTTCCCTGGCATGATCCTTAACAAACTCTCCCATATATTTGAAAGACTAAAGGAACAATGTCAATGGAGAGCAGTTAGCAGACGTAAAGCAAAAGGAGTAATGGAGAATGATGGATAAGGACAAAAAAATATATACATCATCTTTTATCTCTGTGACGCAATCTGAAGTGGCCAATGCAAAAGCACATGCATATCTACTTGGAATAACACGCTCCCTTAGTAGTTTACGTGTTTTATCTATGAATATTCTCCTGACCAAGGAAGAAGGATCCTGAACAAAAGTAAGCACATTTAAATAAGAATAAGATAAACATGAGATGAGAGGAACATAATTAGAGCAGGTAAGACTACAGCAATGATGTAAGAAAAGGACACAATGTGAGTCATGTAAGAATAGGTAGCAGCCATGTACATGAGTTTATGCAAAGACTCACGCATGATAATTCCTGATAACTAAAAAATTATAGAAAGATAACCTACTGATTTGTCCAATGTCTACATATATTCCTATAGTGATAAAAAGCAGAAAATTGTTCACAGATACTAGCTTTAACTGACAAAAGTTGTCACTGAGAAGGTAGTTGAAGTAAATTCATACAACCAACCTTCCTGACAACAGGGAAAGAAAAGGAAATAAAGCAAGAAAAAAAGATCCTTAATCAGCTCCCAAAAATGGAAAGATGAGTCATAGTATTACACAACTAAAAGGCCAATACCCACAATCTTGGGACAAACAGTTTCTTCCCATGGTAATAGAGTACAATCAGAACTTGGTCCTAACTATCTCAATGGGAACTAGCACTATTTTTAAGAAGTTTCTCTAAGCCTAAACAAGCATGACTTGAACACAGAAATTCTCTTTGGGCCGCATCGCAAATCATATCATCATCAACAACATATTAAAAAAGCACGCGACAGGGAAACAAATGCTACAACAATGTTAAATTAGTTCAAGTAATGTCCTCAATGCTGTAGTTATAATGTGGAAAATTCTTCGAAACAAGCAGGGGTTCTAAGGCAAGCACAGTGTACCTTTGCAGTTAAGATTGTATAGTGAAATATTTCTGGAGATATGTGTAAATCCCATCTCTTAGAAAGCCTAAGAACAGATTTTGCTGCAGCCAGTCTTAAATGAGAGGAGTCATTTCCACTGCATATCCAACAAGCAAGGCACCGATGAGAAAAATGAGTTCTCTAGATAAGCTTTCAACAAGAAAGAAATAAGCATGATGAAAGCACTGATATTTTGGGGATGGGGTGTTCATTGAGAAGGGTAAATGCATTCTGGCTTCTCATGAATCTGGAGAATCTGGAAGAAGATTTTCACTAGTTTCGCATGTCCTTCCCAACGGAACTCCAACCCCAAAAAAAAAAAAAAAAAAAACCAAAAGAGTGATCAATCACCTAAATGGTCTATTCTTCTTCCATTTCTTCACCAAAATTAGCATTCAAAATATGTTGTCACATTGCGACTTTTTTTCACCACAACAAGACAACAAGAATACACAACTATGCCCTAGAATGTTCTTCTCCACTTGCTACATAAGTTATCAATTATTTGGAAAAAGAAAAGGTAATTGACTGAATAATATGGACTCCTTTATTAAATTTCTTTCATTCAGAAGTTTCCCAACTAGACACATCAAACAATAAGAGAGCCGCTCAAATAAAGGAACTCTAAGAATTGCCCCTTTGGAGTGTGGGGCTCCCTGCCAGTGCAGCAGCATGTGGGGGAAAAAAGGAAAGAAATAGAAATGGGGAACGAAGCTAATTATTGAAATACTTGTAAAAGAAAAGGAAAAATCTCCAAGTATCTCTTTTGGCGACTTATGTGCTTAACCTAACTTGATTATTTTAAAGAATGACAAAAAACCGATTTTGAGTGCCAAGTATCAAAAGAAAGCATGACAAAGCAAGAAGAATGCATGTGATAAAAAACACAGATTCTTTGTTAGTAAATAGTACCTGGAGAGGACAGAATCAGAAGTTTTTCCTTCTTGCAACATTTTTGCCAACAAGCTCAACAAATGGTCAATATTTCTCCTCACGTGGCTGCCCCGATGAGGTAAAAAGCTTTTGACAAGAGTTTTTAGGCCATAAATCTGCACCAGGCAAGGCACGAATGAGTAAAAGCTTAGACCATTCGGAGGAAGTCAAGAGCCATAATAAGCCTATTAATAAAAGCTTCTTTCTTATTGCAAGAGCTTAGATCATTAAAAGCCTAAACAGAATGAGAGATAGGCTGCAAACTATTTCTCATTCCTATCTCTCATTCATCACCGCTGAGCACTAAGGCTCTATCTTCTTTCACATAAACAGGGGGCAGTGTTTCTACCAAGTATTGCAGAAAATCCACTAAAATTTTAGGTCAGCTTTGCAATCCTTCTTGCATAACGAAAAGTGCAGTCTTAAATAAGGTCATTTGTATGTGCTGACCAGAAGCTACAAAGGCATCTCAGTCCTAAAGTTAAAACGATCGCAACTTTGTAGTCATAGAAAACAGTTTCCCAGTATTAACCTTCATTCCTTTTGCCAACAGACGATCGCCCTCAAGGAATCATACTCACTATAGCCGAATTTTTTACGGGCTAGAGCTATCTCTCATCTTGTTACATACTCTTTTTGCTAGGTAAATGTGGGAAAGGGAAAAACAGGAACCAAATCCAGGCCCTTGAACACTAGGCTGGACCCTTGCTCCTTAACAGAAATCAAAAGTTACAATACAATTAGAAACTCCAACTTAATACAGCAAACTTCTACCCTTATAAGGTACTTAATTCATAATTTTCTAGTGTGAGCATTGCAGTGGGCTCTTTCATTCACAGGAAGAAATAGCAATTAGATATTTGTATTCCGCTAATCTTACAAGCAATCATTCTAGTTATTCAGCTGCGCTGCAATCAGTTGTTTGCACAGCAAATTGGGCAGAAATATGCAATATGAACTCTTAAATCTGGTACTGCTGCTTTTAGGATTAAGGGAATAAAAGTGCTCTTCAGTTAGCAAACTTGATGTTATTGATGGTCAAGTATTTAATAAAACACACAAGAAAATGTATGGCTCAAAAATAACATGGTGGAAACAGTAACTATGAGCCCTAACTCCACTGCCAAGTACCTAGGTAGGAAGATTCTGCTATCCATTAACAATCAGAAGATCATGTGGAAGCCAAAAGCACAGATCATGAAGGCTAACTTCAGTCAACTAATTTATATTAGCTATATTAGCTATTCAACATTTGGATCACATCTAAAGAAAACCCTCTCTGCACTGCCAAAGTAAATTTGCTCTTTGTCAAGCAGAACTCAAGTTCTTTGATAATTTCTCAAATTGACTTTTGCACCCCATAATAAGGAAGTACCAGAAACCAAAATTTAGTGAGAAAAATCATCAAGTTTGCACCTTAACATCAATAAGCAAACTTTCTCTCAACATTACCCTTAATTTGCAGGAATTACTACATCCAGATGTCTCGTCCCCAGACGTTGAATTGTCCAGCGAATTCATCTGCAAAAGACAATATTAACCATTAGGCAAATTAGTTTCTGAAAAAATACAAGTGAATGGGGATTTGGCAAAAGATCAGACCTGATAGTCTAGCACAAACTAAAGCATGGGTAAGCATGCATTGTAGCTTGTACAAAGTACCTGAAAATTTTTCTCTAGTATAAGTGCAGTAATCTCTCCATCTAGATCCTCGAAGGTGGCAGTTGAATGCTGTGCAAGACATCCCAAAGATTGCAAGACAGTGGGTAGATTCTGCCCACTATGCAATGAATCCACCAGTCTCTGGTGGGCAAGGTGCATCAAGCAAGCATTGTTAGTGATATCAATAAATGCTGATGCACCATACCATTTCTTTGCTTTAACAGCATAGCACTGACTAGACTAAACTAGTCACTGGATAAAGAGAGAGAACAATGATGATAAGACAGGGAACTTATATAATTTCATTCAGTCAGTCCAAGGACTTGAGTGTTAATTAAATGGCCACCTAAATCTCCCCATTGAGCCTTATAACTTTGACCCCTGAAAAGAACCTTTGACTCAAATTTACAGCCCGAACACCATGTACAACCACATCTGTTTTAAGATGCTAAATTTACCTTGGTTAGTTCTGAAAAAATGTATTGCTCCGAACTGCCCATGACAGCAGCAATTGCGGAAACAGCGACTTTGGATTGAGCACGAGTACCATCAAGGCACATCTGCTCCAAGATTGGGTAAATATCACTGCAAAGTGAAGAAAAGTCTGAGTATTCCCGTTAAAAGCCCAAAATACATATTAAAACTATCCTCTCAGAAGTTCAGTAGAATCAGAAATTTCTAAGTGGAAGTTCCACACGAATATGTATCCCACAGCACTTACTGAAATCCAATCTATTCAAAAAACTAAAAAATAGAAAACTGCATTTCTGACATGGAATGGGAAATATTAAAAGATACAGAGTAAATAATTTTCTCTTCAAAAAATTTAAAAGCAACAAGCAACTTCTAATGGATCTACAACCAGTCACTGCATGAAATGATGAAAGAATCTCTGACCAGAAATTAATTTTCTTTTAATTAAGACTCGCTGAAAAAAGCATATGGGCATTTTATAAAATTTCCATAGGGTGTACTATGATATGACTAGGAAATAAAAGGTTGCCACAAATATAAGTTAAACCATATAAGATTCTGTCCAACATTTGAACTCACAGAGTTCCAAAACTACCTGAGTTTGACAAAAATGTGGCTGCCTGCTTTAGCTAAGATTTTGGTCATTGGATCGCGATAGGGCTCATTCTTCTCTAATAACAAACGGAGCTTCACTTCTGAGCCTTTGAGGAGGGATGGGCAGTAACGAACAATAGCCTAGCCAATTTTAATAAAAGACTAAACATTGTAAGGATTCAACATATTATATGGGCTTCAGCACAGAGTCTTTTTATCCATCAACAAAATCAATGAATCACATCAACAAAAAGAACATTTCCAATTAACTGCATTTGTGTCAAGCATGCACTTAGAGCTTCTATTAAACTACCTGAGAATGGAAGGAGAATTTTTCTTCAATGAGATTATTTCCACGAACTCATCTTAAAATTTTCATTTGAAGAGAAGAAGCATTCACTTATCATGATGTAACCCCAAGACAACAAGCTTGCAGCTCGAGAGTAAGTTTGCTGCTGCTTGCATTGACTATTCTAACAAGCAGTCAAATTAAACTCAAGCTAATCCCTCTTAAATTGCTCCCTTTAATTGATATTGTAGATTTTGAGACATTTTATCCAGTTAAAAGACCGATTTCTACTACATGTTGACTGAAATGCACAGATAAAACCAGGCGAAAGACAAAAGGACATGCATGAAATTTTCACTTAATCCTGCTGCTCCAACAAAGGTAGAAACACTCAAATATACCCACACCCCTCTTCACCGGTACACAAACAGAAAATCCCTGAAAAATTAGATATCCTTGACAGCAGAGGTCTATCATCTGTTCCTCCACTGCCAATTGGAAGATTCAATTTTCAAACTATTCAAAGACTTCCTTTTGTAACTATTCTTTCTTATGAGTCTTTGATTGCACTGTAAACCCTTCAGATTGACAATCTATAATCTGTTCCTCATCTGCAAGAGTTTTGAGTTAGTAGTTGAATCTCATGTTATCAAAAAGTACCTATTGCTTTGCCATACTCCTAAAAATGAATAGCACCACATTCTTACCATAAGTAGTTTGATTGAAGAAGCCTCCAAGTGTCTGCCTCCAAATTTCCCACTGGAAAGATAATCCAGTATATTCTGCACATATTCTGAGCTGAATATGCTGAAGATGCACTTGGCACTTAGTAAACGCAAAAAATCAACATGTGGATGTCTATCCCTGATCTTTTTCACGAAATTTTCCTGAAAGAAAGTGAAAAGATAAGAATAATCAATACAAAGTATTTCCACTAACTGAGATACAAGACAGAACACTGTACCAAAAAGTTTTACTAGATTCAAACTTAAATAAGCTTGCTTTAGTATCTAACACTCTGTTTGCTGCTGCCAAAGATCCCTACTTATGATCATGGTGGTCCTTGGATAAGCTGTATCATTTGGTCTGGTTCTAGGTCATTATCTACTGTGGATGATGTTATGGAGTATTGTGGCAAGGTAGCTTTAGCTTTAGAGAAGTGTTTTGGCCCTTTTCATGTATTTGGCAACACCTCAGAGGCCACGACACTCCAAAATTGGCTTCTAAAAAGCACCTTATAGGTGCTTCCAGATCATGGTTTTAAGAGTTTAATCAGACAAAAGTATCACTTATTTAAAACACTTCTTAATAGTTCGAAGATTGTACAACACCTAAAAAAATATCTGTTTTCGAACGAATTTAATAGCGACAGCCCTAATACAAACATCACGATAACACCAAAAGCTAAGCAAGATGCTAAAGCACTGCCAATACGCTCTTAGTTAAATCATGTCACTCGTGGAACAATGATCATTTTCCTTATACAGTGTCAAATAATAAACAACTGTGAATACTCTTCGGTTGGTCCACTAAGATTTAAGAAGTTTGGGCAATGTCCTTCCTAAGTTAGGATTTCATTATTTCACCACTTTCATTATAACTATTCGAAGTCAATGCCTGAACTCAGTGAAAGTTTGTTCTGACAACAAAGTTCTCATATTAATTAAAATTTTACAGGACAAATTCACATTGTTTTCTCAATTAAGTGTCCCATCTAATAGTTGGATCTGACCAATGAATCCAATCAATCGGGTAGTATGAAGGTAAAATAAGGCAAGTAATGCATGATCACTTAACAACTTGGAAGAGGCAAAAATGCCAAAACATATGGATGATAAAGTGAATTCACATATAGCCTATTGAATGATGTAAAAATGACAACGCACTCGGGCATGTCGAGCTTTTATAATTGATGCTTCATCCAATAGCTGAGCAAGCGCATTAAAAATATAATTATCCTTCATCTGGTCTAGCTTGTAAAAGCACTCCAGTGCTTTGGCTGGATCTGGAAATGATGCAGACATTCTCTCAAATGATGCTTTGATTTTGTTGTCCAGTTCATCCAGACAGGTCTCCTGCAGCGCCAATTTAAACCCATGAGAGCTCCAACATAATGACTAATCTTAGAGAGGAACAAGACTAAACAAAAACATCATTTTTCATTCTCATTCAGGTAGTCAACTCTAGTAAAGAGAATCAATACGTAATGGGAACAAGATACCTAGAGCTACAACTAAATTACTTTAATTGCATACAGATTTGTGCATGTTGACCATCATTGTGCTTTCAGTGGAATATCAAGGGAAAATAACACCAGGAATCCATGACGAACTCCAGGACAAACATAGACACAAATGACAAAGGATTGGCATGACAATCTGCCCAACTTCAAAAACAAAAGAAGAATAGAGTGTGAGAGTTCGAGCAAAGTACCTTCTCTTTCTTTCTTAGAGCCAAAAAATTTCTCAGCTCAGATTGCAACCTGCAGGTACAATTGTTTCATAAGTAGACCAAACTTCACTCTGCCTAATGCAGCATCTACAACTTCTGCCTACCTGTGTTTCTGAAACAATATAGTATCCAATGCCTTTACATGCAAAGATGTGAACAGAGAAAACATGTGCACCCAATGCATTGTTCTCTCCAGTAGGGGAATATCAGGAAATAAATCTTCAGCAAGTAGAAGTTCCATGTTTTGGGACCTGAAACGCATAAAATTGCATCACGGTTGGCGAAATGTCGATTTGATCACCAGGGAAATGGAGGTTTATATATGCATACCTGAACTCCTTACAATCTCTATCATAGGAGAGCATCAAGATATTGCAGGGAATCCGTTCAAAGTGGTCAACTATGGTCATGTTGCCTTCAGCACACTTGCTGCAATAACTCCTATATACTTCCATCAACTTCTGCAAGGCCTTCTTCCTCACAGATATCTACATTAAGAGATCATTATGTAGTTAGGACAGCTCTTATGGACCACAAAGGCAGATCTTTAAAGTACCTTCTTATCTCTAAGTCTTTCAGCAGCTTGAGATATCAGTGTGAGTGGAATGAACTTAAAATTACATTTCGCCAGATCACAGATAGCTGCCACGGCCTGTATCCTCACTCTATCATCTATGTCCAGTAGCCGGCCCTCAAGTGCAGCTGCCAAGGTATTATCAACATATGAGATGCATAAAGTAGGAAAGACTACAAAATCAAGAACTAATGCCACGGCAAATGAACATGTTAGATCGCTGAACAGCTTACAAAGAACTTCATGTAATTCACCCCCAGTGGGGTTGGCTGTACAGAAATCTTTTACGCATTGTAAAGCTGTAACTCTAACTTCCACAGATTTATCAGAGAATCTGTTCAAAAACTCTACAAAGAGATCATGATAATTCTGTGCAGCTCGGCATCCGGGCACAGAAAAGAGTTTCCCGATCAAACTTA
Source organism: Eucalyptus grandis (assembly GCF_016545825.1). Lineage (NCBI taxonomy): Eukaryota > Viridiplantae > Streptophyta > Magnoliopsida > Myrtales > Myrtaceae > Eucalyptus > Eucalyptus grandis. The sequence continues at coordinate 49,815,469 of NC_052617.1, read as the reverse complement.
CAGCTTTTATTCGAACATCAACTTGATCAGTCTACACGGAGAATAAGTTAATCAGTAAACATACAAGTATGCATTCAATAGAAGAACACCGCAAAAAAGAGATTTTATAAATGTAAACACTTTAAAGTGATTGAAGTCCTCCAAATGAAGCCCATACCAGTAACTCTCGTGTCAGGTTTGGGATGACATCAAAAAGCATTTGAGGAGTGCAGATGAATATTTTAAATATTATTTTATGGTACATCTCTCTAAGTTCACTCCCTTCAGCATCTCTATCCATGATGCAGGATGTTAAAAAACCACGGACAAAGGGTTCAAGCTTCTGGCAACAAGTTTGCAGGACAGAGACGGCAAGCTGAGAAGAAGCAGATGGTACACCCTGTACATGAATAATGGAAACTTCAGAAGAGAGTAAGTTGAAACTTTCAAACTAGAGTGAAAGCAACTTCACTAATAAGCAGACATCATATGAATGTAAATGCTACATGGACCACCTCATGCACACACTCAAACAGAAAGACACAAAATGAAGCATTTGCATGCAAGCCCTGCTGCAGCATCACTGAGCACTGAGCACAGATAAATGAACTTTGACTCCATCAGCACTTACCTTTTCCTCTTTCAAAAGATTTCGCAGTATCACTTCCAAGAGCTGCTCAGAAGCTTCCTCATCAATGATATGTGTCAATATCGACATGACATCATTAATCAAAGTCTTTTCATGTTTTTCTCTACAAAGGCAAGAAGAGAGTGTCACATATTGTTGAAAGAACTGGTAAGGAAAATATAGAAGACAAAAAGGATTATGTGTGCCACCAAGGTTAGTGATTACCGTGAAAATAGTGAATGAAACAACAAAGACTTCTAAACGATTAACTTGCTAAAATTGCTATTAGATTTTAGTGGCATTCCCATTCCAGGAAAAAGGGTCAATAAGATACAGATTCGTAATTTTCATGGAAACACCATTTTGCATGATTGCAAATACTAAAGTCAAGTTCACTAGCTCTATACCTGACGTAAAAGTTAAATGCTCCACTAGTTTCAACCATAAATTTCACTCTCTTTCTCTACAAAAAGTTGGGTCCAAGGAAGGATGGTCATATCATTTAACATATTAGATTTTATACAGATCAATCTGCCACTTAAGGATGAAGAGGTAGCACAAATACGTTTGGAGAGAGAGAAAATGAGAGAGTTGACCTCACAATGGAGAAGAGGACGTTGAACATTTCAAGGATAAGATCACTACAATCGCTATCCAACAATACCACCCAGCATTTACAACGTGCAATGGTCTCTAGTATTTTAACCCTCTTTGAAAAGTATGGGCTCTCTGTGTCAGCCAGCTCCTCGAACGTGCTAGCAATTAGTTTGAAGATGTCCTGCAATAACACAGTTCAGATGGACATGTTGAACACAACAATATATACATACATAAACAAATGGCGCACTTCATGAGAACTGACATCATCAATCTGCAGTGATAATTAAGAAACACAGGCAGCTAACAAAGATCTCAGTGTAGAAATCTCTTACCGGAAGATATTTGTCTTCAAAAGGTGGCTCAGGGGCCATCACTCGAAAGATTTCACTTGCACATATGGAGACAAGAAGCCTAACATCCCTGTCTTTATGTCGAGCAAGAGAATGCTTCACTATTGTCTCCCTTATAGGCTTTAAGGCATCTTGAACCTTTTCGGCAGCTTCCACCTGCTGTGCAGCCTCTAGCACTGAAGGTTGCTCTATTTGGGACAATGCATTTGCAGCTTTCTGCAGGAAAAAAAAAAAAAGTGTAAGGCATTTAAAGAAAATTTGCAGTTGCACTCACGAATCAAATATGACTCCTCAAAAGCTTCCACATAAACCAAACTCTCCAAGAAAGAGATGGCAAAAACGTAAGATAAATTTAAAAAAAACAAATAAAGATATAAACAGGCGTTTGATCATTTTAATACAATAAACAAGCAAATGCCACAAGTAATCTCCACCCGATTGAAAGGCTAACAGTAGGTGCTCGGAATCGCAAATTGCAGACCTCTACCGATTGATCTTTAGGGAGTCGTAAAGAAGTAAGAGTTGAATCTATGTTATGAATAAATCTCTATTTAACACCCCACCCAAAAGAAAATGGACAAGAAAACATCGATGTTGCAAGAACAGAAGAAAAAACTACTGACGGAGAGCTTGAAAAATCTACCAAACTAGATGATAAACATGACTCCGACCACAAGCTCTTCGCTCCAAAACTTCATCAGCCGGAGCCTGCGAGAGATATTCAAACACGCAATAATAACTAGACTGGGCCTCGCATTCTAGTCCCGCTGCTCTACTAGTTACCAGATACAGCACACTGACTCAGCATCCAACACCTTCGTGGCTCCCGCGCGACAGAAATGAACCAAACAGACAGTACTGCAGACAACTTCACACTCCATTGGCGGAAATGCAACGGTGCGCTTATACAAGTATTTGAGAATGTCTCGGGTTTAGACTTACACGGAGCGATTTGACGAGAAAATCCTTGTTCGGGCGAGATTGCCGGAGAATCTGAGCGCCGACGTCGGCGACGAGTTGCAGAGCCGCCTCGTCCATCGCTCGACGGAGGAGGAGAGCACCGCCGCTGCCGATCGAGGAGCGCGAGCGGGAGAGAGAGAGAGAGAGAGTAGGAATGGACTGCGAGGGTTTGGGATTGGATTCACTGGCAATTGCTCGGATGCTGAGTGAGGAGAAAGCAGTTTTAGAGAGAGAGAGAGATTTGGGTTTTGAGAGAGAGCCCTCTCCCGCCTTCTGAAGCGCGTGGCTGTCACGTGACCCGGTTCGAGCGGAAATTTTGCTTCAGGCGGATGGGCTAAAAACGAAAATAAATCAAGCCCCCGATGACTTTCGCATGTTCATCCACCCCGATCATCGTAGCTTTTGCGCCTATCATAAACTTCGTGCTTTAATTCGATTTCAAAAAATTTAACATATGGGAAATTCCCTTTTTCTTTTTTTACCTTTCTCACGTGAATAATTATTTTAATTTGATAGTTTAAAATGCATAAAATTGCTCAAACTAACTGGTGTGAGCAAAATTATTGATAATGACAACGTCTACTTATTAGATAAAACGTGAAGGAAAAGATAAGAAAAATTAGGATAGAATGCAACAATTAAAGTCATGTCGCTATATTTGGAGCAACTAAATACTGGATGGAGTCATGTTTTTTTAGATGATAATAGTTGAAAATCAAAAATAAAAGTGTACTCCTCAAATTTTAACATGCATAGTCTTTATTTGTTATTCACGTATATTCCAAATCTTCACCTTGTAGTAAAAAATAGAAAATAACATAAATAACTTTTGAATTTGAACTTCCTAAATTTTAACCCATTATATAACATGATTTATAAGTTTTTAATTTGTTCAATACAATCAATAAACTTTAACGTAATAAGTAATATCTCGTGAATTTTTAATTAATTCAATGTACTTTACAGACTCTTGATCCATAAATTATAAGAAAATATTAAATATTTGTCCAAAACTTAAATAAAATGAATGACAATATTGAACATTTTCATATAGTTCGTGCACATATCAAAAGTCTAAAGATCACAATAAGCAAATCAATAGTTCACAAACCATATAGTATAATGGACTAAGGTTCAAAACTTACATTAAATAAATTAAAAGTTCATAAATCACATAGATTATTTTGCGATTATCTCTATAGAAATTATAACTTAGTCCCAAAAATTATGAAAAAATTATATATGAATCCACGTATAAATTTATAAATATTATGATATTTATCAAGTGTTGCTTAAGAAAAATTTGGCGGTGGAGAGGCTTTTTTTTTTTTTTTTTTTTTTTTGGCCAAATCATCTGGTAATTTATTTTTATGTCCGATTTTTGGAAGGTAAAATAACGCCCCCCTCTCTCCCTCCCTCTCCCTCCTGCGCTGACTAGAGTTGAGTTCGGTTCACGCCGAGTTGGGCCGTCGTGTTCTCCAATCCACCCTCTGCAAATCGAGCCGAAAAACCCTCGGGTCCTCGGCGAGCTCCGACGATGGAGGCAGCGAACAGGGCGCTGGCCGCGCTCGCGAAAGTCGCGAACAACAACATCGTCGTCGACGTCTGCTTGGTGGGCGCCTTCGCGGCCCTGTGCGTGAGGTCGGTGAACCAGCAGAAGTACATCGAGGCCCTCGAGGCCGAGAAGGACTCCCTCGTCAGCTCGAACAAGGCCACGAAGAAGGCCATGTGGGATTGGAAGCAGCAGCTGTTCGCGGAAGCCGCCTCCGACTCTGCTCTCCTCCCTCTCGCCAAGCTCAAAGTCATCTATGGCGAAGCCCCGGCTCCGCAGCCCGGTACTCTCTCTCTCTCTCTCTCTCTCTCTCTCTCTCTCTATGAAGTTTCTCGGTGTCGTCGATCCACGAGTACTAGATTGCAGAAAACCGGGGTGCTCTAATCGTCGGTTCGAAGTCGTGAACATCTCGGGCACGAGTCGAGAAGAGACATTTCGTGGAAAACCCAATCAGCGCCGCTTCAATGATCTTTTTGCATGAAATTGGCCGTGAATTGTTTAATTGGCTACTCTTATAATGTGGCCGGAAACGTGCATATGAAATTATGTAAACAGTTTTGAAGAACAATAGGATAGAGTTTAGACTATGAGGCATCTCTTGTTTTGGGCTGCCATAAGTGTGATTTGATTGGTTAGGGAGCTTTTGATGCTAAGATGGGTGATAATCCTAGACCATCCACAGGGTTCTTTGATTGCGGTAATGTGATTGGTTAGAAGGGTATCCTGTCAAATTCTGCGCTTAATTATCCAGCAAATTTCTTGAAGTGGCAGTCATGGAACGTTTGATCATGTTTTTTCTGTTTCACTACTAGTTTGCTTGAATACATTTCTGTTGTAGGCTCATTGTGTGCTTGTACTCTGTAAATTTTGTCTCCTTAGGACACTTTGGAGGAATACTGCTCCCATTCTTGCTTCAGTCTCTCTCTTTTCTGTAATAATAAACCTTGAACTGAGTAAAGGGTATAGGAATGTGGCCTGTGGGGCATTTGAATAACCCTGGGAGGGAAGCTGATGAAGCACATACAGAATCCTTATTGAAGATGCCTTACGACTTAGGTTTTGAAGTCCTTTAACGATGGTGCAGTTATTAAATGCTGATATTGTTTGGGTTGGAGAATCGTGGGCTACATCCCTTTTGCAGCCCAATTTGAACCCTGGATGTGATGTACTTAGTGATCTTTCTCTTTCCAAAGTTTTCGAAGAGTTAATTTTCAGGAAGCAAATGAGGACATGGGGTTTGAATAGTTAAATTATACCCGAGAAGCGAGAATTAGGATTTTTAGAACCTGTGTTATTAGGCAATTATATCTCTCTGCAGTCTGCAGGGAAGGGGGTCAGTCTACATTTCTGAATTAAAAAGGACATATCTCATGACCTAGAACTGGTTTCTTAATGATGAAGCAATGCATTAGTGCCTCTAAGCCAGTAGAACTGAATTAGGGAAACAATCTTTTTCTCTTTTCACTTTGTGAGTCCTAATATCAGTAAGATGTCATATGAGAAAAAGATTCTTGCAAGGTAAGAGAATGAGGTACAAGTGATTTTAAGTAATTATGTCTGACAAAATAATTGGATATATCAGTTCTAGGTCACAGTACACTTTTTTCCAGATTTGAAGAGTATTCCGACATTTGTTTGTGCTGCTATCAATTGTCGATTAGTTGAGCAAGGGAAGAGTATTGGCAGTGCAACCACCCATTTTTGCTCTTAATGATTGGAAATCTTGCATCCTTTATGTTTCCCAATCTTGTGTGGCAGAAGAGAGAGAGGGGGTGGGGTTGATCAGTTCCTTTACTAGTGCCCGGACTTTATCATCTGTCTGCATGTATAAGTGCATGTATTGGCTGGGATATAGATCTGTCTAGAGGAACATCGTTGAGACTTAGAGTGTTGCTTTTTAAGCAGCTCTAGCATCTTTGTGGCCTTCCATTTCATGGCAGACTAGTTTTCTAATGCATTAAAAGAATTGCCATTGGCTATAGCTTATGTAGATCTTCACAAGGGAATACTCATATCACACTTTCAGAGATCGATAAATGGGTAGATGGTTGTCGATGTACACATATGTAGATCTTCTTCATACATATATTATGACAAGCTCTTGTGTGATGTATGTGCCTTTTTTGGTCATGGTTCCGGGTATACCAAGTATCAGTTGCTATCTGAAACTAATTGCTAATGTATCTGATTGGCCGTCTTTTTCGTGTGTACCAGGAAATAAAGTGGGAGAAGATGCAAAATCCCCTGCCTCCAAGTTTGTCATCTGAACTCTTCTTTGCCGGTGTTCTTATTAGTTGGAAATGCTGCCGATACTTGAATACTGAGAGGTTTCATAATTTCTTACTCGTCTGATGTATAAACTGGAGATTAGGCATAGAAACAGTGCCTATAAATTTGGAGCTTCCTTGGATGGACCAAAAATGTAACTATCCATGTGCGGAAGGCCCATCTGCAATACGAAGACGGAGTTTTGTTTGTTAAGCCCCGTTATGGACTTTTCAAATTAACCATGTTTTCCCCCAGTGTGGTGGTTTCTCTTTCTTTAGGGTGGAGGAGGACATTCTAGTGTTTTCTTGGTCACGTGACATCGTTATGAAACCAACAATTCCAGTCCTCTAACAACAATAAAGGGAATTCGACTCTCTCCGTGACCGACGGTGAATGGCGGCAATAGTCACTGATGACTGCGATCAATGATATGCAATTGAAAACCACTGACGTTATGAAGCCAACAATTCCAGTCCTCTTACAACGATAAAGGGAATTCGACTCTCTCCTTGACCAGCGGTGAATGGTGGCGATAGTCACTGATGACGGCGATCAGTGATATGCGATTGAAAGCCACTGACCGATGGCAAAGAAGAAGAGGAAGCTGTTTTGAACCCCCTCCCCCAACCGAAAAAAATAAAATAAATAATAATAAAAAATAAAATAAATAATAATAATAATAATAATATTTCGCATATCTCATGGACCAGTAGGTTTCTTAAATCAAGCCCGCTGCTGGAAAATTGAGAGGATTTTGGAACCATTCATTTTTAGCCTATCAGACAGAACCTGTGATGTTAATCCATCTTTAACATACTGAAAACATCAGATAAAGGCTTTACTTTGTCAAGAAAACTATAGAAGTAGAACCGTCTGATGTGTTCTTTTCACATCAATCGAGTTACTAAGGGCGTGCATGGAAAAGAAACACTTCTTGGAAGAACAAAAGAACAAAAACGACTCTTCTCTCTCTTCTTCTTCTCTTCTTCTTTTCTTCTTTTTTTTTCTTATTTTTTTCTTTGGCCGGTCGCCGGCCTCGGCCATGGCCGGCGACCGGCCGTCGAGGCTCGGGCTCCTCGCCAGATCCGGCGAGGCCGAGCGCCGCCCCCGGCGAGGCTCGGCGGCCGCCGGCGCGGGCGAGGCCGAGCCTCGCCTTGGCCGGGCGACGCCGAGCGTCGCCGGCCCCGCGAGGCTCGGGCTCGCCGGATCTGGCGAGCTCGAGCTCGCCCGGCCATGGCGAGGCTCGGGCTCGCCGGATCTGGCGAGCCCGAGCTCGCCCGGCCAAGGCGAGGCTCGGCGTTGCCCGCGGCGAGGCCGAGCCTCGCCTTGGCCGGGCGAGCTCGGGCTCGCCCGGATCCGGCGAGCCCGAGCTCGCCATGGCCGGGCGAGCCCGAGCTCGCCCGCCCTGGGCGAGGCCGAGCCTCGCCCAACCACGGCCAGCTCGGCCTCGCCGTGGGCGGGCGAGGCCGCGCCCCGTCGGCCGTCGCCGGAGGCCGGTGGCCGAAAAAAGAAAAATAAAAAGAAAGGAAAAAATAAAAAATAATAAAAAATATTTAAAAATTAAAAGAAACAAAAAAATAATAAAATTTAACCAAACGTGTTTTGTTCATTTTTATTTCCGGACAAACGTTACCAAACGCGTTCTTTTGTTCAAAAATTGTTCCTAATAAAAACACTTTTTGTTTCATTTGCGAAAAAAAAAAGCACAGAAATAAATCCATGCGCACCCTAAGTGGTTCCAGGCAATTGATGGGTCCATGAATCGAATGCTTAGAGACCTGAATACATTATAAAGTCCACATTTTATGTGCCTTTACTTCAAAGACCATCCAAGTCAAAGACCATCCAAGGTTTCGAAGGATGCCTGCCTTGACCATTGAAAGCATCTAAGGGCTAGCTATGAAAGTAGGCTCCATCTGCCTAAACTTCAAAGACCATCCGAGGTTTCAAGGGAATGCCCCATCAAGCATTATAGAAGTCCAAGACCTAGAGCTTGGCTATGAAGCAACATGTCAAATTTTGAAGTTCAAAACGCACCCAAAAGCCCGTCGTTTCTGCGTGAGCTCCAGGATCTTGAAATCAATCCTAGCCATCTATTCGCACTCGCCAAACCCCTGGCAATTTGGTCAAAGTCGACGATGGCTCCCCTATGCAATGGACCCTTCACTTTATTAAGCTGTTGAAACTTGGAATCATGAATTGTAACCCTCAGGACAAGGAGGCCCACTTTGAACTAGTCTGGTCAAGTGTGCGAGACGGTCGTCTCTGTGCTCGAAACGAATGCGACAGCTCTTTGGAGAGGCAGTAGATCCGCCGTTGGTCTAGGATCCATGCCCTTCGGTTTTGACCAACGGAAATAAGTTAGGTGATTTTAGTAGGGCCATGTACCCCCGAGTCTTGACCCTGGCCGACTGTGTAATCATCTGATTTTTATTTTACGTATCCTATTAGCCTTAGATCTTTTACCAAAAGACAACCAAAAAATAACAAAAAAAACAAACGCACACAAACGCACTCAATTACCAATTCTTACGATTTACGTTATCGAATGTTGATCGCAAATTCATTATTCCTCCTTTTATTGGAAGAATTGAGAAAATTATCTAATCGATCTTAGGCTTATTTTATGGATGTCAATTATGTTTTAAACTTTACGATTTTTCCAATTTAGTCTTAAAACTTTATGTCAAATTTTAATGCAATTTTCAGTCAATTTTCTTTTCAGATGACTTGACTATTTAGTGATCGCTAGCTATTTTACGTGATATACTCTAATGTTAGTGATTTTCAGTGAAAATTAACTGGACGGACTTCATTAGAAAACTCGATTATTAAAATTAAAAATTTCATTATTGAATTCATATCATAAATTTATAACTAATTGGACTATTCTTCTCGGTCGAAGTAAACATATTTGCCGTATTTGATATATTATTTTTTATTTTTTTACCATAGAATTCGTTAGACTTTGATTCTACAGGCGAATAAAGAGCTGGAAATCTGGGGTAGCTCGAGAGTTCGTGTCCATGGGAAAGGGGCTAATCGAGACGGGACGAAACGGAAGGAGGCGAAAGCGAAGACAATTTCCAAATTACAGGGGCAGAAGCAACTTTGCTCAATTCTCAAGACTCGAAGAACATGCGTGGCTCAACTCCGAGGTACAGGTACAGTCAGCGTCAACTCCAACCAAAACAAATTTCTTTAATACGAGAATTGATAGTGCGGTTGACTTCAGCTTGACGCAGTTGAACCCTCAAGCAAAGATATTTTTAGCAAAGCTCCATCGAGAAAAATAAGAAAAAAGGGGGAACTAGGCCATGCTCCACCTTACACGGTTGACTTCGCCGCCGACCGTCGATGCAAGACGGGTTACCCAGCTCCTTTGACGAATTTACAAGAAAAAATCGTGTCATATGAGTTAATCGAATCGAGACCTTCTCTCCCTTTTGGGGATTTTTTTTTTCCCGGCCCTTTCTCGAGACGCGGGTCTAGAAAGTTTAGAAGCAAATGCAGAAGTAAATGTGTCGACTTTAGCAGTCGAAGTGTTTTTTTTCCTCCGTGGGTGCTTTGATTATGCATTCTCATCTTGTATGATGATGAAAATGGAAGTTATTTTATCAGAATGGTACGGTAAAACGGGACGCAAAGGTGAAGAAAATAGAGAAGTTATGGACGGTCGTTTTCGCCGGCTGCGCATTCCGTGAAAGTAATGAGTGGGTCTCACAGAGGGGAATCTTTTGTGGCATATTTCTTTCATATTCTTTGCCAACCTCGGTATACTTTTCGTTGTTAATGTTCCGTGCAAAACCTCAGTCGTGGTTCCTTTACATACACACGTATATAAATTAAAATAAAATTGAATAAAACAAACTATCAAGGTTAATTTTACATTTTTGTTGCATTTTTATCTTGTATCGGTATGGTTAATTCATCTATGTTTTCAAAATAGAAAAAGAGGGGAGTAGAAACGGTTTCAACTACTTGAATTGAAGACTGAGAGCGACGATCTAAAGACTGATCTATAAACTAATCCTATATGGATCTAAGGACAAATCAACTTGCATTTATTTTGAAATGGGTCTTTTCTTTCATTGATTTCTATGGCCAATGTGTATGGGATTTGACATAAGTTAAGGCAAATTAGGTAGGTGGGAGCTTTCATGATAGAATCAACGTCACAACGAAGTCCGAGGATTAAAAGCCCCTCCCACCCATGCAGCATCATCAACGCCAAAAGGGATTGCAAAGAAAGGTGTTGTGTACCAATCACTTCACTCCGATCTACCATAATAAAGCAGTGAAGAGATGTTACCAAATCACCAACTTGGAGGCAAGCTTGCGAACTTCCAAAATGGCAATATGAGCTGCATAAGAAGATTCATGGGAAGGTTCAAATCGAAAGCCTAACTAATAAACAATCGCATGCAGGTCAATTCAACCCACTTTGCCTTTGGATGTATGTTTTCAAAATGCAGTAAACTCCTCTCATAAATCGATTTTAGCATACCCTAATTTCTATAAACAACATCCAAAGCATGATAAGGCTAAGGCCTATCATAAGCTTAGAAAGTCTTATAGTAAACGGGCATGACGTGCGGAGGGAGATGTCCAAACCTCATCAGCCGAGTCAACTCATTCTGGCAATTCCTTCAGTTTTTGAACTGTTTGGTTTTTACTATGAAGCTTTTACTAAGCCGTCCATGCCGGTCCTTAACATAGTACAATTAAGAAGCACAATTTAAGATGCAACTCAAGGCAGTGAACGTCTGGCCAGTAGGCATGCACGTGAATCCGGTCGCGAACACCGGAAAAGAGATACTTCGGAAAACAGGAACCCGGTCCCACGTGCACTCGTCCTCAACAGCAGGAGGGTGTTACCCCCTCGGGTCAATGCCCCGCGCTGTACTCCACATTTCATCGGTCGCTTCGTCCGCAACCACAGCAGTCCCTTTTCACTTAGGGGTAATGTCGCAAAAAATTATACATTATATACCGCGCGACACAAATATTCTAGACTGTTTTTTTCATCATAAAAAAATTTAAACTTACCTACTACGGCACAAATATCCAAAACTAAAACATCCCAGATTTATATCAATATAACAAATATATTCTACACATCACACATGCATGAGTTTGGATTTTTTTTTAGACATAAAGAAATTGAGGATATTTATATTACAGTGGGCAAATTAAAAGTTTTTTTTGTGATAGTGTTTCTTTTTAGCATTTATGTCGCGTTGAGTATAGTTTGAAATTTTTTGTGATATTTGCCCTTCAAGATTTTACCTTTTCCTTTTTATTGAAGAAGAAAACTAGCGAATTAGCATATTAATACATGAAAAAGTGTCACATCACTTCACTACTCGGTCATAAAAGTTTTAAAATATGCAATTGCTTATTGTCCCCATTAGTTAGTCTCTTCGATCTTCAGAACTTGCACATCTACACGGGCATTTTAAGACTTTTTTCTCTAAACTCCAATTGAGTTTGAGGAGATGTTAGAAATATATATTATATGATTCTATGTACATTTTCATTTCCACCCATTTCAACAAAGATAACATTTTCGTCCTTGTTGCTATCGGTGCATCAAAGTTTGAAATGTAATGGAGCTCTGTGGAGTATTGAAATAATCAAATCTTACGATTTTGTGCAAAACTTTGATATGTTCTCATAATTTTAAAATTTGTTAAACCAAAGGTATTGTTGTAATTTCCTAGGTTGGTACTGACAACCATATATGGTCTTTAAAATCAAGAGGGTGAATTTTGTGGTACCATGATAGGATCATTCATTGTGTGGCCTCAATAGCATCCTTATGAATCGGGATAAATCATTGTCAAGCTGGTCATGTGAGTAGGGGGATTTGGGGAGATGTGGCAACAATCCAGCCTAACCTGTCGTCAAGGCCATTGGTAACAAAATAATTCCTTTTTATGGATACAATCAATCTGAAGTCCGATCGAGTTAGGGCTCCTTTATTCGAGCTCAGATTACTTCTCATGATTAGATCTCATCTATCAGCAGATTTATTTATTAATTTTTTTTTGGGGGGTGTGTTCGAAAACGATCGATCAGTGGATTACGGAGTTGAAATTAAAAACGTCGCGTGATGAGGGCGTTACTAGGCAAGAAAATTCATGAGGATCTCACCCTAATCTCCCATCATCGAAGCGGGGCCCACACGTGACCCGAGAGAAGGAAGAGAGAGAGAGGGATTTTACCAGACCTTAAAATTACGAGGAGACGAGCGAGAGAGGAGAGAGAGAGAGAGAGAGGAGAGAAGGAGGGGAAGGAGTCCGAAGAATCCATGGCGAGGGAGGGCGAGAGGAGAGGAGAGACGTTTAGAATTCAACGCATCGCGGCAGCAGCAGAGACGACGCGCGTCACATGGGACTACTAGACCCCCCCCCACCTCCCTCCCTCCCTCCGTTACGCACTCCCTCGCATTCTCCCTCTCTCCTTCTCTCTCTCTCTCTCTCCCTCTCTCCCTCTTTCTGCGGCGCTGCTTTCGATCGATCGATTGAAGAGCGCCGAGCAGCAGGAATTCGATTAGGTTTTTTCCCCTCCCCCTTCTCTTCTCTTCTCTTCTTCTTTTGGGCTCGTCGGAGGAGGAGGAGGAGGAGGAAGGGATTGGGGGCGGCGACGATGGAGGACGGCGTGCTGTGCCAGTGGAGCGTCTTCAGATCTCTCCTCGCCATTGTCCAGTGGTGGGGCTTCAACGTCACCGTCATCATCATGAACAAGTGGATCTTCCAGGTTCGCGATTCCCTAAATTCCTTCCCTTCCGTCCCCTTCCGTCCCTCGCCTTCGATTCATCCCGAGTCCGCTGCCTCGGTTCCGTGCTGCGATTCCTAGTCCTCTGGAATCTGGCGTTGCGATGAGTTTTAATTTCTGTCGATTCCGTCTCTTTTTAGAACTCTTTCTTCGATTCGCGGAGTTTCTTCTTTATTTTTTTATTTTTTTTAATCACTGTTTTGGCCGGACGATTGTGACCGTCGCGCTTCTCTGGTTAGCCGACTGAACTTCTGGTGGGGGTGTTGCTGCCGATACTGAGCTCATCGTTTTGGGCTCCGCTCTGAATTCTCGGTTTTACTTGTTCTTTATTAAATTTCGTCACTTGGATCAGCAAGACTGTAATTTCCCATACCTCCTCCTTCTTGTGCTTTTCGTTTTGTGTATTGTCTCGTATCTCAAGCTGATGATCGAAGACAAGACAGCGCGAAGGATTTAAAGATTTTAGAAATATACAATCTACGCGATCCATCCCATCGCCGGATCCAATTTCTATTCGAACTCTGTTGCCTTTCTCCTAGTCCCAATTTTTTCAAATATCGACTGGTCTGCTGCATTGATGATCTCGGTGCGAATCATTGGATCCTGTATTTCTCAGGAAGAGGTTCAGTTTGGACTTGCATCTCTTTTAAGCTGTCGAGGAGATTGCCCTTACTTTATTCTTAGAAAGAATCTGAATGAACAGAATCCTTACCTATTCTTGTTTTCAGTAGTCCTCGAACAGTTGATTCTGATTGCTTTCTCAGTAATTTGCGATGCGTTAGTTCATCGAGAGGTGAATTTCGGTTAAATGAATGGGTTTTCCCTGAATATAGGATGTCCTTGCTCATTTCGTAGATTTCTTGAGAATAATTATGTTTTGCTCCGCAGAAATTGGATTTCAAGTTTCCTCTGACCGTGTCATGTGTCCACTTCATATGCTCGTCTATCGGAGCTTACATGGTTATAAAAGTGCTGAAGCTGAAGCCCTTGATAGTTGTTGACACCGAAGATCGCTGGAGACGAATTTTTCCCATGTCCTTTGTGTTCTGTATAAACATTGTCCTCGGGAATGTGAGTTTACGTTACATCCCAGTTTCTTTCATGCAGACAATAAAGTCATTCACTCCCGCAACAACAGGTTAGTGTGAAATATTTATTTCGCGGAGTATAATGCTTTTAAATACTGCATTTGATCATATTAAGCAATCAGAAGATCCTGCTAACTATGGATCTGAACAGTTGTTTTGCAGTGGCTTGTGTGGAGAAAATACTTTGATTGGCGTATTTGGGCTTCTTTGGTGCCAATCGTCGGGGGAATTCTTCTTACATCAATTACGGAGCTTAGTTTTAACATGCTGGGGTTCTGTGCCGCCTTATTTGGTTGTCTTGCAACTTCCACAAAGACGATTCTTGCAGAATCCCTGTTGCATGGATACAAGTTTGACAGGTAGTTCCCTGTTGCTGGTTTTTTTCCTGCCTTATTTCTTCTAATATACCTTTACAATCATGTCTGCTTTTAGGATGTCGTGAACCTTTCACACCAAGACATTACACACCTTTGTTGTGTCGTCGTTTCCATCAAAGTATGTTGGATTAAATGACAAGGAGATTCTCAATGGAATGTGATATTACTACTTAGATTATGTAACTGCTACTATGGAGGTTGTTCATTTATCACATGAAAGAAAATAGCTGAGGGAAAATGCATGATACAAAAGAAACTTTTGCTTTGGGGTTGACCGGTTCTTTTAGAGTATAGCTGATAGAGATGATCTTTTCTTCTTGGCTCTACCAGATGAATGCTTATGGAAGGAAATTTTAACAGATAAATGCTCATAACTGGATTGATCCCCACACGCAAATGTTGATGGTTTAACTTAGAGATTCCTTGGGTAATGGTAGACTTTTTAAGTTACACATGCCCGTCCAGTTCTCCACATGTTCAATGTGGATTGTGGTTAAAGGGAACGGCATAGGCATTGAACTGCTCAAGGAATGTAGACATCGTACAATAGATCCATCTATGAGTAAGTTATTTCATGTCATCTGGTGGCACTTGTCTAGCTGTTGCTATTGATGCCATAGAAGTGCGCCTTGAGTAAGCCTCATAATAAAGCACCCGCATCCTACTTTGACAGTAAGAAACGGATATCAAGAAAAATGCTGCAAATTGCTCATTTAGACTTAGTTACTTGTTAAGTTTGGTTTGGATTCTATTGCTTCTCTTTGCAGATATATATCTACTCCTCTTTCATTACTGGGGTTCTTTCAGCATAAGCTTAAAACACATGAGGGTATTGAATGAGATTCCAGCACGGTTAGGCTAGCTTAAACCTTCATTCTCCCATGCCAAATTCTCGAGTCTTGCAAACTAAGCGATCTAGCCTTTTATGATGAAAACCGCATTTTTTTCCCCCACTGATCCAGTAACTACATTTAGTTTTCTTGTTTGGTGGTGGTTCTTCCTGTGTGACTAAAGAAACATGTTATATTGGTATGTTTTCATATTCGGAAGCTGAACTTGGCATGTGGGATAAACTATGGATTTAGTACCCCTGTCAGAGACGAAATGTCGATTATTCCATCCTCCTCTTCTTGCCCAAATTAGTTTGCACTGCTAATTTGTGCTGATGACCACTGAATAGAGGCTTTTATGATGGATGTTTATCTGCCTCGAGAAGAAATTTACTGTTTGAAGAACCCTCTGAAAATAATTTGAGATTTTCCATTTATCATCATGTGTGAGATATTTGTGCTCGGCTTAATTTGTAGTAGCTAGAATGATGCTAATTTACTTTTCTCAACTTATTTGAGTCTGCAGCATTAACACGGTATACTACATGGCACCTTTTGCAACAATGATCTTGGCTGTCCCGGCGATCCTTCTTGAAGGTCCTGGAGTTCTTCTCTGGTTTCAAACCCACACAACTATTATCCCAGCCCTCATCATTATTTTCAGTTCTGGAGTGTTGGCATTTTGCCTAAATTTCTCCATCTTTTACGTGATCCACTCAACAACTGCAGTAACATTTAATGTCGCTGGAAATCTCAAGGTAAGGCTCTTAAAAAGTGTATAATGCTCGAGTTCTACTGTTCTATGTTTGGAATTCTTATTGCTATTGTCCATCCTTCATTCATGCTTCATAATTCCCCTTAGACGACGTGACGATTTCAGTTGACTTACTGGAATTCCAGAAGTGCATGAGAACATTCCAATTGCAGTCGCTACCTGATGTTACGTTTTTCATGCGATGTAATTTTTATTTTTTTTCCTGGTTTTCCTCGTGTTTTCATGCTGAAGTAATTCGAGCTACTTGTTTTAATTCATTTAGGTTGCAGTCGCTGTCATGGTATCATGGCTCATATTTAGGAACCCTATTGCGGGCCTGAATGCCGTGGGGTGTGCAATAACGCTCTTGGGCTGCACTTTCTACGGTTACGTGCGGCACATGCTATCCCAACAGCCACCAGGGACTCCTCGGACTCCCCGTACCCCACGAAATCGTATGGAGCTACTACCCCTTGTAAATGATAAAGTAGATGATAAAGTGTAATTGGGGCATTGTTGGTTCTAGGCAGTTGGAAAGGGTGCGATATTAGAGAAAGAAGAGAAAGAACTAGGAACGAGAGAACTCCCCTTTGTTATTTCGAGCTTTGATTAAATTATTCCAAAATTTTTAATCATACGCCCTCTCTTACCGGGCAAATTATATGTTTTCGCTGCTGGTGTAATTCATGCTCTTTTCAGTGCTTTTGAGTTCGATTGTTCATCATTCCATTGCCTTTGATTCATTTTAAATCTTCCTTCTGTTGTAATTGCAAAAGAAAGTGCCGACTGACTTCTTAATTGCAAAATAATCCGCTTTTGTATGCTTCAATGAGAAGATTAGAACTGGTTTTAGGGCAGATTTTCGGTTGCGCCTGGCAGAACTGGGGGGAATTCATTCTGAAATTAAAGTTTGGTTTGGATAAGCATTTGATTGCATTGTTTATTGGGATTCTTTTCAAACTAAATGTGAAACTTAGCAGCGTTGGCGGTTCATATTGAACTTCATCAGTGACCAGTCTTGAAATATTGGCTTGGTTTTAATTAACCGATCGCATGTATCATCATGTCGAGAAAACACGATTTAGGCCATGATATGGTTGGATTTTACCAAGACTGGGAGAAACGGACGAGCCCTAACAGCTATCTAAAGCGACACCAGCTTACCCGTTAGGTGAATTCCGGAGGGACTGCAATCGTGCACCAGCACCGACTAATGTAAACCTGTTCATATAGATCCATAAAGATATACACCTACGAGCCAGATCCAACTTATTCTAGACCACAGAATGATCATAAACAGCCAGGTAATTAGATTAATTTTCACAACAAAATCAAACAAAGAAAAGGGTAGCAAAGTCTAGACAAAGAGAGGAACAAAAGAGATTTTCCAATAAAACCCAAGCTATTATTTCAAAGATCCTCAGATAAAAAAGGGAATTCGAAGCCTAATTTTCAACTATTAAACAATGTGTTAGTTGCCTCAACACGATTTTATACATAACACAGTATAAATTGAGAGGACTCCATCATACAGAATGTCGAGTCAGTCATTGCTTTCGACTTTTTTCCAGAATGGCAATCGATGAATTTGAGAGAGTACGGAATCCATGACCTTACCACTGGATGTCTTCTTCAACGTCGCCGTTTCCTTTTTACACATTGGATCGCCTGAATCTCGCCAGAACTTGATGATGTGAAGACTTTCCTCTTCTGTTGATCTCTGAACCACTATCCTAGAGGCATAGCCTCCCGCTTTCATTTGGCGGCAAATCTGCAATGGATTGTTGCTGGTGAGAGTGACCATATAAAACCAACCTCTATCCGACAAAAGTTTATCTACAACCGGCAATATTCTGTCGATAACAGCTCGGCCATCAACACCCCCTGCCCATGCAGAGGTAATGCCCTCCTGCCCAACTTCGTCATCAGGAGTTGGAACATAAGGCGGGTTCACAACAATTACATCAACCAAACCGGCTAGACGGCTGTCCAATCCTGATGCAAGATCAGTAGCTATCACATCTGCATGAACATTGTGTGCTTGCAATGTTTCACGGGTAACTCTCACTGCATGAAGATTGACGTCCGTAGCGATATAGTGTACTCCAGGCAATTCTCCAAGCATAAGCGCCAGAGAAGTGATGACATATCCACTACCGCACCCCAATTCAAGGCAGAGAGTTGGTTTGTGCTCCAACAGATTAGTGCGGTCAGCTAGCAATGCGTCGACTAAAGCAAATGAATCGTCACATGGCTCATAGACTTCAGAATGAGAGCTCACCTTATGGATTTGGGCAATTCTGCAAGACATTTTTGAAGGTGCCCAGAACAACAGCCGTTTGGATGGGGCTCTGAAAGAGAATAAACTTGAAATTAACACCAGACATTTAGTTCAGGCATTCAACTTGGTTTGGAAAAGCTACAGCATAAACGAAAATTAGAGAATCCATCCGGCCCTCATCGACCATTTATATCATATTGAAAGTTACCCTGGCAATCTTTACAAAGATAAGGATTTCGTCGCCTTCAGGTCTAAATTGCCAAACACATGCCGGACAGAGGAAGCACTCTGGCGAGGAAACGAACTGACGAACCGAAAAGGTAACAGATACCTAGCCATGGAGCTACGACCAGACCAACGATAAATCAAAAAGAGAAAAAGAAAAAAACCCTTCGTGTTCTAACATGGCTAGAGCCTGTAACAGCCACCATTTACAATCTTATTTCCTCGAGAGCACAGAAACAACAACCACAGCCACGCTGCCACTTCATAAAGGGATGCCGACGTCAACTCAAGATACGAAAAAACCAAGGTAGTCGAGAACTGGAAATTTGGTTTGCTTCTCCATACAGGACCCGGTCGAAATCCCAAAAACCCCATTTTTAAAAATTTTGCTGGGCTTTTCCCCACGAACTCTTGAACGACGAGTTCTGAAGATATCACTTCCGCACCCGAACTCGATTCATCAACAGCTCAACGGAAACGGTGGGAAAAGGCAGCGCAACGGGCAACGACCCAGGCCCAGATTCCGTTTAACTTCGAGGAGAGATCAAGACAGCGACCCATTTATTCAGACGACAGAAAATTCAATTAATAATAAGCTCGCAAAGGGAAACTGAACTGATCCATTCAAATCGACGCACGCGAGCTGCGGTTAGCGATGGGCGAGAAGCGGCCCCCGGCCACAACTCCGAGCCAAACCATACCGCCGTACTTGTGCTATGTACGGATCCCGCGAACGCTCCGACTCGAATGCGCTCTAATCGGCAAGCTCGGTCCGGAATTTCCCCCCAACTTTTTCAAGAATTCGAAAGCGCGCGAGCCTAATCGAAAAGGAAAAAGGGAAAACTTGGAAGGCTTGGTGGTGAGAGTCTCCAACCTGTGAGAGATCAGAGAAAGAGAGAGAGGACTCCTGCTGGCTGCTGTAATCTCGGCGACGCCCCAGAGAAAAGACAGAGGGTTTGACCATCTAATCATCTCATCGCCCTTAAACTGTTCACAACCTTTTTATTTTTATTTTTATCACGAAAAATCCCAAATTAATTCACATAAATTGATTATAAACTAATTTATTGATCACCAAAGACTTTGAATTAGTATAATCGGCTAATTTTTGTTAAATTTGATTAAAATTACGAAAAACTACAAATTAATATACTTGTGATAAACGAATGATAAAATCACAAATTACGTGTTATGCAATTCAGTAATTTGACGATTTAATGAAAATTAATAAAGAGTAAATTTGTCATAATAATATAACCGTCTCTTTTTTGGGGTGTCAAAATTGTTCAGCCTAAATGAGTTTGTGGAAAGAAAAATACGCTCAACTAGGTATTTTTTCCTATAGGAGAAAATATATTACTATTTTTGTAATTATATTAATACTCCTTATGGAAAATACGAATGATTCTTAAAAATTATAATAATCGAAGACGACTCGCGTCACCTAAAGAAAAGTTACACATTTGTAAGTAAAGATAAATTATTATCAATGAAGATACTCACGAATGCAATAGTAAAGTCACAACCGATAGCTTAGTTACAATGGGAAAAAGAAATTTACAATTAATTGAGATAGATTACTATTTTTTTGTGAAATATTACGAATCTACGTCCTCCGAAACATGATACGTGACGGACAAATTACTATTCAGTGAAGACAAATTACAACCAACATAGGAAGATGGACTCAGATTTTTGTGAAACAAAAAAGATTGAATTCACCGAATATCATTAGTTATTATACAATTGTAATTAATGACTTTTCTCTCCCGCCACAGTTGTCTCTTCCTCTGTCAACAAAGAAGACTACGAGAAGGTTTCTCCATCACAACTCAAACTGTGTTGGATACTGAATATGCAATAGCATTTTGAAGATCTACAGCGAGCAGATGGGGCGCTTCTGTATCCCATGTTTAAGTGAAATTGTGCAGGCTACAAATTCTTATTCTCCCGCACAATCTTAATATCATTTTGCGGTCCCTCCAGTAATAAATACAAGCAGCGGAGGTGCAGCCATTACGTCGGCTTCTGTTCTGTTCTCGTGAACTATCAGGAAGTTACCATTTCCTGTTTTGATCGCAGTCTGAAGTTTTTGTCCTAAAGCACACTTCCTGACATGTTTTAGGTGAAGAAATTTGTGCATCCTGATCAGAAGCCAGGTCTTCACCAAGATTTATTCTCACCAGAACTTTTGATGCAACCCAATGCCGCTAAGTGCTACTTAGTAACACAGACTAGTGCACCTCAGAGACGCCACCCAAGCCAGCACATATATTGACCGATATGAGGAGGGAAAGTCCCCCCAGTCATTTTCGCCTCCGATCAAACGGGGCAAATAATTGAGCTAAATCCAGTATCCATTAGTTGGGGTGTGTATCATTTCCAAAAGAGTTGCATTTCTGCAACAAGGAAATGTCTTCAGGAGACAACATGAGTGCAGCATTGCTCAAGTAGTGGCGGGAAGTCCGCCCTCTGCAAAATGACAAGAGTTTTTGCTTAAGACATCATAGTGAAGGAACTGCTGAGTTAAAAAAAAAAATTAGAATGCACGTTTACTGGAATGCAAATTCAACACTGAAAGATGTACCTTCGCCTCTTCTTGTCAATGCCTCCAGACAAACGAGCTGTTTCTGCTTTTGAAATTATTCCTAGAGACGAAAGATAGTCATAAAAAGCATGATCTCTTAAATACAAGTACAGTTTTGACGGACACATGGATTCTATGAGGTCGAAGAGGGATGCCCTTGTTTTCCTGCAACAAAGAAAAAGCATGAGAGTCAAGTTCAGCAAGGACTTAATAAAGTCTCGCACCCAAGTCCAATGATCGTATATTGCATGGCGTTTACTTAATCAGTGCCCAAACCTTCTGGTAGGAAAGTGATGCTTGTGGATATGACTTTATCAACATGTCATGAATGTAAAATCAAATTTGAGATACAATAAGAAGTGAGACCTCATATTTCGATTCCTAGCAAAAAAAAGAGACATAATATTTCGAAGATGCAAAAGACCGATATGCAATTTTTTTCCCAACCTATTTCAAATGGTTTGGACATTCATCATGTGAATCATTCACCTGAAGCATCCACTTGACAAAGGAAAATCCCATCGAGACAGATTTCCAATTCAGAATCATATTTTACTGGGATTATCATACCAATTATGGTTCACACCACCAAAGGCCTACTTAATGGTTGGCTCACTGTCGATATGTGATGCTCATTGATTTGATGTTAGAGCAAAAGGGAAAAACTAACAGAAAACTGTTGTTGTGCCAAGGTGTATGTCAGAAAGGGAAATAAGTTAAATAATGAGGAAGTAATCGGACTCAAAAACAATTAAAAGGGGAAATTAAGCTCTTGTAGTACAATGTTCATGCAATGTCAACTTACTTATGTTCTATTTGTTAGAGCATCAAAGAAATGAAGAGAGCATTAGTAGAGGGTCAGAGCTCCACACCTTCTAATTACATCAATATTTGGAGTATCAATGACAGCATCTGAAATCTTACTTCCTCCCATATCCTGGATAATAAGCTTAGCTACTGCCATCCTGTTAGTCGTCAAAGCTAACATTTCAGAAGCCAAATCCACCCCATTCTGGTACATGTTTTCAGACCCAACAGTAGGTATTTCTTTAGCGAAAAAGCACAATCCATGCTGGACAATTGTGGATGTCATCTGCCATTGCTCATTGTATCGACTTAAAGATTCAGGATCTTCAGCAATAACCATTGTTGGATCTAGGTAATCCTGCAAAATTACTTATCAGCCAAATGAAGTAAAAATGCAAGGTAATGGATAATTTTGAAGTTCAGTTGACATCTAAAAATACAACTTACATCTATCACCGATTGGCAATTAATACGTAACAAATCAGCTTCTGAAATTAGATTGCTCATTCTGCTGGCAATTTGTATCATTTGAGAAGCATCTTTCTCATCCTTGGTAACATGGTTTTTTAATTGCTCACGCAGCCTTTTCCATGACTCTTGAACTAAATTAGATTCTATCCTAAACGCAGCCTGATATCTGTGGCTTTCATTGAAGTCCACACGGCTGCACTCATCCATTAGCTGGTATCCTCCATCGACAGCTTCCACATTACCCAACTGAGGATCTTCACCAACACCGAGTGAAGAGTCTTCCATCATATCACATCTGTTGGCCAACGTATCCGAAAGTCTCCGTAACCTGGACAATGGCTTCACACAAAATCCATTCTTAACTGGAGATATGTCAGATGTGAACCCATTATCAAAATAAGGCTCCCCCCTTTCACCACCACGGCAAGAAAAAGTTCCGGATGACAGCTCCATTTCACCATCTATTTCTGTCTCAGGAACATACGTTGATTCAGGGACCCATGACTCATCCAGTGATTTGCATGGGTCAGTCATCTGTAAGTTAATGTCCCTGTTTGAACAAGGCAAAAGGCAGTTTTCTGCTCCTTCTCCTTCACCTTGGCATTGGTTCATACTAAATGGGGCAACGGAATTATGCATTTCTCCCTCCTGAGCAGGAGTTCCACTGTTGACCTTGGGAGATCCCTCATGCAATGGCGTGACATATCCATGATTAAAAGTTTCATCTTCAGAATCTGAAGACAGAGCAATATCAAGTTTCTTCCGTCTTTTTTGTTGGGAGAACGCAACAGGAGTTCCTGGGTTGCCAGAAAACTCACCCACAGTACCGAAATGAACAGTCAAGTCCTCGTCATCATATATAGAACAGTTTCTCCTTAACATGGCTTCCTTCTTGGCTTGCAAATCTATGTCATTCTGATCCCTTCTCTGAGGACACTGAACTTCCTTGTCCTCGAGTTCCTTGTCCTCGAGATGTTCATCAATCGTCCCCAATAGGAAAGAATTGTCTTGCATTGTAGTCAATGATTTGCTGGTTTCCTTCTCAATTAGTTCACACAATTCAGAGGGAAAATCCCAAGGCATTAATTTTGGTAGTATCCTATGGCCAGACTCAAGATCAAACAGGACTGGACCATATGTCTTCTGGACATCAGCACCTGGAAATTGTATCTCATGTTAGATTGGTATAAAAATCTGTAACTGGTTGTACGTTTAGCTAGACAATTTGGACACCATTTGAAACTTTACATCTCAAATTCTATCGTCCCTAGTGCGATCATACTCACCTGGTGTTGGATAATGTTGGAATGTATTAGGAAATCTTCTAGAATTTCTCCCTGATTATATTACGTGATTATATTACGTGATATTATGTGATTTGTTTTTTATTCTGATTGCTGTAAATTAGATATTGATAGATATTAGAGGCAACTTAGGATCTTTATCTATATAGGTTTCTTACCTAATTTAGATTCTCTGTTCATGTATTTATACTCATTGTAATCACTCTATGAGAGATAAGAAAACAGATTCTTTTCTTCAGATAATTATAAACCTAATACTTCCTTCAATAAACAGAACACCACCTCCAACAACAACAACAACAACAACAACAATAATAAGGCCATTGAAAAGCAGAAACATGACAATAATCCTATGACATGCCGTTCCTCACTTGACAACTCAACTTCAAAAGATAACTACCCATGAATGAACAAAAACGACACACCCTCGATCTTCATGCATGGGTTGTCTGCTTCCATCTCAAAACAAAAAGCTGCCCGTGGACTAATTTGTCCACAAATGAAGAACATCCATGTATAAATGACCATATATTCAAATTCATATGCAAGCAAAGGCTCAAGCGTCTTAATTACATTTTTCTGAACCAAATGCTAGAAATTTAACTTGTTGAATTCATGCGCTATTATAATGAAGCATCCAAAATGCAGAGGCGCTAGATTGTCCAGGAACTGACCTTTGGCATGTTCATTACCCTGGCACCAGAATTGGAGATTCATAATGGTCTTCCGAATATCTCCCTCACAGCATCCAACAAACTTTTGCACTAAATGAGGCTGAATTCTCATTTTCTCTGCACCACAAACCTAAAAAAAAAGGTACAAGTTTCACTTGGTAATAGAATCGAATAAGATGGAATCAAGAAAGCACTTAGAGTAAAGGGAAGGGGTACCATATGCACATGGCAAAGCAATTCCTTCACAGAAGGTGTCGCGAAACATGTCTCTAGCCTTTCCATATTATCAGGCAGGAGAAGATTGTGGTCTAGGATAAAGCACAAACTTCAAGTCAATAAAGTGATGCAAATTAATACTTGGCAAGTGGGAACAAAATTTCACCAAACAGCCATATTTCTTACTACTACTGGTCAGAATTAAAGGACCCTTTGCTGTCTCCGCAATATGTTGTATAGCAGCTATAAAACCACGATCATCCAGAAAAGTAATATCAACATCCTCGAAAAGAATCAGAGGTTTAACTTCTGCTTGATGACAAGAGGTCCCATTCACCCTTGCTATCAATTTCTCAGCTCCAGCAGAACAACATGGATTTTCCTCATCTGATAGTCGTATCAATTCAATCAACTCTGCCTTTCCCTCACGCTCTGCTTTAACACCGTCTGCTGCTGGACAAAGTTTATTCTTGGTTTGAGTATCCACTTGATTTTCTGTTGACCTAAAAAAACATACTCCGTTACCCATTAAAAAAAAAAAAAAAAATCCTATTATGCAAGCATTATACAAACACCATAAAAAGCATAGGCATCATATTAATTGAAAAACAACTTTTATAGAGAAGATACTTAAGAGAGTTTTAAGTAGGAATGAAGATCTCAAAGCTGATCAGCGGCGATATTACAAAACCCTGACACGAACTAATTGATAGGGCAGAGGCTCAGTTCTCTATTACTACCTAAGCGATCTGTAGCAATCATGTGAATGATGTACGGCAGCAGATATTTTATCCTTTATCAATCAACAAAAAAAGATGTCTCGCAGAAGAGATGACCCTGAAATTAGTAAGACTTCTACTCCAACTCGAAGTTCAGAAATGACTCTCATGAAACCGAATAAATTTCATGCTGCCGCCTTTTACAGAAGTATTTAGAAGCTCCATCGAAATTTAATTGCAAGAAGGTAAAAGCATCTATCTGCACTACACATTTCCCTTTTCGGCTAGAACCATATTCATCATCTATCAAGCATATTGATGAATTTATGTCTATTCTCCTGCCCTCAGTTCCACTGAAAAGTTGCTGGGAAAACATAAACTTGTTCATCAAGTAAACAGAAATACAGAGAAGTTATCGGATGAAGCAGAAGGATGCGGCGGGGTAAATAGAGAAAAGAAACTGAAACTCCAAAGAAAAGCTCGGCAGTGTTGCAATGACTGCAGAATGTAAACTCACGAACCATTTCACCCAGTGGGACTCTAAGGCTTCTCCAAACTTTTGCTTCATCAGAGCTCCATTTCGACACTCTGATGCATTGACCTGGCAAGGTAAGTAACTCTTATTCACTGAAAAAAAACCTACACCATAGAGTAACAAAGTCCACAAAACCATTCAATCAACTGAAGAAAAGTAATGACCACCTAAGAGTGGAATTTATACAACATTCCTTTGTACTCAGGCTAATGCTAAAAGATAAAATTGGAGATACATATCGCAAAGGGAAGCAAAGACTCAAACATTGTAATGATAGATAATGACAGGATCTAAAATAATTGACACGAGCCCATTGGATATGCAGCTAAGGAAGAATAAGAGACTAATGAAAAACTTGTGGTCTCTGCATAAAATCTACATTGAATAATCAGTATTTATGGACGAGACAGAATCTTAAGTAAGAAGCATCGATTTAGAGCATAGGGGTAACTGAAACCACAGTTCTCTGAATTTTTTAACTAACAAACATCACTAGAAT